>NC_048577.1:23914788-24255693 GCF_013265735.2 Oncorhynchus mykiss
GGTCCCTCTCCAACATCCTCCATGTGGTTCAGCTGATCAGAGGCAAACCCAGTCCGCCCCACAGGGGTTTCTATGGGTGTTACGAGGCGTTCGTACCGCCAGTCACGTACAATGCTTATGATGATACCACGAAGAAGACAGGAAGCTGATGACTGAACCAAAAGCGACAGAACTGGAACCCTTTCCCTCTCTGAGAAGTTTCACCAAGTTTCTCCCCATGAAGGGGGCCATTTTACTGCTCAGACCAACCCGGCGATGGTGTTTGACTATTTCGACCAACTCACTTCCTCCTCTGCGTCCAATGAGCTTCCGTCATGGGAAGCAGAGGAGCCAATGGTCAGAGAGGGGCCCTTCAAGTTTGATCCTTTTCAGAGAGAGGAAGAAGATTAGAACAGAGGAATCTCCGAGGGGACTGAATTAGAGGAAGACTGGGAAGTGGGTAACTTGAGTGGAGATGTGGTGGACAATGAATCCCATCTGCCTTTGACTCCCACTCCCCCCATGGTGTTCACTCGTCAGGGTACATCATGGTCAGGGAGGGGTGCCACACAGACCCACACAGCACACCCTGGAAGTGACCCCTCACACCAGCCCCCTAACCTTGAATCCCAAACCCTCGCCACGCACTTCATCTGCTATGCGAAGGAACGTGGATGCCCAAACTACAAATGCCATCCCTCCTACCGAGTCTAACATTGTGCCACACACAACAGATGTGGATGACCACGGTGAGGAGTCTGGCAATAAGGAATTGCTAAAAAAATGACCATGGGTGAGTCTACAGCATCCAGTGCCACTCATACACCCACTGAGACCCAGGATCCCTTTGACCATCTCCCAGACATGGTTGAACCGTTCTTCGACAGCAGACAATATAGTAGGTAGTTAGCAATTTCATTTGCATCCTT
The DNA here is from genome assembly GCF_013265735.2 of Oncorhynchus mykiss. Taxonomy (NCBI): domain Eukaryota; kingdom Metazoa; phylum Chordata; class Actinopteri; order Salmoniformes; family Salmonidae; genus Oncorhynchus; species Oncorhynchus mykiss. Next base: position 23,915,697 of record NC_048577.1, read on the forward strand.
TGTCTGTTTTATGAAAACTGTCTTGCATGTTGACTTTGCAGAGAAAGTCAGAAATCACACCGAAGTACCACACTTACCAGAAGGTAAGTTATTTTATTATTAAAAAAATATATATTTTTAATATAGTTCAAAGGCTATAACAAAAGGTGCAAGTCACTCACCTTTGTACAATAGTTATAGAGCTGTGAATGAGTATTAAAGGAGATGCCTACTTTCTGTATTTCTCAGACCACCTATTTGAGGTGGCTGTTGAAGTCAACTTCCTCGTGGCGCCAGAGGAGAATTGGGACCATCTTGTGAGATCACTGTTGATCTCAGTGAAGTCTCTGGTGAGTTATCTCATGAACAATAGAGCCCCACAGTGGAGGTGTCATAATACCCATAAAACCTAGCAGTCTAAACAAGGAAATGGTTCCAATTTGATTTTAGAAACACTTAAAATAAGGGCTGCGTTTCGTGTTCTTACCCTGGTGTGACGTGTTGTTTTTTGGGGGGATAATACATGCTAATACAGTGCCTTCGGAAAGTATTCAGATCCCTTGACTTTTTCCACATTTTGATAAATTACAGCCTTATTCTAAAATGTAATGTTTTTATCTCATCAATCTACAGACGATACCGCATAATGACTTTCCAAATCATGTCCAATCAATTGAATGTACCACAGGTGGACTCCAATCAAGTTGTAGAAATACCTCAAGGACGATCAATGGAAACATGATGCATCTGAGCGTAATTTCGAGTCTCATAGCAAAAGAGTCTGAATATTATATAAATAAGGCATTTCTGTTGAATTAAAAAACTAGAAAAAATGTCTAAACCTGTTTTCATTTTGTCATTCTGGGGTATTGTGTGTAGACTGCTGAGGATTTTTATTTATTCAATTTTAGAGTTTGGCTGTACTATAACAAAATGTGGAAAAAGTCAGGGGATCTGGGTATTTTCCGAAGGTATGTTGATAAAAGTCACCTTTGTCCTAGAGATATACACGGTTATCAAAAGGTCACGCCAGGGCACGCCTAATGTCCACTATGGGGAGAATGAATGGTGGGATAACGAATGGAAACCTTCCCCTGTTTGACAACTAGGCTTTATGGGATTTAGACTGGTATTCTAATAACTTTCTTCATAAATTGATGTTGTCTTAGTGCCATTAAAGTGTTCATACTCCTTGGCTTATTCCACATTTTGTTGTTACAGCCTAAATTGAAAATGGATTTAAATTGAAAATGTTCCTCACCCATCTACACCCAATACCCCATAATGACAAAGTGAAGACATGTTTTTAGAAATGTTTGCTAATTTATTGAAAATGAAATACAAAAATCTCATTGACATAAGTATTCCCACACCTGACTCAATACTTTGTAGAAGCACCTTCGGCAGCAATTACAGCAATGAGTCTTTCTGGGTAAGTCGAAGAGCTTTCCACACCTGGACTGTGCAACATTTGCCAATTAAAAAAAATATATTTTCAAAATTCTTCATGCTGTCAAATTGGTTGTTGATCAATACTAGATTATCATTTTCAGGTCTTGCCATATATTTTAAATCAACTGTAACTCGGCCTCTCAGGAACATTCCCTGTCTTTTTAGTAAACAATTCCAGTGTAGATTTGGCCTTGTGTTTTAGGTTATTGTCCTGCTGAAAGGTGAATTCCTCTCCCAGTGTCTGGAAAAGACTGAACTGGGTTCTCCTCTTGGATTTAGCTTCTTTTTTATCCTGGAAAAACTCCCCTTAACGATAACAAGTGTTCTTTTAACATTATGCAGCCACCACTATGCTTGAAAATCTGGAGAGTGGTACTTGGTACTGTGTTGTTGAATTTACCCCAAACACAACAGTGTATACAGGACAAAAAGTGTTTCTTCAAAATTGCAGTATTACTTTAGTGCCTTGTTGCAAATAGGATGTATGTTTTGGAATCTTTTTTATTCTGTACAGGCTTCCTTTTCACTCTGTCAGTTAGTATTGCAGAGTAACGATACTGAACAAAAACATAAATGCAACATGTAAGGTGTTGGTCCCATGTTTCACAAGCTGAAATAAAAGATCCCAGAAATGTTCCATACAAAAATCTTTAATCTCAAATGTTGTGCACAAATTTGTTTACATCCCTGTTAGTGAGCATTTCTCCTTTGCCAAGATAATCCAGCCAACTGACATCTGTGGCGTCTCAAGAAACCGATTAAAAAGCATGCTCGTTACATAGGTGCACCTTGTGCTGGGGGGACAATAAAAGGACACTAATATGTGCAGTTGTCATACAGCACAATGTCACAGGTCTCATGTTTTGAGCCAGAGTGCAATTGGTATGCTGACTGCAGGAATGTCCACCAGACCTATTGCCAGGGAATTTAATGTTAATTTCTCTACCATAAGCTTCCTCCAAGTTGTTTTAGAGAATTTGGCAGTACGCCCAACAGGCCTCACAACTGCAGACCATGTCTAACCACGCCAGCTCAGCACCTCCACATCCAGCTTCTTCACCTGCGGGATTGTCTGAGACCAGCCATCTGGACAGCGGATGAAACTGTGGGTTTGTACACCAAAGTTTCTGACCGTTTGTGCAGTTATTTATCTCAGGGAAGCTCAGTTGCGTGCTCGTTTCCTCACCAGGGTCTTGACCTGACTGACGTTTGGTGTCATAACCGGATTCAGTAGGTAAATGCTAACCTTCAATGGCCACTGACACGCTGAAGAAGTGTGCTCTTCACAGATTAATCTTAGTTTCAACTGTACTGGGCAGATGTCCGACAGCGCATATGGCGTTGTGTGGGTGAGCGGTTTGCTGATGTCAATGTGAAGTGCCCCAGAGTGCCCCATTGTGGGGTTATGGTATTGTCAGGCTTAAGCTACGGACAACAAACACAATTGCTTTTTATCAATGGCAATTTGAATGCACCGAGATACCGTGATGAGATTTTGATGCCCATTGTCGTGCCATTCATCCGCCGCCATCGCCTCATGTTTCAGCATGATAATGCACTGCCCCATGTTACAAGTATCTGTACACAATTCCTGGAAGCTGAAAATGCCCCAGGTCTTCCATGACCTGCATACTCACCAGACATGTCACCCTTTGAGCATGTTTGGGATGCTCTGGATCGACGTATGATGGCGTGTTCCAGTTCCCCTAGCGACTTCGCACAGCCATTTGAAGAGGAGTGGGACACATTCTACAGGCCACAATCAACAGCCTGATCAACTCTATGTGAAGGAGATGGTGCGCTGCATGAGGCAAATGGTGGTCACACCAGATACTGACTGGTTTTCTGATCCACTCCCATACCTTTTCTTTTTAAGATATCTGTGACCAACAGATGCATATCTGTGTTCCCGGGTCATGTTAAATCCATATAGTAGGGCCTAATACATTTATTTAAATTGACTGATTTCCATATGAACTGTAACACAGTAAAATCTTTGAACTTGTTGCATGTTGCGTTTTTATATTTTTGGTTGATGTACAGTGATTCCTCCTCAGTATCCTCCTTTCACAGCCATTAAACTGTTTTAAAGTCACCATTGGTCTCATGGTGAAATCGCTGAGGGGTTTCCTTCCCCTCCGGCAATTGAGTTAGGAAGGACGCCTGTGTCTTATTAGTGACTGGGTGTATTGCTACACCATCCAAAGTGTAATTAGTAACTTCACCATGCTCAAAGCGCAGTGGCAGATTTAGGTTTCGGCGACATGGAAAGCTGCCCGTGTTGGCACCCAAAAAAAAAGAAATCAACAAAAAAAACAATCGAAATGGTGACATTTGCGCAATCTGTTTTCTATCTCTCATTTGCACGTCACGTCAATGATATGTCACCGTGTGGGACTGTGTCAATTAACCTTGTCAGAGTGGGCGCCCTGATTCTAGTTTGTGAGCTAGGCAGGTTACTGCCTGGGAAGGTCTCCCACTCAGATGTACGAGATGGGTGGGGGTAGGTTGACCTCAGGTCTTCCCACTGGAAGCCCGAGGGAGCGGGGGAATCTATCAAATAGAGGTGCACTAACTTAGTGCAATAGTGTGATCATCAGGTTCTCTTCTTTATAAGTGTTATTCTATCTGTGTGATAGGATTTGTGCAACTTTAGTTTTGTGTTAACAATAGGGTAATAGTGTAATTATTCGATTTTCTTTATTTGTATTTATATACTTGTATTTATATATTTTGTTTTTGTCTTTATCTACTTTTGATATTTGAGTCTTATTTTGTATATATTTTAATATAGTTTTAAATGTTATGATTATTTGTGATGTTCCAAATGTCAGAACAAAAATTTGTTGCAGTTTTTTTTGGGGGGGGGGGTGTTGCCCAGGGTGCCATACTAGCTAGAACCACCCCTGCAAAGGGATGTATGATTTTTTATATATATATATATTTTTTACCCATCTACAAGTACGTGCCCTTTGTGAAAAACAAACACATTCCACTTATGGGTTTGTTTGTGTGTGTGTGTAGGCAGGCAGGCCAGTGATGACAATCTCTGTTAAACTAAGTCTGTAACAAATCAATGTGTAAAAAGACTGTATATGGCTTTTGATCATTATTTACCATGATTGGACTGGTGCATTAAAAAGGTTGGTTTGCTACATTTTGTAACCAAGAGCTCCAAATGTCTGTCTTGACTGCAAACAAGTGCTTGTTGTATTTTTACTGCATAAAAAGGGGTTGTTGGTACTGTTTGAAAATAGTTGATGGATGAAATGTATTTTTGTTGTTGTTGTATCAACAGGTTGAGTGCAGGAGTACTTTACATCCTCTGGCTGTACATTGGGGGTGGGCCAGAAGGGGTGAAGGTTCACAGGACCCTGCACCCGGCCCTGCAGGAGCTGTTAGAGGGTGGTTAGCCCCCGGGGCAGCTCAACACAGGGTGTCATCGTCTCTGTATCCACCGCTGGTAGGTCTCAGTTTCCTCCCCCAAAAATATACATCTGTAGCTTGTTCTTTTGCACTGTACTCTGCTCTTTACTCATGGCACTAAAGGTTACTGCAGAGGTTTAAAAGATATTGTGTTGTATAGATATAGTATAGCCTGCGATTAAGTGTCCTGAATTTCATTGTATTTGTTTGACTTTTAAATAATTGATTTGAAGGGATTTAGTTTCATATTGAATCACTCCATTACTCAACCTTACTTTTGCACCCTGTGTGTGTCTGTCTCGGATGTGAATGAGTGTGTGACCCAGCTGGTGCTGTGTGACGTCAACGCAGAGTGTGTGAACCGCTTTGGTTCCTATGCATGCCCATGCCACTCCGGGTTCGAGGACATGTCTAGGCTGGGCTCAGGAGGAACCATTTGCGTGGACACCAAGGCCGCTGGTGTGGACCGCCACAATAAGTCTACGATTACGGTAGGTCAGCATAGTCCTGAGCAGCAGCACTGTAACACTGGTACCTCGTAGAATTATTGTTCTCTGAAGTTTAAGGAAAACATTAGTATGACATTGGTTAGTTCAAAATCAGTGGCACTGAAGTTGAAAAGTTAGACCACCACCCTAACATTCCCTAACATTTTAGGTAACCCTAACAGAATGTTAAACATAAAGTTGCATGGTTATGAAGGTGACTTTGCACTAAGTCAATAATCCTTGCCTAACCTTTGACCTTAGGCTGTACTTCGGAACAGTCCAGCGGGATGATCAAAGGCATCTACGTGGTGTGCTTCCTGTTCAGCTTCCTCATCCTGCTGCTCCTCTGTACTGTGGGCGTGCTGTACCATCGCCACCACTGGGGGGCCTTCCTGGTCCACTGTCGGCGCAGCAGCCTCGGGAGCATCCACCCTCCTGACTGCAAAAACCGTTCCAGCCGCACCAACTCGGAGTTGCCCCCACCCGTATGGCGCCCTAAGGATGGCTGGGCTCGCCCTAAGGACTGCTGCCCCTCGGTGGACCTGCCCTTGCTGCGCTTCAGCCCCCTGCTGCCTCTTGATGGGTACATGGAGCCAGGGGAGGGTGTCAAGCTTTGAGGAGAAGATTGCTTTGTAGTTGTCCTGAATGTGCAATGAAAACATTGACTCTATTCTGGGCAGGTTGACTTCACTGTTTCATGAGTTCATTCTTTGCCTTTCCTCTCATGATGAAATAACTTATTACTGTAGTATGACATTATCTTTGTGTGTAGTTTGGATGTGCTATATGATGTATTCTTTTGATCATTGTTTCTAGTATATTTCAGTAATTGTCATTTTCCATGATTGGGAAGATTGTCTATGCTCTCCACACAAGGGGATTCATTGCATCTTTCCTCCCAAAACAGCTTCACATCGATTAAATAAATGTTAACTTGGCTCTAAATTCCTTTTAATCTTTTTTATATTGAAATGCGAAAGTACAATTTCTGTGACAAAGTAGGCTACTTTGTTTCACATGCAGCAGTTGGACTACAGGTATACTGCTGTTTAGCATTAAGGCTCAAAATAAACTTAATTTCTTTACTGGTGAGGGGACCAGGCTACAGAAAGCAGACCATAATAAATAAATAACCCATGTCGTAGCGCACCTGTGCAATATTACGCCATGTCGTGCTTTTCCCAGAAGGTGGCAGCGGCGTGATAGGAAGTGTCTGGGGGAGAGAAAAAACTCAGTTTGCGACTGGGTTAAATACAAAGTTTGTTTTCCTCTGTGGTTCTTAGACATGTTTTCAAAAACAAGGGTATTCTGAAAACGTAAAACGAATACAGGAGCAAAGGCAAGCAAGCCCCCACCGCCGGAGAATAGACGAGGAAACCGTAAAAAGGAGCCATTGTGCCTCTGAAAGATGCTGAAATTCTACACGCCCGCCCACCTAATCTCAGAAATGTTAATCCCCAGTCTCTGTAGGGGGGGAAAAAATGTAGTGGTAGATTGTATTTTTGTCGTTTTGAAATGGCACGGTGTCGAACTGTACCCTTTAATTTGTTACACTGCCAAAATGCTATGCAAGGAAATTGCATAATGATAAAGGTCGCTGACTGAATTTCATTAGGCTGTAGATTTACCTGCTCTGTTCAGAGGCCTAACCAGGTAAACGAGCCAAATTATTCATATTTCAGAAATGACATAGCATACTGCCTGTAGGGGTATTTCAAATTGTGTAGCTAGGCCTACTAAAATTCCTTGCATGATTCACCAATGTCCAGAGTAAAAAATAAAAGAGGCTTACCTTTCACTCAAAAGTGCTTTGATTCTAATTGGAGTGTAAAAGCAATGCCACATGCCTGGCTGAGAAGTTTGACATCCTCCTTTACTCATGATATCACTGCCCTAATAAAGACAAACCAATTACTACAATATGGCTGATAAGAGAAAAGTGCTCTTTTGAAGGAAACAAATCGCTAATGCATTTGAATGGTAGAGAAGCTAACTCAAGTTACGGGTGGGCAGACAGGTCCCTATCTGAATTGTTGCTATTGGATGAGGAGCAGTTTGTATCTTATGCAGGCGGGAAGTACGTTTAACAGGCTAATCTTTGGCCGGCCAGGCGGGGTGGGGAGACGGGGTGGTCCACCAAGTCCAAACCACATTAATAGGCTTACACCACCTAATCCAAGGCAGTGTGCTGTCACATGGGTAGTCTGCTGACCTGACTTCATTTTATTGCAGGGCACTTTGCTCTTCAGCCCCTTTTGTGCTCAAACCCGCTCAAACCCTGTGCTCTTTTCAGGAGTAAATGTCCCTTTATAAAATTCCCGGTCCTTCTCCTTCATGTCCGTGTTCAAGGGCTGGACATGAAATGAGACTGTCACTGTGATGTGTAGACTAGACTTACCGCCGCAGTAGTCCTCCAGCCCCGAGGCAGTACAATTTGAACAAACTGCCTCGAGCCGTTCCATCAGAATCTCGGTCTCTTTCTTTAGGGGCTATGACACATCGACAGTTATGCACAGCCTAACAGCTAGCCTAAATGTAAACTAGTAGGCTATACATGATAACATTTTGGTTGGAATGGGTTTCAAGCTTGATAATGGATATGGGGGCCTCATCTGAGCCTTTGATCCAACATATTGTGTGTGTGTGTGTGTACTTCCTGTGTGTGTTTTAGTGTTGTCTGTGGTGGTCTGGTAGGTGGGGGACAGACAGATCACTCCTCCAGATGTGCTCTCAGCATCTGCTCTTCCACTGCTGCCTCCCTCCCTCGCCCCACGCTGGTCCTCCCCCTGTGAATCAGATGCCAGGGCCCCTGAACCTGGGCCTTCTTTGTTGCTGCTCTGAATGCATCTCATGTCCGCTAGGTAGAATTGGCAAGGACAGCGGGCTCTGGGCAGCGATCCACAGGGCAGTAGGAAGAGGTGACGCCTCCGGCCGCTCACAGTGGGCCCTCTGGCGGAGCCGGGGGTCGAAGAGGTCACCCCTCCCTGTGGTTGGCCTGGCCTGGTCCCCCCCTGCCGTCCACCGAGTCACGCTGAGCTCACCTGTCTGCCAGGCAGCGTCATCTGGCCATAATCCCCCCCCCCCATCCTCTCCATCCCCCCACCTTCCTCTGCTCAGATGCATTGTAACAGTGGGTGTGAGACTGTTCTGTTAAGAATAGGGGAGTGGCCATCTCGTCTCTATGCGGTGGTTGTACTCAGGTATGTATTTTCTGTTGCTTGGCTTTAAGTGGTTCTGGCTGCTCTGAGGTGTTCCACGAAATGGTATTAAGAGGTCTCAGACATAACTTGCATTCACCCATGAGCTTGACCCTCAGGGGGCACCAACAGAAGGGTTTGTATGATATGACTGTGATGATATCTGCAGTGGTATGTTTTACGGACCTAGACTACGGTATATAGTAGGGGTGCTTCTACACCTGCATTGCTTGCTGTTTGGGGTTTTAGGCTGGGTTTCTGTACAGCACTTTGAGATATCAGCTGATGTAAGAAGAGCTTTATAAATACATTTGATTTGGGTGTACGCTTAATGGAAATAACTGTGTATTGTAGCACTGGTTACGATTTGGGCCAACGTTGCGGTGCTATGTTTCTGTCCGATGCTCACTGGTATCTGTATGGCTGAATGTCAGGGCCATTACTCTTAACGGTAGCCATGGGAGACCCCAACTGGGAGCCATGTGATTACCTACACTACCATTCTAAAGTTTGGAGTCACTTAGAAATGTCCTTGTTTTTTAAAGAAAAGCAAATTTTTTGTCCATTAAAATAACATCAAATTGTTAAGAAATACAGTGTAGACATTGTTAACGTTGTAAATGACTATTGTAGCTGGAAACGGCTGATTTTTTTTTTTGAATATCTACATAGGCGTACAGAGGCCCATTATCAGCAACCATCTCTCCTGTGTTCCAATGGCACGTTGTGTTAGCTATTCCAAGTTTATAATTTTAAAGGGCTAATTGATCAATAGAAAACCATTGTTAGCACAGCTGAAAACTGTTGTTCTGATTAAAGAAGCACTAAAACGGGTCTTCTTTAGACTAGTTGAGTATCTGGAGCATCAGCATTTGTGGGTTCGATTACAATCTCAAAATGGTCAGAAACAAATAACTTTCTTCTGAAACTCGTCAGTCTATTCTTGTTCTGAGAAATGAAGGCTATTCCATGTGAGAAATTGCCAAGAAACTGAAGATCTCATACAACGCTGTGTACTACTCCCTTCAGAACAGCACAAACTGTCTCTAACCAGAATAGAAAGAGGAGTGGGAGGCCCCGGTGCACAACTGAGCAAGAGGACAAGTACTTTAGAGTGTCTAGTTTGAGACGCCTCACAACGGACGCCTCACAAGTCCTCAACTGGCAGCTTCATTAAATAGTACCCGCAAAAAAACAGTCTCAACGTCAACAGTGAAGAGGCGACTCCGGGATGCTTGCCTTCTAGGCAGAGTTCCTCTGTCCAGGGTCTGTGTTCTTTTGCCCATCTTAATCTTTTATTTTTATTGACCAGTCTGAGATATGGATTTTTCTTTGCAACTCTGCCTAGAAGGCCAGCGTCCCGGAGTCGCCTCTTCACAGTTGACGTTGAGATTGGTGCTACCTGCCCGAATGCATACTGTCAATTGTAAAGTTTGGTGGAGGAGTTGATGACATTATTCAATGACATTATAGACAACTCTGTGCTTCCAACTTTGTGGCAACAGTTTGGGGAAGGCCCTTTCCTGTTTCAGCATGACAATGCCCCTGTGCACAAAGCGAGGTCCATAAAGAAATGGTTTGTCAAGATCGGTGTGAAAGAACTTGACCGGCCTGACCTCAACCCCATCGGAAAAAAAATGATACTGTTGTGCTCATTAGGTTTTGACGGAGATCAAGTGGACCCCAGTTTCATTCAAAGAGTTTTAGCAATCAAGAAAAAACGTAATAGTATTTTTGGTGTGTGGTAGTGCAGTGGTTTGTCATTGGCATTCCACATTCAGATGTTTTATTACCAAATAGGCCTACTACTGTACAGATTCAATGGGAATAAGATTCTGGTCAACAGATGCAGCAATGTAATGCAGGGATCTGTAAGGCTAATGACACTCTGGTGCAAGTCTAATCCAGAATATGAATCATTAACTGCCAGACAGAGCATACCGTTGTCATTATTTCATATTTCATATTTTAAAGCACATTTATGTGTGAAGTGGGATTTATGTATCTTTATAATTAGACTAAACTTTCCATTTCAAGTTGAAGACTTGGTATTATACCTCCTAGCTAGTGATATTCCATTCAAGGTGTGGTCTTAGTGATTTGGAGGCTCCAGGCAGGGGCCAGTCTGAATGTGCCATGAACACAACCAGTCATGATGTTTTCATCTGATTGTCAAACAAATCACTTCAAAAGGAGGTTACCTTCGCACATTCATCCAAAATAGTTCCAGCATCCGAACAGTTCACCTGCCAACTTTCCTTCAATTCGCAAGTGGCTGAAAATATCTCGCTGGACAAAGCATCTGAGCGAGTGAAACAGCGCCACTGTCATACTATATGTTGTCCATATACTGTATCTGATGCATATATCTGATACTGTCTGGCCAAAAAGAGTTTGACATGCCACTCTTTTTGGCCAGACAACGTCGGATACATGGGATACACATACACGTCCTCTCGAGGACGATGGCAGTATTATCTGCAGCACCTGTGTTTTTTACTAAAGAAAAGTGTTAACTTTAAAACATTTCTGTTGAAATGAAATCTTCTTTTCCTTTTCTCTGCTCCGCTCTGACCAGCACCTTATTGCTGCAGTTTAATAGCAATGAAAGTCACGTTTGCCATCGTATCGCGTGAAACAGTGAATGGGAACTCTGTCGCGGTGGAATAGTCCATTATTATTATTATTATTATTAATGACACATATTTCTACTATTATGAGAAAAACTTGGATTATATTAATATTGTTATGAAATGTATGTATATTATTTATGGAAATAAATGTATTGATCTATTATTAATTATTATCCAACTGTATGGATTAATTTACTTTTTTGGGGGCCTTTTTTGTCGACAATGGGGTCTCATTAACCTGGTTACAGTGGCCAGGAAACCCCCCCCCTCCCGACCCCATTTCCTTGATTCCACTGGTTAGCCTACTTGTATACGTTCAGGGAAAGCTTTGTTTAACTGTTGAGTCATACAGTACTCCTCTGTGAAGGATTTGTTTTACTGTTGAGCCAGATACGGTACTCCTCTGTGAAGGATTTGTTTTACTGTTGAGCCAGATACGGTACTCCTCTGTGAAGGATTTGTTTTACTGTTGAGCCAGATATGGTACTCCTCTGTGAAGGATTTGTTTTACTGTTGAGCCAGATACAGTACTCCTCTGTGAAGGATTTGTTCTACTGTTGAGCCAGATACGGTACTCCTCTGTGAAGGATTTGTTTTACTGTTGAGCCAGATACGGTACTCCTCTGTGAAGGATTTGTTTTACTGTTGAGCCAGATACGGTACTCCTCTGTGAAGGATTTGTTTTACTGTTGAGCCAGATACGGTACTCCTCTGTAAAGGATTTGTTTTACTGTTGAGCCAGATACGGTACTCCTCTGTAAAGGATTTGTTTTACTGTTGAGCCAGATACAGTACTCCTCTGTGAAGGATTTGTTTTACTGTTGAGCCAGATACGGTACTCCTCTGTGAAGGATTTGTTTTACTGTTGAGCCAGATACAGTACTCCTCTGTGAAGGATTTGTTTTACTGTTGAGCCAGATACAGTACTCTTCTGTGAAAGATTTGTTTTACTGTTGAGCCAGATACGGTACTCCTCTGTGAAGGATTTGTTTTACTGTTGAGCCAGATACGGTACTCCTCTGTGAAGGATTTGTTTTACTGTTGAGCCAGATACAGTACTCCTCTGTGAAGGATTTGTTTTACTGTTGAGTCAGATACAGTACTCCTCTGTGAAGGATTTGTTTTACTGTTGAGCCAGATACGGTACTCCTCTGTGAAGGATTTGTTTTACTGTTGAGCCAGATAAAGTACTCCTCTGTGAAGGATTTGTTTTACTGTTGAGCCAGATACGGTACTCCTCTGTGAAGGATTTGTTTTACTGTTGAGCCAGATAAAGTACTCCTCTGTGAAGGATTTGTTTTACTGTTGAGCCAGATACAGTACTCCGCTGTGAAGGCTTTGTTTTACTGTTGAGCCAGATAAAGTACTCCTCTGTGATGTTGTCTTTTTCAGTCTGGGTGACTCCCTCACAGTGAGTCGGTTAGATGCCATGTACGGACGGGGTTAGATGGAACACTACGTGCCTCTCACCGTTCTCTGTCGGGGTCTGACGCCTGCCTTTGTTCTCTGGGCCACAGTGACAGTGGACTTCTGCAGCTCTCTGTTTGTGGTGGAGCCAGTGGTCTGCTCCGTTAGGTGCACAAGGGAGCCACAAAGATGGAGTGACTTTACCTGTCCGGTGTGTCAAGAGACTAGTTAATGAACCTCTGCTTACACTGCAGCTGCAAGCCTCGGCTTGGGTGGTCAACATGTCTGCCCTCTAATGCCCACATTGCTGTTTCATCATGGATTATCATTTAACATAAATATACCATAGTAGGGCAATGTTCAGCCATCTTGTCAAAGCAGAACCTGCCCCCCAGCAACAGTTATTTGGGGATTTTGCAGTTGTATTCATTTTGAGCACAGGTATCGATCCCACCATTGCTACTGATCCATAGCCTGTCTAATTTACGACATAGGCCTATTGATGCTATAAGACATCTCTCGTTCCGTCTCTCTCTGACCTCAGTGAATATACTGCTGAATAGAGGGTCTTACTCCCCTCTGTTGCAGGGCAGAGCTGGACGGGGACTAATATGACACAGGAGGGGTATGTGTGTGTTCCAGAGTACGTCTGCATGTTCATAGGGAAACGCCCATATTGCCTGTCCTGAGGGAGAGCCGCCGTTGGAGAAAACCGCTGACCTTGCATCTCCTAAACAGGATGAGTCCACTGATAATCCCATAGGTTTTTATTAACCTGATATGAGTGTTGTGTTGATATTATATCAGAGGCAGGAGGGAGTTTTTTTCCCCCCCTTTCTTCTCATGCCACATTGTATTGGAATTGGCCTCTGCAATTTATTTTTCTATTAGCCAAGTCCTCTGAAGTGTGATTGGGCTGTGAGCCAGTGGTAACTGGTCAGGCCGGTGGAGAGTGGACTGGCCGAGCTGATAAGGCTAGAGTCAGTCCAATACGCTACACAGCACAGTGACTCTGGCTACAGATGGACCGCTTTTACAACTGTGATTGAATCTAGATATGAGGAACTGGACTGACCCCCCCCCCCCCCCCCCCCCCAAGGGGCGACTTCCTGTTCCAGCTCTCTATAAACGTACAGTACCTCACCTTGGCTGAGCTAGAAATGCATAAACAAAACAGTCTTCATTTTCCCCAAGCTGTGATGTGCTGTGTACACACAGCTGATCAACTGATGCCATCAAAAGCATTTGAATTGCTGTAAGTAGGGCAGATGGCCGTGGTGTGTTGTGTCTTCACTAATCCAGGCTGGATATTTACTGGTAACATTTCACAAAATGGCTCCAGGCCATTGATGAGAAGGACGTGACAGAAGGGTTTTGGAGCACGCTGGGGAGGGGGGAGGGGGGGGGGGGGGGGGGGGGGGGGGGGGGACGACTCTAACCAGTGCATCCTCCCCACCACTAACTCTATCCCCTTTAACAGTGATGACCCCCTTCCTCCCTGGCACTTGGACCAGCTGTGGATCAATACAGGGACATCTGTTGGTGTCTCAGCATTTGTGCCCCATGGCTCACCTGCTACTGAACATGCCCTGTCACTGTAACAATACAGGCATATTGTTCTCGGTAACTACTGTCACTCTGTGTGGTTTATAGTGACAAGTGGACATTGAATCTTGTTCCCAGCCCCTGTCATTGAATTGGCTTGATCTTCATTTCCATTTCCAAAATATTCCAGAACCATTTTCAAGCTATGACTTGATATCTCTTGATACGGGAGTTTGTTTTATGTCGGTTTCCCTTGAAATGGATGAAGAGATAAATTAGACAGAAAAACAACAACATAGCCTAATCAGTTCTCAGGGGTACTTGAGGACCAGCTTTCAGACTCATTGCCAGAATGAACCAATGACACTGTAGACCAGGGCTGCCCAACCCTCTTCCTGGAGATCTAGTGTCCTGTAGGTTTTCAGTCCAACCCTAATTTATCATATCTGATTCAGCTAGTTAAGGTCTTGTTGAGCAGCTAATTAGCTGCTAATTAATTCTACTAGTTAGTAGAATCAGGTGTGTTAAATTAGGGTTGGACTGAAAACCCACAGGACGGTAGATCTCCAGGATGAGGGTTGGGCAGCCCTGCTTGAAGACCTACCAGTATGCGTGAAGCTGCAGCAAGTTGGAATAGTCTATAGGGGGCAGTGCACAGCCTTTTCCTACTACACCCTCTTCTCTCTCTTCCCAGTGCAGGGCTTTAATCATTCTTTGGATACAACAATAGGAGAAACATTTATAGTCATATCCCGGTAATGAAGGAGGTGTCTCGTTGTCCTCTTTCATTTAACACATTGTAACAACCCAGAGCCCTAATCTCGCTCTCTGACGGACAGTTGCATCCTGGGAAAGAGGCGCATGTCATTGTTTGAGTGAGTCAAATCTGTTAAGCCCTTATTCTTCCGAGGGGTATTTGCATATTCGGAAGTATTCCTTTAGTGACGGGCCAAATCCTCCTTATGTGTGATGTGATGCATTTTTTTTTGTGTGTGTCATTTGTGAAGTATCTACATGCACTATTAGCGCTGCATAATACCTCTGCATAATACCACTGTATAATCTCAGAGATAAGATGGGTTCTCTAAAGTGTAGCATTACGCCGGGATGAAACACCGCAATTTCAAGCAGACTCAAAGGGGCTCAAATGTCAACGGAAATGTCAAGTGCTTTCGCAACGGCCGAATACCGGAATACCTTTTCTTTATCACCACCACCACCGTCACTATTCCTTGGGGGGGGGGGAAATTCCTCGTTAGGCCCGGACTCTGTAATATGTGATAACACCAGCTCACTCTGACACACCTGGCCTCCTCTCCCCCTCTCTCACGCCTCCTCTGATTACAACCAGGGCGGCTTTCCTAATTCCAATGGAGTTTCTCTGGCGCAGCGTTCACTATCTATGCTTTGGCGTTTGGCGTGGCGAGGTGCATGGCACAGTCTGGCGTGCGCTCCACTACGGGTCTGTCTGTGTCCGGGTCAGGCGGTGCAGCCTCTCAGGAGTCCCTTCTGCACCATCAGGGCCTGGAACGGCCACGAGAACATTGTTTAGTTCAGGTGGAAACCTGGTAACTGATAGAATAGAGTAATGGAGGTCTACTACTATGAAGAAGTACTACTGCAACCCTACGAGTGAGCCTACCATCTGTCTATGTACCTATACCTATTTATGTACAGTGTGAATGTATATGCAACGTAGACTGTCATTCAGAACCGTACTCTTTTGTACCCTGTACCACATTCATGAGACGCAACCGTTCCATCGTTCCTTCTCCCTCCTCTGGTTTGTTCCAATGTCATATCAGAGACGGAGTCACTTTGCATCTGTTCTGTGGCTGTGTTTGTCTATTTGTTTTGTTCTTCCCCGCTGTGTATCTTAAGCGTTGATTTCTGCCGGCGAGGGACACATGAAAAGAGCCATGGCACGAACAGAAAACAAGCCCTCAGAGACTGGAAGGATGAAATGAAAACACAAGGAAAGGAAACTAGGCCCAGGAATAAGCTGCGATTAAACCGCAAACAATCAGGCAGGCAGGGACGAGGAGTTGGAGAGAACAAAAACACAACAATGCAAGCAAATAAAACGAGCAAACAGGGAACGCCACGTGTTTATGAAAAGATCTTGGCGAGGACAAATTACACCAACTGCCGATTAACAGAGCGGCATGCTTTGAAGAAAAAAGAGAAGGAAGAATGAGTTTTGTTGGAAATGGGAACCGTTTCTTTGACAAAGAGATGTCATTGGATATCATTGTAGGAAATGGACGCCTCTGTCTGTGAGTGTTATCATGCTGTAGCTGCACCAGAAGACAATACACCAACAATCCTGAACCTGTTTTTTGCTCTGCATTGCTTTAAAAGCCTGACCTGTGACATTTCAGCAAACCAAATCTTCTTGCATCATCTCAAACAGTCAGCACTCTTTTAGCACTTGGGTCTTATTGGCCTTGAAGCTAATCTCTCTCTCTCTCCACGTCCTACAGTAGAGGGATTGGTCGAAACTCTTCAAGTGGAACAATTGACTTCGCTTCTGAAGTCCTGACACAAGGTCTCTTATGACAGATGATGGCTTTTTAATGGTCTCCATGTGAACGCACTGGACTGGTTCCTGTTAATTAGTACTTTGTCTCTGGTTAGAAATGACCTTTTCTTTTCCACCCTCCTCTTTTGCACTTTTACTGTCTCTGTTTCTCTCTCCTTGGTCATGCGTGGCTTTGCCCCTATTCCATACGGTATAGTCAGCCATTTTGACATTCTCCATTCCAGCAAGATGGCCCTTTCTGAATCGCTAATGATACCACACTGTTTCGTTCCAAAAATTGGACCATTTGAATTCCTGGCCACTTCATGGCACAACCTAAAACCACAAACCCATCCAAAAAAACACAACCAGCAGTGTCCCCCTGTCATCCCTCTCTCTCTCTCTCTCCCAGGCGCTACCATGGTTTCTCTGGCATGTCTGGAGAGCGGCTGCAGCCATCGCCTCCTCCATTTTGGAGAATCAGAGATGACCTTTCCATGAATAAAGTCAAAGAGGATTAAGGCAGAAGAAGCCTGCCCAACGTCGGGCGAGAGGAGCGGCAGATGCAACCTCCTCTGAACGTGGCCAGAGTGTTGATGCCTACGCCGCCTGAAGGCCACGCTTACGAGGGCTGTGTGCGTGTGTGTGTGTGTGTGTGTGTGTGTGTGTGTGTGTGTGTGTGTGTGTGTGTGTGTGTGTGTGTGTGTGTGTGTGTGTGTGTGTGTGTGTGTGTGTGTGTGTGTGTGTGTGTGTGTGTGTGTGTGTGTGTGTGTGTGTTTAAATAGACAAAATAGACGATAGGGGAAAAGAAAACAGTCATTGAACCTGTGTCATCTTGAGATGCAAAAAAAAAAATGTGATTTTCAAAATGGCTGCTAATCCCTTATTGAAGATATACATTGAATTATTGCCCCAGTCATTCATCCGTTCCGTTTGAGGTGATAGCATCGCAACCTAATATCCTTATCTGATTTATTTGCCGCTCCTATCTAATCCACAGGTTACAAGATGTACAAACACGGGGTGTATTTCGTTAAGTAAAATATCTGCCCATCACACACTCTGGATTATAACGGTTGTGCTCAGCCTACCTTTCTTCACAGTCGCAACAGAGCCAGGATGAGAGATGTGTATTGACCCCCCCCCCCCCCCCCCCCCCCCCCCTGCCTTTGATCAGTCTGAACTGAATCTCATTTCTTCATTAGCATTCACGTATCTGGCGGATATTGATCTTTGATATCACACAAACAAATGATAACTGATCCCCTTATACATGTTGATTCTTCCCCCTCCATTGTCCTCAAATCGACACCTGCTCTCGTTGCGTTGGTCTGTGTTGTTGGGCTCACGTCGCTTTGTACTGTGTGGGATGCGGTGTACCTTCAAGCTTTGTCAAAATTGCTTTTGGATCAGTCTGGATCTCAATGGCAACAGAAACCTTTTGGGGTCCACTATGGCAGTAGATAAAGTGGGAGCCTGTTCTGTTGTATTCATTTCACAGAGTCTTCGTTGCCTTAAACCGAGTCAGAAGCGCAGGAGTCAAAGGTTGGTGCTGCTGCTAATCTGTGCAACATTAGGAGAGTAATCCTCAGGGGTTGAAGCTTGACTGTTGAACAGTTCCCCTCTTCCCCTTTTGTCTTTGTGGTAAGTGATCTTGGGAGATTTTTGAGGGATGCCCCTGGTCCAGGTAGCATTAATCATGGGAAAGGAATCGTTCCACTGCTACTACTGAATTGTGGTTGTGGTTTCTTAGTTCTTTGTGTTGTGGTTTCCACTGCTCAAGGCTACAGAATTGTGGGTTTTTTAGTTTGGCGGATATTGACATCTTTTCACCTCTAAACCACCTCTCTGGACTCGGACTGATAAGAAAATGATGTTCCACAAACCACTTGGAGGAAGGAGTGGGAAGGAAGAATGATAAATATATAGATAAATCCTCCTTTTTCCTCGACCCATACCAGCTAAACCACCCGCTACTCTACAAAGAGATATTCCCAGGCTTAGGGAATGAAAGAGCCCTTCAACACAGTGGGTTTTGTCTCTCCTTGTGCAAATGGGGAGAAGCAGGGCATGTCAGATTGACGTGGCACTTCTTGTCATTCAACATAAGTTTTCGGCTTAATCCCCCGTCTGAATCCACTTCTTGACTTCAGTGTCCGTGGGTTTTATTTCTGCGGTCTTCATATTTCTAAACGTGTTGTTTTCAGTAAACAGAAGTAGTGTTAAGAAGTGGATACAGAAGGAAGCCAGATTTCTGTTCTCTGTGTGTGTGTGTGTGTGTGCTTACTTACACAATTCTTGTGTTAAGTGCTTAAAAATCACCCCCAATACCCACGCACATCGGTATAGGAACGCTTTACAAAGCCCTGTGTAATCTTCCTTTTCGGTGGGTCCTTAGTTTCATCTGCAGGGGATTACTGTACGGCTTTTTTTGGAATCCGCAAAAGAGGAGGGATGTACAAAATGGCGGAAAAAGGAAAACAAATTGTATTGTAATCTCTCGAGAGAAAAGGACGCTTGAGTGAGGGAGTCCCATGGACCCTCCATCTTTTTTTCCCTTCCTGAAAATCCCATAATCCTTCATGTTTGATGTCTCAAAGCTAATGGCGTTTATTAGGATGGCCCAAAAGGCGCTTTGTCCCCGGCATGGTTGCCGTTGAGGTTTTGAATGACATTGCTGAGAGAGAGCGGGTAACTTTAGCTTAATCTGGGCTTATCCGGCCCCGACGCGCACACAGGTGTGTGGCCCTTAAGCCCAGGGGAGGCAGGCCTTCTTCTGCAACCCACCACCAAAGATCAATCCAGCTCCTCAGGCCAGAGACATCCAGAGGAACATACACACCGCACCTTTAACCCAAGAGGCTTTATCCCTCCTCATGAAGTGCTCACTATCACATTTTAATTAAATTACAGCCAGTGCTCTTTCTCGATATCTCTTTCTCTCTCTGGTAAAGAAGACCCGGACCGAACTGAAACTTGCATGAATCAGTTTTTTGTCTTGTGAGTGAATGGAGAAGGCAGCTACACGGGTTTGGTTGTATCCTCCATAATGGTTTGGTTTCAGGCCTATACCTTTCCTTTTACGCTTCTTCTTCGTGACATTGCAGGGGACAATGACTTTTGCTCTCTTTACATAAGGCTCCTTAAAGAAACGTCTTTGGCGTTGGAGAAAAGCAACGGATCAAACTTGGATGCCGTTGCTGCTATGGACACTGTGTCCGTTTTGGAAAATGTAGGCCTATAACATACATCCCCGTGTGGCAGAGGAGTGCTGACGCTCTTATTGGATTTGGAAGCCGCTCCTTCAATAAAAATAATGAATTTCCCATAATTCAATAGCAGATATAAAGGCCACCGGCCCAGTGATCCATAAACACTACGATGATAAGGTCATCTTCTCCAGAGGCTGCCACATGCCATATAAGCTTACGTGATGAGAGTATTAACTAATTAAATACAGAAATGAAATAATAGTGGAATATATTTACAATTCAAATATGGTTTCAATAATGAATAATATACATTATTTAAGTGCAATGATAAGACATGAAAAGGGTTGTATTCAATGTGCTGGTGTACAATTTCAAGAGAATAATCCTAAATATGGACTCTCAATCTGTAGCTTAAAAAAGATTGTGTCCAATATGTCAATCTTTACCCACCCAAGCATAAAGGTGACTTTACTTTCGGTCATACATTTTCTGTCAAGGATGTAACCTTCAGGGGTCGACTTTCAACCCCCTCCCATGCACGCAGTGAAAAGGTGGGATCCAAAGGGGAGAGAAACAATCATATCTGTCATAGCAAAGACCATACGTTGCATTTCCTCTTGAAACTCCTGCACACCCTTTCCCCAGTTCGTGGTTCCTCATCTGCCATCAGCGTTGCTATTGAGTTTGCTTCCCATATGGTCCAATATGACAGATTTACTGTATCAGGTCTATTGACTAATTAACTACAATTTAACATCCTCTTGCGCGGTTTCATTTTCCTCAAGGCGCGTCCTGTCCACTTAGCCACGGAATGCTCCATATTCAGTACCTTCGATTTAGATGGAAGACAGACGTTGAGAATAATGTCTAAATAACGAAGAACTAGGTTCAATCGGGCTCTGGGAAACTGACTCCCCCCCCCCCCCAGTATGATACTTGTTCTATTGGACCTTTCTCTCATGTATCTCCCTAGGCCTCCCCAAGTCACTTTCCCTCACTGACCCGTCTCGGTAAATGATGACTCGTCACTGGACAGGACGATTGCTGGAGCACCTCCGTTCATGACGTTCTCTCTTGACATTTTGTCACCTCTAAAATAGTGACTTTGGGTGACCAACAGGGGGCATTAGCCAGCAGCTTTAAAATGGATGCTTTGATATCTCTAAGCTGTTGGTGTAAGCTTCTCATATCAGTGACAGAGGGAGATGAGCAGCATTCGCTGCTATTTATGATCAAGATTACATTTTGGTCAATTACCTCTCTCCTCCCTCTTCTATTATTTATGTGCACTAGTATCTTATTGCTGATATCGGTGTTTTGTGTGTGTGTGTGTGTGTGTGTGTGTGTGTGTGTGTGTGTGTATGTGTGCGCGCACATGTGTGTAGGCCTATAACGTGTGTATGTGTGTATATATGTGTGTGTGTGCATTTTCATGTGCGTAGCTACACGTTTTCATTTTAGGAAGCCAGAGCGTAGTAGACGTTTGTATGGCATAACAAGATTACACTGCAGAATCCTGGCTCCCAGTGAAAGAGCTTCACATCACCCTCAGCCTTTTTCTCTCGGAGTCTGTCTCTCTTTCACCAGGCTTAGACGCGCTGATCTCAGATACAACCATCCTCTAATCCAAGCCTTGATAAGGCTTCAAAGCAACATGTCATTAATAGCGTGTTTGACATTATCCGTGGAAATATGCTGGTTTGAACATATGACCCCCTCATTATGAGGACCCATATGTTCTCATAAGCCACATTATTCCATTGAAGTGTTAGTTCTTTAGACTAAGCATGCCTGCAGGGCAATACTCGGTGTTTATCACTGTTAAATGAATGTGATGATGTTTTCAAGGAGTTAGAATGTCAGTGCCTTAATTAAGCAATAAGGTGCAGGGGGTGTGGTATATGGCCAATATTACCACGGCTAAGGGCTGTTCTTAAGCGCGACGCAATGCAGAGTGCTTGGATACAGCCCTTAGCCATGGTATATTGGCCATACAATCACAAACCCCCGAGGTGGCCACCAGCTGCATTAAGTATTGCAGTGCATCTCCTCCTCATGGACTGCACCAGATTTGCCAGTTCTTGCTGTGAGATGTTACCCCACTCTTCCACCAAGGCACCTGCAAGTTCCCAGACATTTCTGGGTGGAATGGCCCTAGCCCTCACCCTCCGATCCAACAGGTCCCAGACGTGCTCAATGGGATTGAGATCCGGGCTCTTCGCTGGCCATGGCAGAACACGGACATTCCTGTCTTCCAGGAAATCACGCACAGAACGAGCAGTATGGCTGGTGTCATTGTCATGCTGGAGGGTCATGTCAGGATGAGCCTGCAGGAAGGGTACCACATGAGAGAGGAGGATGTCTTCCCTGTAACGCACAGCGTGGAGATTGCCTGCAATGACAACAAGCTCAGTCCGATGATGCTGTGACACACCGCCACAGACCATGACGGACCCTCCACCTCAAAATCCTGAAAAAGGGCTGTTTCTTTTTTTGCTGAGTTTATTATAAACTGGTTATCAACGTAATTAGAGCAGTAAAAATACATGTTTTTTTCATACCGGTGATATACCACGGTTGTCAGCCAATCAGCATTCAGGGCTCGAACCACACAGTTTATAATCAGAAATAAGACATTGCAATGACGTTAACACAGGTTTCTGCAATATTCAAAATTACCATAGAAAAAGTGCTCTCTACAGTGAACAAACTGCAATAAAGCACATACAGGACAGTATTCAATTCAATCAACTTTATGGGCAATCATTGCTGGCAGGCATTGTAGGCATGTAGTCTACTATCCTATGGTCAAACTGCATCGTTATTCCATAAAAATAGTACTGTATGTTCGGTATGGTCCATGATGTTGAGACGGCCAGCACAAAGAGTATCTGTCAGCTCCTCCCTCCAGAGCGGGCTCTTGGCCCTCTGTGTATCAGTCAGGAGCAGTGAGGGTGTCGCCCCTGCCATGTGCTTGTCATGTGCCATGGTAATTGTGGCCCATTGTCCTCAACTGGACTCCTGTGCCTTTCCCTTTTGATGTGACTACACTAATTTCTCATCCCCCCCGTCTCTCCATCCATGTATGGCCCTAGTGTTTCTCCGAGCAGCCTTTGATAGTGGCGCAATAGCGTTAATAGTTTTGTACTTTTCTGCAGCCGCTCCTCGTAGGTGGGCTCAATAATCTATACGGACGCCAAAGTCTAGACCCCCATGCAATGTCAGGACCCCCTGCTCTGAGAAAATGGGTAATTAGCAGACCGTTGTTTAAAGTGACGAATGGGGACCCTATCTCGATTCTCTGCACTTTTCTTGAAGATATTGCGTCTTGTCGCCGGTTGTCACAGCTGGAAAACAAAGTAGGAACTGTTTCCGCACGGCGCTGGTCCCAAGTAGCGCCTTTGATTTCCTAAATTGTCTCATTAAAGATGAGACTGAAATCACCGTGGAGAATTGGCCCCGAGTGGGAATTTGCCCTCGGTGCTGAAGGGCTGTTAGCACATTGGAGCGGCAGATTCCCAAGGCTTTTGGCCTGGGCAATTAGGCCTGGGAGTCAGGGAGGCAAAGGCATGCGCAAGCAAGGGGAGGGAGGGGAGAGTCCAGGTGAGTCCCGTCCTCGTGATCACTGGCATGTTAGAATCAGTTTAATTGGGTCTCCGTTTGATTTTCACCGATGACAACCCTCCCCACACAGACAGACGCTCCCAACTCCACCCCTTAACTTAATGGCAGAATTGTGACTTGTCAAAGTTGACCGCGACCTATGTGTCAGAGAGAGGGGAATGGGGAGAGGGGGGTAGTGAAAAACCCTTTGAAGTGTGGCACCCACTCCTTTTTGCCCCGCCTACTTTTGAACACAGCATTTTCCTGTCTTTTTCTGGAAGAAACGTTTGAAAACAAATTGACACCTGGCCTTTGGTTCTTCTCCTCTGCTCCTCTGAGACCACGAGGTGTTTTGCTAATGTCACCTGCTGCAGATGACTTCAATGGGATTATCGCATTTCTCTTCTTGAGGACGTGATTTGACACGTGTGTGTGGTTACCTGAACTTTTCCCCAGGTCGTCAAGACTTAACGTGAACTTTTAACTCTCTTCCAATGATGTGTTCATCCTGAGGTGTCTGCTTGGTTGGTACAGTATTATCGCCAGCCCTTCAATAGTCCTAATTGGGACGGTTGGTTGTAATAAGGTAATGATGAAAAGGAGAGAGAGAGAGAGAGAGAGAGAACCCCAACTCATTTCTACTGGTGTGTCATGCTTGCTGGGAATTCACAATTAAACAGGCCAATTAGGGCCGGCAGACCTCCCCGGTCATCACACGCCGGTCGGTCCTCGGCACAAACAAACACACCAAGGACCCTATTATCCTCCTTGCCTCTCAAAGGCAGTCAAGCAATTTCTCTCCTTAAGCAGTGAATTTGCAGGGGCTGTACTATCTAATATTCTGTCACTCTCACCCACTCTTGTCTTTCTCAGTGTACTAAAGGTAGGTTTCGGCTTTGTGCCCTCCCTCCTCTCTGTTGGGGAATCTGGCCTAAATGAAAGCACATAGTTGGTGCGGGGGGGGGGGGACTCATCGGGGTCTGGGCATGGGGGTGTTTCCTGCCGGCCCGTCAGTTGATGTTCCTGAATTGGCTTGATGGGAGATCAAAGGGTCCCTCCGATCGGAGAGCCTGCTGTCGGAGTGAGAGGCTGCTCCCTCGACCGAACCGCGGGCTCTGCTGATCAAGCCGTCACATGCGCCTCCTGTTTCCCTCAGCCCTGGCAGAGGAGCACCACTGCGGAAACTACCGGGACGAACATGGGAACGCTTTTTTTTTGTTTTTCACTTTGACCTCTCCTGGTGTGTTGATGCCTGATGAAGCATGATGACGGTCTGTTTTTCTTTTTCCTCACCCCGTCAATTTCTCTCCACATTGCGTCTCTTTGCGTTCTTGTGGGGGTGGTGGCCAAAGCTCATTTGGTACACTGTTGACTGAATTTGCTCTACTCCATAGAGCACCGCTCACTCTTGTCAGATCTCTATATCGAGGGACTCAGTCTTCCCTTGCGTGTCTTCCCTCTGTAAAAGGTTTGTTCTGTTCCTCATGAAGTGTGTGCATCATGAATGCACAACCACCCCCCCCCCACCATTTCCCTCCATGTTGTCTACCCCCAGCCCCCCTGTAACCCCTCCAGACTCATCCCACCTCAACAACACCACCCCCACCGCCGTCCCACCGCCGTATCATCGGCACACACACACGCCGCATCATAATTAGGCCGTGTACCGAGTTCCCCGATAACATGTACAGTTTATTTCCCCGTCTTAATTCCTTATCAGATGCATTGATCGCGCCGCACGTGCATTGATCTGGGGCCACTGTCTGGAGAGCAGCGATAAGAGGCGGCTCGTCTCCTTCTCCCCGTGCCTCACCCTCGGTGTTCACCGCGCCCCCGTGGGCCGGAGGGGGGAGCGGCGGCCCGGGATTAGCACCTTATTAGCTTCACAGGAGGCTTCGCATTTTTTTAAAGCTGACACCTCGACATCCGCGCCGAGGCTACGTTACCAATGGGGAAACATGCACTCCGGCTCGACTCCATGACAATACGCGCTTCACAAGGCTCAGAGGGATGAGAGGTTGGCTATTTTTCATAGCCTGTTTTTTTTTTCTATTTAAAGATTTACATAAAGTGACACTTCTATACCGACACAAATCTTTAGCACTATTATCATTCTACCTCTTCTTAACCGCAGGCGAAACATGTCTTACCATTTCCAATTGGAAATGCTTTAGATGTTGATCTCAGAGCGATATCACCATTTGCACTTATTTTTGTTGTTGCAGGGTTGTCGATGGCACAGTCACACGCAGCGACAAGAAGACTGGTCGGGTAAGTGTCATTTCAGGCCTACTGTCCATAAAGGGCTTGTTTGCAATAAGCTTTACTCTTGTTTGCCATTCGTCTTAGACCCGGTGAGAACAGGTGACGTGTATGTTTGCTTTGAAAGGAAGTGGTGATAAGTGAGAATTAATGCACGAGCACACTCCCCACACTATCTGTCATGCGCGCACACACACACACACACACACACACCCTCTATCTCTCTCACACACACTCACACTCATGCACCAACACAAATGCACAATCACTCCTATCTGATCAGCGAAAGATGAACTAGTGTCATTCAGGCCCACACAAGACAGAGTGGTTTGTTGACGGTTGGGTTTCTCTCTCTTTGTGCGTTGTAACCTGCCCTTCGTTAAGCCCCAGCTAGGCCTTAAAATGCATCAGTCGCTCCCCGAGGGGAGGGTTGCACCACCAGTACCTCTGGACTAATGGCCATGAGCGGCCAGCCCATTAGGCCCCTGTTATTGGGACTCCCTCATTAGCATCTGGGCCCATTGTGTGGCCAAACAATGGCAACAAACAAAACATTAACATGGAAATGGGCGAAATGTACCTAATTAGTTTTCTGTGCTTGTATTGTTAAGCTCTAAAAAGATAGAGCTAAATTGCTTTGGATTTCAACAAGGTTCCAAAGCCCCCCTCCTCCGCTATGGTTTCTGGAAAGTCACAGAGAAAGAGAATGGTTGGTGTGTGTCAATCCCCACTGGTCAATGACTATTGTAAGGACAATGTAGGACAACATGTCAAAAAAGGAAAATTAAGAACATTTAATGTGGCGGAGCGATTTCTGCATAGTCCATTTCCTGGTTGCAAAAATTCGAATAGTTTGCCTAATTTCAGTTTATGTGACTAAACAAGCAAGTTAGGGTGTAAAGAATCATTGTACCATCTAAACCGCTGTGAAAAATATTTTTCATAACCAAAAATATTGTATTTTCAGCTGTTTGAAGCTGGTGTGCAAAACCAAAAGTAAGCAAAAATCACATTTAAGAATGGGAAGCCTAGAAATAGTGCACATAGAAAATATATACAAGCTTCTTAGATTTGCTTTCAATGTGAATGACATACCTATAAACACATTTCTATGTGAATTTGGTTGGATTTCCCAAAAAGTTACATATTGCAGCTTTAAATGACCGGTAAGTGTTATATATGTGAACATATTTCTTATACAGAATTTGCATGGCTATTAATGACATCACATCTAAATGTTAGGTCTTACCGGCAAGATGAATAGAAGGACACTCTTACGTATATAATATAATGCTCCTGTGTATTATGTTCCTAAGCTTTGTATTTAGTGTGCATTCATTGGCCTGTGCAGTTGTCTTTGTCGTTGTCTTTGTTCATGTGAAGTTCTTGGGATGTTTGACGAAGATAACTTTCTCTCAGCAGTTGCTATTTTATGGAAGACCTTAATAAGAGTACAGTAAGTCAAGAGTGCCTTTCTCAACAGCAGTCCTTGTGCTGAATGAACAACCTTTTGGTTTGTGGAAGGAATGACCTCCTTCCTCCCAAACGCACCCTGGGCATGTTTATTGAATTTCTTGTCGGCCATCTTTGTTTGCCACGTTAAGGCAAAGTGGGAATCCCTGGACTCACACAGAAAGGGATTAACGACACTTCGCCCATGACCAAACCAGACCGGTGGTACAGAAGAACGACCAATCTTCATACCCATGACCAGCCCTGTTTAACATTCAGCTTGGAGACTTGGCCTGTTTCCCCGATCATGTTTTATTTTGACCATCTCGCTCTTGTTTTCCGTGTTTGCGATTAGTGTTGTTTTGACTGTCACTATCCGGGATAATATTCCCTCAGTACATCACAAACATGTGGCTGTACTGAGAGAAAGCAGAGAAAATGATTTCTCAAGAGCTCCATTTTTTCATACGTCGTCTCTGTCCTCCTCATTGAGACAGAGACGCATTGACTGACAGTATCAGCTTGTTAATTAGTCGTCTTTGGTTGTCCTGAACGAGCTCTTTGACTGGGGAGCCCTCACCAGTGACCTCGGTAACCCCTGGCCATTCTACCTCAGACTTCCAACACGGTGGATGCTCATCATTAACCGCTCATCAATCACCGTTTACACACTGCTCTGCCAAGCTGCCTGCCACTACACAGCCGGCATCCACACTCTGCTCTTTTTGTTAGCGCAGTCTGCTCTATTGGCCAGTTTTGGACCAGTTTATACTCTTGGATTGGACCAGTTTTGGACCACCAACTACTACCAATCCTATGGAACTGGATGACATCTGCAGTTACCATAGATACCAAACATATTTTCCGGATTGCTGACTGTCTGGACAACACCTAAGATAAGTCTAATAAAAGGTAGAGCTTTATTTCAGTTTTACCTTCCTTTTAAGTGTCTTGGATTGGACCAATTTGGGACACAACCTTCCTGTTATTATCACCTACTAGCCACTTGGTTTATTCTGTTGATTGTTCTGGAATGTTTGCATCACTTCCTGCGGATCCAGCCGACCCAGCTGATGATGTCTTTAACTCTCCCTCCCATCATCCACGAATCCTGGACCCTTGTGGATGATTCACCCCTGGTCCTGTGTGGACACTGGACATTCTTAACCCCCTCGGATTTCTGCACTACTCTGTGGTGTTTGCATCATTAGGCCTCCAGAGGGCTTGGGGGAATTTAAACAAATACCATTTATTTGAGTGGCCTCTGACACCCGAGCGCTTGAGCCAGAGGTTTATCTCCTATGCCGATGAGCAACTGACTGCCGGGGAAGGTTGCAGTGTATATTATGGTTTTAGATTAAAGAGCAGCAAAGCCCAGGAACAAGGCCTAATCCCGCTCCTTGGTGCAGCTCACGGAGCAGTCGTGTTGACCGTGACCTTTTTGGAAAGGGTGGATTTGGTTGAAGATGCCCCCAGGATTGTGTGTGGGGGCACGGAGTCAGGACAGGCCGCCAGTTAATTGATTTTCAATGTAGAATATTTTTTTCGCCGTCAAATCCCAGCAGGCTCAAGATCGAAGTCTCTCTCTCTCTCTCTCTCTCTCTCTCTCTGTATCTTTCTCTCTGTATCGCTCTCTCTGTATCTCTCTCTCTGTATCTCTGTATCTCTCTCTCTCTCTCTCTGTATCTCTCTCTCTGTATCTCTCTGTATCTCTCTCTCTCTCTCTCTCTCTCTCTGTATCTCTCTTTGTGCTCTAAATAAAGACAAATTGAGAATGAATTTGCCAGCTGTTTTTGTTGCTGTTTTGTGTCACCATGTTGATGGAGTTCTATTTCTATGTACTGTAGTTCCCTCTCCCCCGAGATACACAGCCCAATTCTATGCAAAGTCTTAGGGCCTTGAATGTTTCTTTGTGGGGTTTTAGGGCTAAAGGGGGAGGATAAACAGCTTCCCTGTCCCCAGGAGGAATGGATATCCCCATGCCCCTGGAGGCAAGAGAATGGGGCTTGGGGAGAAACCCTCCTCCGCCCTCCATCGGTGATTGTTCCTATGCTAAGGGCCACGGCTGTTGTTGTGTTGTAGGTTGCAGTAGGGCCTGATAACTGCCTGTGTCGCACTGCAGCTCGCCTCATTAGTCACGCACCCTAGCCCCAACGGGATTTACTATCAAAACACATTGGTGTGTCTGTGTGAGAGTTATCAGTGTTCATCCTTCAAACGAAACAATTGCAGCTGCTTTAATGTGGTTTATTGTTTTCAAAAACCATAGTAGAACAATTGCAGTTGATTCAGTTCAACGACCGAATTTGCATGACAGTGTTCAATTTCGTCAAGACACACTGCATCATTTAAATCATTACAGCCAATGCCATGCCAGATCCTAGGAGCCACCCTTAATATCTCTTCGGGGAGATACAGCAAGGTTAGGGAATTTCCCTACCTGCCCCAGTGCTGTCGGCACAGGGTTAATAGGTGTTCAACCCTCCCATTATCCAGGAGCGTTTGTGAATTACCAGGCAAGTGATGTTTACCATTGATATCATATATATGCTAATCTCGCCACTTAATTAGTGGGGAGGGGCCGACAGGCGGTGCAACGGGAGGAGTGAGGGAGGGGGCGATCATGTGTAAAATTGATTTGTGAGGGGTGATATTTGATAGACCACAGGGGAGTGGAGGCTCTTTGGAGAGAGAGCAGGCAGGGGGTGCTGCCATGGGGAGTGGGCTCGGAACAGAGACTCATCATAGAAGAAAGTCAGACTTTTATTTAGGTCTTTCCTCCATCCATGACAATTCAGGTGTAGTTATGCTAAAACAAAAGTTGTGAATCATAGTTAAACATATTTCTCTGCCTGCATGAATATGATCTGAAAAAAAAGATGAAGGAATTACGTTTTTGATTCAGTGCTAAATTGAGTGATTTTAATATCCTACTTTACATAATTAAGTAGGTTTTTCCACAATTGCCCTTTAAGGTTATTGTGGCTGCTTTTGTTGTCCTCCATATTAAATAGTAGTTGGTAATAGTTTCCTAATCGTTGGTTGGGGAATTCCCTCTCTAACTACCGTTAATTACAGTAGTGCCTTAATGATGCTCACCAGAGAGCTCGGAGCAGCCAGCATATTTAATTAACTTGTTATTCTTTCATCAGGGGTTACAGGAAAAAAACACTGGGAAATAATACTATTAGATGAATTCATAATTGTGATAACAAGACAATGGTTGAATTAGCTAAATACCAGATTTGGGGGATTGTATTTTTTACTACTGAAACACACACACAGCGATCCTTTCATGGTAGACGGACATGTTCTAACCTCCTATATGCATTAAAATAAAACACTTATACTCTTTATTTTACTCAAGCCCTTCACTTAAAAGTTTCCTGGATTTATTTTACTAGGCAAGTCAGTTTAAGAACAATTGTTTATTTTCAATGACAGCCTTGTCCAGGGGCAGAACCACAGATTTGTACCTTGTCAGCTCAGGGATTTGAACTTGCAACCTTTCGGTTACTAGTCCAACACTCTCACCACTAGGCTACACTCAGACTCTCAGGTTTTAAGTTGTTTTTTTTTGTTGCCTTCATTCTCACAATTTCAACTGTGAATTTGATGTAAAATAACAAGTTCATGAGACAAAAATACATACATTGAGCACAAATATGTTTTGCTTTGATAAGTTGAAAATGCACTTCTTGTGCCAGCCGGCGTGCTCATTGTCAAGTCCCTGGTTTTAGCCCAAGGTTTAAGCCGCCGTACGTGAGACGCATGGCTAAATGTCTGCTGGCTCTGAAACAAACAGCCCGCACCCCGCTTTAAGTATATTATCAGCCAAGTTCCTTTAGGAACGTATTGCTAAAGAAGCTTACCATTTAATTAATGTAAGTTCGGCACAGATTACACCCAGGCCAGTCTTGTAAGCGGAGGCTAGTCTTATTGACCTCCTATGCAAGAGCTTAAAGACACAAGAATGGCATTTTTACTGAACTTTAATGGGATAACTAGTATAATCTATCCGAAGTAAGGGAGGAATAAAGTGTTTTAAACATAATACCCTTCCAAGTTGTGAGTGGAAGAAGGTCTGTGATGTGAAGTGCAGGGCTGACATAGCTTGTTGTTTATCTGGGCATTAACTAGATATTTGACATTTTTGACTGCCTGGGATTTTCAGTTGTTTTGTATTCATTTATCTGTGTCACCATTTCAAAAAATAATAATACTGACATTTTTGGGAAGCTTTTTTTGGAATTATTTTTTGCGATGTTTAAAAACTCCCTCAACAGGCAAAGGTGGAGATGAAATCACAGAATATTTATAGATGCTAATTTTGCCTGATGATTTTTATCATGTTTTTTTAGGAGATACCAATATCTAAATGTGAATTTCTCAAAATTAGAAGGGAAAAAATGATACATACAGACAACATGAGAGATGAACATATAGATGTGTTAATATAACTGTAGAAGTTTGAAGAAGTATCTTATATATATTCTCCTTGTAACATGTGCACGTTTTATGTTCACTGGAATTACATTTAGTAAGATCAGTAGGGTTTGTTATTTTGGGTATTACTTTAACATTGTTTGGCCGACGCACAAACTCCACGAACGCCACCATTTCACACAGAATGCAATACGCAAATTACATGATCTAGAACGAAAGCCGTTTTATTTGTTTATTTGCAAATTCTCCACCCTTCCCCTCCTCCCCACCCCATTTTCCACAGATGTTGATGTGATTTTTTTTCTTCTCTCTCTTCTTTAAAAAAAAAAAAAATCGGTGTTACCCGTTTCAAACATTCTTTAACAGTGGGATAAAGGGATGGGGGATAGAGAAGATTAGGCAACGGGATCCTCCAGGCATTGTCTGAAAATCTGCAGATAAAAAGCATTGGTTTGGTGGAATGGGAGGGGAGCTGGAGGGGATGGGACTGGGAGGGATTTGTAGCGTACGGGGGCAGGTGGTGGTGGTGGGGGCGGGTATGTTGGAGTTGCTTAGAAGCGATAGAGCCCACTGAGGAAAATGATATTGATATTTTGATATAGCAAGCCAGCCAACCCTTATCATAAGGACCTTGCATTGCCAGTGACGCTTTCTTCAGCTGCTGAATATTGATGTCAGCAATAAGCTGGTGAAATTTGGCATGGCAACAGCACATGGCCAAAAATAGGACAGTGATTGGCGCTCATTGTATTATCAGCTTCATGGAAATATTGTGACAAGGATTCTTCTCCTTTTAATCTTGCAGCATCTTCTTCAGAATTGACCATATTGTCATGGATAGGAATTTCATAATAGGGTTTACAATGTCTATCAAATGTGTTATGGCAAAAGATCGCTGTCAACAACAATCCAGAGCATTTTGTTCATGCCTCTCCCCCAAAAAACTAAATAGGCTAACATTTCCCCCCATAGCATTGATGTGCTTGATGACCAATCCATGTGTATTGACGAACCCATTAGCACCCTCATTTTAATCAATTGAAAGGCGATACTGTTTGCCGACTCTCGATAGTCCATTCATTTAATCCACATTTAGTTTCCTCAATCTTTTTTGGGGAAGGATTACAAATTCTGCCACATCTAAGAAGAAGCCAATCATTAGGTGAGGGAGGACAGGGTATCTTTGCCTAATTGATCCTCATTTAGTTTACAAATGATATCCTGACGGTGTGATTGAATTTGATGTATGTGGTCCATCGACATGTGAACTGATCCAAGACGCTCATATCAGTTAATGGTCAATGACTGGGAGCCTGCTAATGATGCCACTTCATTGACTTGCTAAACTAGCCATTCCATTCCTTAAGTAGTTGTTTTGTCCTTTAGCCTAGAGCCTGTTTTGGCTGATAGACATCCAGATGCCAGGAATTGTAATTCAATTGATGAGCAACATTGGAATTAATAGGAAATGCAATTGATTGTTTTCTTGTAAACATATTCACATTTTTGTTTTGCAATTTTACAACCACACAAATGTCATTGAATGAGTAAGGCTAGTCTTGGTGAGCAGGCCTAATGTTAAACTATATCCACTACTTCTATTTAACAGTTAACATTCAAGATATTTCTTTGAGGTGTTTGCCTTACCCCCACCCCCAGATTTGATAAGCAACAACAAGCAGCGAACACCAGTTAAACCAGCACATTACATAAGAGATAAGGTAATAGGAAAGGAAATTACCCTCTTGTATTTTGGGAAGAGCGTTTGCCTTCCCCTAGCTATCTTTTAAAAAATTTAAGGAGATAGAGAGGAAAAAACCTCCCTGTTGGAATCCTTCCTCCAGAGATGCTTTGCCGTAGACTAATGGTGTTAGCGCAGCCATTAGCCCGAGCAGATTAATTCATTAAGCTAATGTGAGGCTAACCCTGTCGGCCCTGCTGAAACGCGTGCAATATGACACTGCTCAAATTTGTTCTAACACATGCCCTGGGGAGCCAAACAGCCCGGTGCTAATGGGGGAGGCGGAGCCAATTATGCAAATTGAATTGGTACTGTCAACAGACTGTAGTAGAACTGACTGACTAGCTATTTCTTTCCACCGCTCTGCTTGCGTTCGCTCTCTCTCTCTCTCTCTCTCTCTCTCTCTCTCTCACTTCCTTGCTCTTTTCCTTAATGTCTTTTCACCTCTGTTTTCGCTCCTCTTTTCATGTCTTCTTCTTCCTCCTCTCGTTCACTTCTCTCTTTCTCCTCCACTCGTTTCCACCGTTCTCTTTTTCTCTGTACATCTGGAGTGCGATGGGAAGTGTATGGCCTGTGCTAGGAGAGCGATAAGGCCTGTTTGTTTGGGTGTGGGGATGGGTGGTCTGAGTCTTATTTACCTGCAGGGTGAAGAGGCTTTTACATTCAGGTCTCTGCAGGCCTATCTTTACATTGTGTTCCCTGCCGTTCTGTCAGCACTCATCTGGAGCACTGTTGAGTCAATAGTCTGCAGTCTCACACCAAGGGCCCTACAGAACATATGGCCACCGTCACCAATACGCTCTCCCATGGACCCTCTCACAAGCAACGGCCAGATGAGCATCAGTAGAACCACCTTTCTGAGGAATATGTGTGAGCTGAACTCAAATTGGTTGTAGTAGTAGAATTGCTTTGAATACGTATTCGTTTGCTAGGTATTGAGAAAAGTAGTATATAGTCATTAGCCAGTAGTGATCAGGGGCTTATAGACAGTATTGCATTAAGTATACTTAATCACTATTGGTATCAATCTAGCCAACGTTTCCAGACTCCTGCTGCATCTGGTGGGCTGAGGCAGAGGGAGGCCTGATCTGGTGGCTGGCCTAGTTATGTCATGCAGGTGCTGCTTCTCCCCCCCCCCCCCCCGGAGCCCAACATTCTTCCATAGCCATGTGTGCCGGGGCAAACCACGCATACGAGGAGCGCCGTCCTACCGTTGACTAATCAGTGCCCCGGCAACATGCATTGTTGCTTGATGCAAATCCATTCACATTGGAATAGGGGGCTGGGGGGAGGGGTCCCGAGCTCAGGCAACAGAGTTGGATAGAAAACTGAGGCCAGCCAATAAATGAAAGTTTGCCTTAAATCCGTGGGATAATAGAGGCAGGGGTTGGGGCCGAGCCTCGAAGCCGAGATAAACAGAGGGATTACTCCTCGGTTTTGCATCACTCGCTCTCCTCTGGGTGGCCCTTAACCGTCAAGAAAGCAGAGGGGGAGAGAGGGAGAAAGAAAGAAAAAACGTTTAACGCATGGACATTCACACAGCACATGGGGGAAAGGAGTGAGCCTAATTCCATCAAAGACGGAGAAATTAGCAATTAATTTATTCGAGCCTCCCCCCCCCACACTCCCTCTATTTTAGGCCCAATTGTTGGTCAGTTCTGCAACATCTGGTCCTGAGCAGTCCTTGTAGCTGGCGACTGATGGCCTCTCCACTAAAGTAGCAGGCAGAGAATATCGCCCCTTTCTCATTCATTTCTTTCCCCCTCAGAGATTAGTTAGGAACGAGGAAAGTAATCACTAAAAATGTTGCTCTTTTTTCCAGGCCATGCATAACCCACAGGCGGCGACTTTATTTGCAATTGTAATTTAAAGAATAATTAAAATAAGTTAAATGATTCTGTAAATGTAGAACAACTTGAGTCTTTGTGCTCAAGGGTGCATGAATCTCCCTCCTGTGGCTGGTTGCTCTGATAAACTCGCTAATGAAAGGATGTTGCTCGACACTAATGACAATTTTTTAAGTGTTTTTGGATTTGCCTCATCCCTCCGTCCTCCGTACACTTTCTCCCTGATGGCGGTGGTGGCATGTGTTTGTAATGGCGTTCAGGGGACAGCAATTCCGATGCTGGGAATCCTATTTATTTGATTTGCTGTACCATTGCTGAAACATTATTGTCATAATAATGTATTAATTTCATTCAAATGCAGATTGTCAAAGGGAGAGGAGATGGAGATGGCCTGCATAACGATACCAGGGCGTTTTTTTCCCCTTCAAATTCAGTGTTTGAGATATGGGCTTTTGAGCAGCAGCAGTAACAGATTATAACTCCCTCCAGCTCTTGTGGAAATGAGCTGTTGACATTCTTTGGGGTCATTGTCCAAGATAGCTGGGCCAACCACCAGGATTTAGGAGATAAACCCTTCCACTGAGACCTTTATCCATTTCACATTTCCCCACAACTGGAAAAGGTTAACGAAACGATGCTTGGCAATGTAACCCCTCTATAGTCCTATCTCCCTCATAAATATTGACGTGAATGTGCTGTCTGCGTTAAATAAAGAAGAGTTCTGTCAAGCTATTCGAAAGGTAGGTTTGTATATTTGCACGTGTAAGCCTATGTTAACACGGCTTCTCACATTCCTTGCTTTGCCTGCAAACTTGCCTCATATTTTGTCTAATAATGGAATATAATGGAATAATGGAATAGACCTTTGTCCATCTTGCACCGTTGGCAATTTCTCTTTAGGATACACATTAGGCTATAGGCCCATATATTGCAAAATGGCGTGATGAGGAGCCACAAGCATTCACTGAAAGGGACTTCTTTAAATCATTTAGAAACAAAACCCAAGGAATTTCTCATTAAGAACGTGTTCAAAGTACAGGAAGGCAATGATGTTATTGTTCCCCCCCCCCCCCCCCCCCCCATGATCCTTTTGGCAACCTCGAGTCTTAGGAAAACAACCCGGACGACATGACAACAAAAAAAGAAAATGACTTGAAAGGACACAAAAGCAGAATGAGGGACGAAGGCAAGGCGCACCACTAGCGGCTGTCTCGGACCCCGAGGAGGAGTAGGCCTCGCCATACAGCCCCGGCCACTCCAATTCTGAGCCGATGCTAATGAGGCCGCTCTGATCCCTCCGGCGCTTCCCATGTTTTCAACACCTTCAAGGACCACATGGCGCGAGCAGCATAAAGACAACTAAATGAGAAATCCGAGAAGAAAAAGTGGAGCCGGGACTCTCGGCGGCGGCTTGCTTCTCAGGCTCGGAACTGCTCATTGAATATTCCCTCCGTGAAAAGAAAAGATAAGAAAGAGGTGCAACAGGGGGGTAAGGATGAGTAAACTTCCACGAAAAATGGACATATTTACCGATAATCGATTTATGAGTGCACAAGGCACTGACAAAGAAAGAAAAAATAATCCTGAGATTTGAAATCGGAAAGAAAGAAAGAAAGAAAGAAAGAAAGACAGAAAGAAAGAAAGAAAGAAAGAAAGACAGAAAGAAAGAAAGAAAGAAAGAAAGAAAGAAAGAAAGAAAAGGGAGAAGATGCTCACATTTTGGCGGGTGTTTCTCACAAGCACCATAATCAGATCACTAACATCTTGAATCGGCCTCCGCTATAGTGGGCCAAACAACAGCATGGCAGATGAAAGGTGAATGGGCCCTCGGTTCCCGCTGGCTGTTTTAGACCCCCTTTAATAGCACTGAGCCCTGTGAAAGGCTCCTGGGCAGTTACTCATATTAGCGCCCAGGCACACTGGTTAATAGGATGATGCCTTTTGGCTTTTGTCATGAGATTATTAAGGGTTCCGTTGTCACCGGTGCCTGTTGAGCACAAAAGCCCCTCGAATCGTCTCCCTGCGCTCATTGTCTGGTTTATGTGGTAAAAGGGGGTATTTTGATGAGACACCTCTCCAGGGCTCTATCAGGTGAGCGCCGCTCAGGGGTCTCCCATCTACTACACCCTCAGGAAAACCTCAAGTGCTCTGTTTCCCGCTAAAGACCCTCGAATCTGTCATCATCTTCAACCAATTCAAAAGCTACAGAAGGTAGGTCGAGGCAGGAGGGAAAAGGGAGATGAATAAAGCAACCTCTCTTGGTCATAGAAAGATCAAATATGTTTCAATTCATTAATTAATTTACCCTCTTTCCCCCTTTCCTACGTAGTGGAGTAGAGCTATACAAACTGAAGGAGAGAGGTATAGAATGTTGAAGTAAATTGAATCTGGACTAACAGCTTTATATTGCAGTACATCTGCCTTTGGGTCATTTGAAACAGGTTTTTAGTATAGAGGAAAATCCTCTCCCTTGTGTGTGTGCTGTGTTTTAGTATGCCTAAATGTATGTATATGTGTTCTTCTGCAAGCCTCAATTCACCCACCCAACAAAACAATTCATGTTATGAGATTTATAGGGGGGGGGGTCACTTACAGTGCCTTCAGAAAGTATTCATACCCTTTGACTTAATCCACATTCTGTTGTGTTACAGCCTGAAATCAAAATGGATGACATAGATGTGTTTCTGTCACCCATCGACACACAATACCCCATAATAACAAAGTGAAAACAAGTTTTTCAATTTTTTTTGCAAATGCATTTGAAAATAAAATACATCAATATTTAATTTATATAAGTATTCACACCCCTGAGTCATCACATGTTAGAATCACCTTTGGCAGTGATTACAGCTGTGAGTCTTTATGAGTAAGTCTCTAAGAGCTTTGCACACTTGCATTGTACAATGTTATTATCATTAAAAAAAAATCAGGGGTAGATCAGCTTTAATATTGCAGATAGATTGTAGCTTCCATGAATGTAATTGTCTGCATTACTTCCAATCCCACATATATATTTTTGTAAATATATATGTTTATACAGTACCAGTCAAAAGTTTGGACACACCTACTCATTCAAGGGTTTTTCTTTATATTTTACTATTTTCTACATTGTAGAATAATAGTGAAGACATCAAAACTATGAAATAACACATTGAAGGAGTTCCCACATATGCTGAGCACTTGTTGGCTGCTTTTCATCCCAAAACATCTCAATTGGCTTGAGGTCGGGTGATTGTGGAGGCCAGGTCATCTGATGCAGCACTCTCCTTCTTGGTCAAATAGCCCTTGCACAGCCTGGAAGTGTGTTTTCAGTCATTGTCCTGTTGAAAAACAAATGGTAGTCCCATGGCGTATCGCTGCAGAATGCTGTGGTAGCTATGCTGGTTAAGTGTGCCTTGAATTCTAAATAAATCACCAACAGTATTACAAGCAAAGCAACCCCACACCATCACACCACCTCCTCCATGCTTCACGGTGGGAACCACACATGCGGAGATCATCCGTTCACCTACTCTGCGTCTCAAAGACATGGCGGTTGGGACACAAAATCTCTAATTAGGACACCAAAAATCTCAAATTTGGACTCATCAGACCAAAGGACAGATTTCCCCCAGTCTAATGTCTAATGTCCCAGTCTAAGCCTCGTCTTTTTATTGGTGTTCTTTAGTAGTGGTTTCTTTGCAGCAATTTGAGCATGAAGGCCTGATTCACGTAGTCTCCTCTGAACAGTTGATGTTGAGAGTTGTCTGTTACTTGAACTCTGTGAAGCATTTATTTGGGCTGCAATTTCTGAGGCTGGTAACTCTAATGAACTTATCCTCTGCAGCAGAGGTAACTCTGCATCTTCCTTTCCTGTGGCGGTCCTCGTCCTCATGAGAGCCAGTTTCATCATAGCGCTTGATGGTTATTGCGACTGCACTTGAAGAAACTTTCAAAGTTCATTGATTTCAGCATTGACTGACTTCATGTCTTAAAATAATGATGGACTGTCATTTCTCTTTGCTTATTTGAGCTGTTCTTGCCATAATATGGGCGTGGTCTTTTACCAAATAGGGCTATCTTCTGTATACCACCCCTAACTTGTCACAACACATCTGATTGGCTGAAATGCATTAAGAAGGAAAGAAATTCCACAAATGAACTTTTAACAAGGCACACCCTGTTATTTGAGTTGCATTCCAGGTGACTACCTCAAAAAGCTGGTTGCGGGTGGCGCAGTGGTTAAGGGCGCTGTACTGCAGCGCCAGCTGCGCCACCAGAGACTCTGGGTTCGCGCCCAGGCTCTGTTGTAACTGGCCGCGACCAGGAGGTCCGTGGGGCGACGCACAATTGGCCTAGCGTCGTCCGGGTTAGGGAGGGTTTGGCCGGTAAGGAAATCCTTGTCTCATCGTGCACCAGCGACTCCTGTGGTGGGCCAGGCGCAGTGCGCGCTAACCAAGGTTGCCAGGTGCACAGTGTTTCCTCCGACACATTGGTGCGGCTGGCTTCCGGGTTGGAGGGCAGTGCAGCTTGGTTAGGTTGTGTATCGGAGGACGCATGACTTTCAACCT
Organism: Oncorhynchus mykiss; assembly: GCF_013265735.2. Taxonomy (NCBI): domain Eukaryota; kingdom Metazoa; phylum Chordata; class Actinopteri; order Salmoniformes; family Salmonidae; genus Oncorhynchus; species Oncorhynchus mykiss. The sequence goes on from NC_048577.1 coordinate 23,955,458, forward strand.
TCGTCTCTCCCGAGCCCGTACGGGAGTTGTAGCAATGAGACAAGATAGTAGCTACTAAACAGTTGGATACCACGAAAAAGGGGTACAATTCAACAAATAAAATAAAAAAGCTGGTTGAGAGAATGCCAAGAGTGTGCAAAGGGCTGGCTACTTTGAAGAATCTCAAATATAAAATATATTTTGATTTGTTTAACACTTTTTTGGTTACTACATGATTCCATATGTGTTATGTAATAGTTTTGATGTCTTCACGATTATTCTACAATGTAGAAAATATTTTAAAAATGTAAAAACCTTGAATGAGTAGGTGTGTCCAAACTTTGACTGGTACTATACACACACATATATATATATATATACCATTCAAAAGTTTGGGGTCACTTAGAAATGTCCTTGTTTTTGTAAGAAAAGCAAAAACTGTTGTCCATTTAAAAGGACATCAAATTGATCAGAAATACAGTGTAGACATTTGTTAATGTTGTAAATTACTATTGTAGCAGGAAAAGGCTGATTTTTTAAATGGAATATCTACATGGGTGTATATAGGCCCATTATCAGCATCCATCACTCCTGTGTTCCAATGGCACATTGTGTTAGCTAATCCAAGATATGTCATTTTAAAAGGCTAATTGATCATTAGAAAACCATTTTGCAATTATGTCAGCACAGCTGAAAACTGTTGTAATGATTAAAGAAGCATTAAAACTGGCCTTCTTGAGTCTCTAGCGCATCAGCATTTGTGGGTTCAATTTACAAGCTCAAAATGGCTGGAAATAAAATGGCTTCTGAATCTCGTCAGTCTATTCTTGTTCTGAGAAATGAAGGCTATTCCATGTGAGAAATTGCCAAGAAACTGAAGATCTCGTACAGCGCTGTGTACTACTCCCTTCACAGAACAGAGCAAAACACCAGTCTCAATGTCAACAGTGAAGAGGCGACTCCGGGATGCTGGCCTTCTAGGCAGAGTTCCTCTGTCCAGTGTCTGTGTTCTTTTTCCCATCTTAATCTTTTCTTTTCATTGGCCAGTCTGAGATATGGCTTTTTCTTCGCAACTCTGCCAAGAAGGCCAGCATCCCGGAGTCACCTCTTCACTGTTGACGTTGAGACTGGTGTTTTGCGGGTTCTATTTAATGAATATACACAGTTGAAGTCGGATGTTTACATGCACTTAGCTTGGAGTCATTAAAACTCGTTTTTCACATTTCTTGTTATCAAACTATAGTTTGGCAAGTCAGTTAGGACATCTACTTTGTGCATGACACAAGTAATTTTTCCAACAATTGTTTACAGACAGATTATTTCACTTATAATTCACTGTATCACAATTCCATTGGGTCAGAAGTTTACATACACTAAGTTAACTGTGCCTTTAAACAGCTTTAAAAATTCCAGAAAATGATGTCATGGCTTTAGAAGATTCTGATAGGCTAATTGACATCATTTGAGTCAATTGGAGGTGTACCTGTGAATGTATTTCAAGGCCTACCTTCAAAAAGTACATCATGGGATAATCAAAAGAAATCAGCCAAGATCTCAGAAGAAAGATTGTAGACATCCACAGGTCTGGTTCATCCTTGGGAGAAATTTCCAAACGCCTGAAGGTACCACGTTCATTTGTACAAACAAGAGTACTCAAGTATTAACACCATGGGACAACGCAGCGGTCATACCGCTCAGGATGGAGACGCGTTCTGTCTCCTAAAGATGAGCGTACTTTGGTGCGAAAAGTGCAAATCAATCGCACAACAACAGCAAAGGACCTTGAAGATGTTGGAAGAAACAGGTACAAAAGTATCTATATCCACAGTAAAAACGAGTCCTATATCGATAACCTGAAAGGCTGAACAGCAAGGAAGAAGCCACTGCTCCAAAACCGCCATAAAAAAGCCAGACTATAGTTTGCAACTGCACATGGGGACAAAGATGGTTATTTTTGGAGAAATGTCCTCTGGTCTGATGAAACAAAAATAGAACTGTGTGGCCATGATGATAATCGTCTCATCTCAAGACATAAGTCAGTGTCACGAACCGGCTCAAAGCCCGTAACAAAGGGAGACAACGTGGAGATAAGGAGTAACAAAATATATATTTATTAACTAAAGCAACTAAGGAAAATATACAATGGTGTGTGTAATCAGTAATCAGTAGTGTAAGTGAGTGTTTTGCATGCATGAATGTGAGAATGCAGGGTGTTGAAAGGTGCCAAAGCAAACAAACAAACAAAAGGCCACCAAGAACCACAACACAATCTACAAATGTCTGCATGGAGAGAGTCTCCTCCATGAATGGGGAAGGGGTGTATTTATCCTGGGAAACACCTGGGCCCAGGTGTTTCCCATGTAGCTGACGACCCTCTCAACTCCGCCCACCGGCATCCTAATAAGGAGAGGGTCGTCACATTCCCCCCCATAAAACCGGGGACCAACAAGGACCCTGGAACAACATACCAGCCCCTGCAGTCCCAAATTGGTGAGGGGTTATGTGTTCACACTTACAATTTGCCCCAGCCAACCTCCTCCCCAAACCTCAGCAACCTTCGCACAGGAAGCAATATTTAAGAGGAACGAAGAAAACAAGACCAGGAGGGAGCAGACAGGACAGAGAGAACATGACAATAGGAAGCAATGGTCAGTCCCGTAAACATTTAGGAGCAGGGTGCACGAGAGAGCGCATCAGCAATCACGTTTTCAGATCCCCTGATGTGCCGCACATCGAGATGGAATGATTGTAAAAATAAACACCATCGCATTATCCTCTGGTTTGGACACATCATGGACCTCAAAAAAGTGAGGGGGTTATGGTCGGTGTAGACCACAATAGGTACTACCCCCGACCCGACATACACTTCGAAGTGTTGTAGCGCCCAAATGAGTGCTAGTGCTTCCTTTTCAATAACCGAATAGTTTAACTGATAATCGTTAAACTTTTTGGAAAATAAACTAACAGGCCTCTCAACCCCAGACACATCTGCTTGCAGCAAAACTGCACCTGCCCCCACATGACTAGCATCCACCTGCAAGGTAAATGACAAATCCATGCGAGGAGCAGCCAGCACCGGAGTTGAGGTAAGCAACCTCTTTGCATCTTCAAAAGCGTGTTGACAACGAGTAGACCAAACGTAAACAGCCTTAGCTTTCAGCATATCGGTCAAGGGAGCGACCACAGTAGAGAAGTTACTACAAAAACTACGGTAATAACCAATCATGCCCAAGAAACGCATCAGTTCCTTTTTAGTAGTTGGTGATGGAAAAGCATCAATAGCCACCACTTTAGCCCGAACAGGACGCACTTCACCCTGCCCAACCACTTTTCCAAGGTATGTAACGGTTGCCTGAGCAAACTCACATTTAGCCAGATTGATTGTGAGGCGAGCCTCAGCCAGACGTTCGAACAAGGCTTGAACACGGGACAGATGTTCTTCCCAAGTATCTGCATATATCACTACATCGTCGAAATAAACAGCGCACCCGGTCAAACCGGCGACAACCCTGTTCATAAGTCGCTGAAAAGTCGCAGGTGCATTACGCAGACCGAAACTCATAACCGAATATGAGTACAGACCAAAGGATGTAATAAAGGCAGAGATTTCACGTGCCCTAGTCGTCAGTGGCACCTGCCAATAGCCTTTTAACAGGTCAAATTTGCTCACAAACTTAGCTGCACCGACTTGATCAACACAGTCCTCCATCCTAGGAAGAGGAAATGAATCTGGCTTTGTGACACTGTTTACCTTACGGTAGTCTGTACAAAATCGGTTTGTTCCATCCGGTTTACTGACCAAGATACAGGGAGAAGCCCAACTGGAGAAAGAAGGCTCTGCTATCTTACTCTCCAGCATGTACTTGACCTCAGCATCCAGACAACGTAGTTTCTCTGAAGAAACTCTATAGAACCGCTGACGAATGGGGTCAGCATCTCCAATGTCAATATCATGTTCCATTAAGTTTGTACGTGTAGGTGTATCAGAAAACAAACCTGGAAATCTCTGAATCAGACCAACCATCTCTTTCCGCCCATCAACAGGTAGGTGAGTGAGAAGACTGTCTAAGATATCCAGTGTTTCTGAATTTTTCAATCTACCCTGCAATATACAATCGTCAGGACTAGGAACATCTTCCTCCTCATGCACAGATCTAGCACGACAAGAACCCAAGGAAACAACGGTATCAGCCAAAAGAGCAGGTTTAGCGTCCTCTGCAGAATCCCACTGTTCAGTCTCAGAGGAACGTGCATAATAGGGTTTTAACAGATTTACATGGCACAGCTGGTGTGCTTTCCTTCGTTCTGGAGTGGCCACTAGATAATTTTGCTCAGTGTACTGGCGCAACACTGTATATGGACCTTGAAACTTGGCTTGAAAAGGAGAACCAACAATTGGCAGCAGAGCAAGAACCTGGTCACCCGGACTAAATTGACGAGGCTCAGCTCGGCGATCAAATATGCCCTTCATCCTCTCCTGTGAAGATGATAACTTCTCTTTAGCCATTTCACCAGCGGCATACAGCCGTCTCCGGAAATCACACACATACGATAACAGGGACTGAGGAGGTTCGGGAGACTTCCAGTCATCCTGGAGAACAGATAAAAGTCCACGCACCCTATGTCCAAACACAAGGTCATTTGGACTGAAACCAGTGCTCTCCTGTGAAACCTCCCTAGCGGCTAACAGTAACCAAGGCAACCCCTCCTCCCAATCCTTCTCCATCTCAGTACAATAAGCTCTCAACAAAGACTTTAGAGTTTGATGGAAACGTTCCAGTGCTCCTTGACTTTGCGCGTGATAGGCGCTAGACAAATTGTGTTTAATATGGAGCTGTTGAAGAACCTGACTAAACAGATTAGAGGTGAAATTAGATCCTTGATCACTCTGAATGACCTTAGGGATTCCAAACAATGAGAGAAACTGAGTCAAAGCTTTTAACACCGAATTAGTTGTGATAGATCGGAGAGGATAGGCAGCAGGAAACCTAGTGGTCTGACACATCACAGTGAACAGGTAACTGCTACCCTTTTTAGAACGAGGTAGGGGACCCACACAGTCAATAATCAGATACTCAAAAGGTTGGCTGAGTACAGGAATAGGAAACAATGGTACCGGTTTAATAGCTTGATTAGGCTTACCAGTTAATTGACAGGTGTGACAAGTTTTTATAAAATCAGAAACATCCCTCTTTAATCTAGGCCAAAAGAAATGTCTTAAAATGCGATTGTAGGTTTTCCTCACCCCCATATGTCCAGCAACGTCGCTGTGGGAAGTTTCCAACACCAACTCACGAAGCTTAACTGGTACAACAACCTGACTAATTGCCCCAGAAAACAACTATCATGAGACACCCACTTTCTCATCAGGACATCCTCTTGGAGAAAATAGCCATGGGCGACATCTCCCAACTGTTCTACAGGCACAATTTGGTCACGCAACTCTTCTAACGTGGGGTCATCCCGTTGCGCATTAATTAGATCTGAGCGGGTTACAGATAACGGAATAACAGGGAAAACAGTGGCATACTTCTTTGTATTATTATCATTAGTCGGCGCAGTGACCAATTCGCCACGGCTCATAGAACGTGTCACTGCACACGCAGAGAACACCTCTGGGAAACTCTGTACACTCTCATCAGGAATCCCAACAAATGACGGCTTAGTGGAAACCACTAGAGATGGAAACACGGCAGGCCATACATGCTCACCAGCCAAGTTATTCCCAAGGATAACGTCGATACCCTCAATAGGCAACGAAGGCCGCACCCCCACAACAACTTCACCTTTCACCAGTCCACAATCCAACATCAGTTTATGCAATGGAACTGACAGAGTGTTCAAACCTATTCCCCTAATTAGAACACTATTCCCCGAATCAGTCTTAGCAGAAAAGGGTAACACAGATTCCAACACAAATGATTCAGAGGCACCTGTGTCTCTCAGGATCTTCACTGGCACTAGGTCTTTACTTCCTAACATAGACACAAAACCTTCCGTAATGAAAGGTAAATAGTCTGGATCAATATGGACTTTCACATTCTCCTGGGCCTGAGGAAATGAGTCATGAGTGAACTGATGTGGAACAGGTGCAGCTAACGCGGTAGGCTTGGATTTAGCGTAAGCACCCTTTGACCTGAGAAGTGGACATTTGTTTTTCCAATGACCTGAACCTTGACAGTAGTGACACTCCTGCCCAAAGTCAGCTTTACCATGGGAGTCAGGCTCAACCCTAGTTGAATAGAACTCTGCCCGTGAACCAAAGTATCTCGGTGAGCGAAGCCCAAATCTATCCGAACGCCCCCACTCTTTCCGAATACGAGGCTCTGCAAAGACACTTTTGTGAGTCAACACATACTCGTCCGCCAAAACCGCAGCTTCAGCGACATTCTTTACTTTCTGTTCGTTAATATACGTGGCAATACGATCAGGAATTGTGTCCTTAAATTGTTCTAACATAATCAGATCACACAGCCCTTGGAAAGTCACAACTGCAGAGGCGGAACACCAGCGATTAAACTGTAAAGATAATTGTCGCGCAAATTCAACATGAGATTGCTTATCATCCCTTTTTAATGTTCTAAATCGTTGGCGGTAAGCCTCAGGGACCAATTCATAAATCTGTAACACAGCTGTTTTAACTTTATCATAATTGGCACTGTCTGTACACTAAGAGCTGAATATGCTTCCTGCGCTTTACCAGTCAGCACACACTGCAACATTAAAGTCGTAAGTTCCCAACAATATCAAATGTCTCTGGGGCACGACCAAAAGAGGAACTACCCCTAGGTAAATCTGGATCACCTTCCCAAAACAAACTCTCCCCTGAGATCTTTCCTTCCCTAACCAACTCTATACGTTCTTGTTGCAACTTGATTTTAGCACGCTCCATATCTTGTTTAAATGCCAATTCCTTTTCATACTTTACACGATCATGCTCTAGCTTCTCACGATCATGCTCTAGCTTCTCACGATCATGCTCTAGCTTCTCACGATCACTTTGCCGATCATGCTCTCTCTTTTCACGATCATGCTCCAGCTGTAACAAAAGCAGTTCTTTCTGCTGTTCAAAAAGAAGGCTACTTGGACTAACCGATGGAATGGCCATTGTAACGTTATGGGGAGACGACAAACTCTCAGCAGAGGCTGGCCCAGTGGTAACTTCAAGAATACCACTCTCCATCAGATTGGCCTTCAATATCAACCTAATAGAATTCTTTAGACGTTTATCACTAATCTCAACGTTGTAGTGTTCAGCGACCTTCAACAGCTGTTCTTTAGTACCTAAATCTAACAATTTCTCAGATGGAAAGCGAATGAATTCATCTATATAAGATGCCATAGTTACAAAAAAATAAAAATCTCGCTCTTCCCCTCTGCTGAGCACACCAGACCACAACCCGAGAATTGACAATCACCCTGAGCACCACAGAAGAGAGATGAGATACGGAGCTTCCCCAAAACCTACAATAACTCAACCCTAGTCTTCATGCAGATTTGCAGTGGGAATTTACGCACTGTAGCCTGCTGGCAAGGAAAAACTCCCCAGCATGCTGGTAAATTCCACCAAGCCACGGATGTGCCCCGAGACAACTGCTCAGTCCACAGACACCACACAAAAATAAAACATTAACCATGCCCAACATATTCCAAAAAAAATGAAACATGTCGCTAAGCCTATCAGGGGAAAAAAGCTATAGCTCCAGGTAGCAAGTTCCACTACCCTACCCAAATCTCCCACTGAGGTACACAGCCGATTACTCACCTCAGGCTGATGTCCCAACAGAAAGTAGAACAAACGTTTCCAGGCTAGGCAGGGCCTGGAAACTAACCATTATACTCTCTCCAACGCAGCACACAACCCAAACAACAAAGGCAACCAATACTGGGCCTATTAAACTCAAACACAATATACAAACAAACACGTACTTCCACGGTCTCCCAAACCAATAGTTCAAATATCCCGGACGAGCCCCCACTTGTCAAGAACCGGCTCAAAGCCCGTAACAAAGGGAGACAACGTGGAGATAAGGAGTAACAAAATATATATTTATTAACTAAAGCAACTAAGGAAAATATACAATGGTGTGTGTAATCAGTAATCAGTAGTGTAAGTGAGTGTTTTGCATGCATGAATGTGAGAATGCAGGGTGTTGAAAGGTGCCAAAGCAAACAAACAAACAAACAAACAAACAAACAAACAAACAAACAAACAAACAAACAAACAAAAGGCCACCAAGAACCACAACACAATCTACAAATGTCTGCATGGAGAGAGTCTCCTCCATGAATGGGGAAGGGGTGTATTTATCCTGGGAAACACCTGGGCCCAGGTGTTTCCCATGTAGCTGACGACCCTCTCAACTCCGCCCACCCGCATCCTAATAAGGAAACAAGAACAAAGACAAAATACGGCAGACAGAGTGGGAGGGTCGTCACAGTCAGGAAGTTGAAGCTTGGTCGCAAATGGGTCTTCCAAATGAACAATGACCCCAAGCATACTTCCAAAGTTGTGGCAAAATGGATATGGATTAAATGTCAGGAATTGTGAAAACTGAGTTTAAATGTATTTGGCTAAGGTGTATGTAAACTTCAGACTACAACTGTACATACGCAGTTACATATATATATTATACAGTGCCTTGCGAAAGTATTCGGCCCCCTTGAACTTTGCGAACTTTTGCCACATTTCAGGCTTCAAACATAAAGATATAAAACTGTATTTTTTTGTGAAGAATCAACAACAATCATGAAGTGGAATGACATTTATTGGATATTTCAAACTTTTTTAACAAATCAAAAACTGAAAAATTATTCAGCCGCTTTAAAACTCTCTCCAGAAGTTCAGTGAGGATCTCTGAATGATCCAATGTTGACCTAAATGACTAATGATGATAAATACAATCCACCTGTGTGTAATCAAGTCTCCGTATAAATGCACCTGCACTGTGATAGTCTCAGAGGTCCATTAAAAGCGCAGAGAGCATCATGAAGAACAAGGAACACACCAGGCAGGTCCGAGATACTGTATATATATTTTTTACTGCTCTAATTACGATTATAACCAGTTCATAATAAAATAGAAACATCCCTTTTTTAGGACCGTCTTTCAAAGATAATTTGTAAAAATCCAAATAACTTCACAGATCTTCATTGTAAAGGTTTTAAACACTGTTTCCCATGCTTGTTCAACTAACCATAAACAATTAATGAACATGCACGTGTGGAATGGTCGTTAAGACATTAACGGCTTACCGACGGTAGGCAATTAAGGTCACAGTTATGAAAACTTAAGGACACTAAAGAGGCCTTTCTACTGACTCTGAAAACACCAAAAGAAAAGATGCCCAGGGTCCCTGCTCATCTGCGTGAACGTGCCTTAGACATGCTGCATGGAGGCATGAGGACTGCAGATGTGGCCAGGGCAATAAATTGCAATGTCCGCACTGCGAGACGCCTAAGACCACGCTACAGGGAGACAGGACGGACAGCTGATCGTCCTCGCAGTGCAGACCACGTGTAATAACACCTGCACAGGATCGGTAAATCCAAACATCACACCTGCGGGACAGGTACAGGATGGCAACAACAACTGCCCGAGTTACACCAAGAACGCACAATCCCTCCATCAGTGCTCAGACTGTCCGCATGTCACGGATACAGGTGCCCTGTGTGTATTTGTTTTCTCTCCTTCTGCCCTAGTCACAGGTGGCAGTCATCAGTCGCCAATCAGTCGCCAATCTGAAGACACACCTGCTCCTTTTCCCTTACCTAATCACACCCCCTTTCCCTTGGTTTAAAAGAAACCCAATCAGTTGTCTCTGGAGCTATCTCTCTTGTTTTTGCGCCTACCTCTCACATTGTCTGTTATCATGTGAGCATGCATTGCTGTGGTGTATGGCTGTTTGTTTGTTGGTGTGAAAAGGGGATACCAAGCCAAGTCGCCCTTGGACATACATTACCTGTAGGAAAACTTGTATTTTGTTACCGTGTGTTTGAACAATAAACCTAAAGTGTTTGACGGTAGATTTATGTTGTCTGTTGTTTTTAGTTCTCACTGTTCCTTTTCACTGTTATGATTTGCATGAGATATGTTACGGGACTCGTTTCCCTCCTCCCTAGACTGCAGGGCCAAAGGGGTTCGTAACACCACAATAGGCTGAGAGAGACTGGACTGAGGGCTTGTAGGCCTGTTGTAAGGCAGGTCCTCACCAGACGACACCGGCAACAACGTCGCCTATGGGCACAAACCCACCGTCGCTGGACCAGAAAACTGGCAAAAAGTGCTCTTCACTGACGAGTCGCGGTTTTGTCTCACCGGGGGTGATGGTCAGATTCGCCTTTTATCGTTGAAGGAATGAGAGTTACACCGAGGCCTGTACTCTGGAGCGGGATCGATTTGGAGGTGGAGAGTCCGTCATGGTCTGGGGCGGTGTGTCACAGCATCATCGAACAGAGCTTGTCATTACAGGCAATCTCAACGCTGTGCGTTAAGGGGAAGACATTGGGTGAAGGTTGGGGCCATTCCCCCCCAGAATTGTCCGGGAACTTGCAGGTGCCTTGGTGGAAGAGTGGGGTAACATCTCACAGCAAGAACTGGCAATTCTGGTGCAGTCCATGAGGAGGAGATGCACTGCAGTATTTATTGCAGCTGGTGGCCACACCAGATACTGACTGTTACATAGCATCATGCTGTGGGTATGTTTTTCAGCGGCAGGAACTGGGAGACTAGTCAGCATTGAGGGAAAGATGAACAGGACAAAGTCCAGAGAGATCCTTGATGAAAACCTGCTCCAGAGCACTCAGGACCTCAGACTGGGACAAAGGTTCACCTTCCAACAAGACAACGACCCTAAGCACACAGCCAAGACAATGCAGGAGTGGCTTCGGGGGCATGTCTCTGAATGTCCTTTAGTGGCCCAGCCAGAGCCCTGACTCGATCCCGATCAAACGTCTGGAGAGACCTGAAAATAGCTGTGCAGTGATGCTCCCTATCCAAACTGACAGCGCTTGAGAGGATCTGCAAAGAAGAATTTGGAAAACTCGTCAAATTGTAACCCAAGAAGACTCGAGGCTGTAATCACTGTGAAAGGTGCTTCAACAACGTTCTGAGTAAAGAGTGTGAATACTTACAGTGGGGAGAACAAGTATTTGATACACTGCCGATTTTGCAGGTTTTCCTACTTACAAAGCATGTAAAATCCAGAAAATCACATTGTATGATTTTTTAAAGTAATTAATTTGTTCATGCTCTGTCAAGTTGGCTGTTGATCATTTCTAGACAGCCATTTTCAAGTCTTTTCAAGTTGAGTAACTATGCCACTCAACATTCAATGTTGTATGGTAAGCAACTGTATGGTAAGCAACTGTATGGTAAGCAACAATGTTGTATGGTAAGCAGTGTAAATTTGGCGTGTTTTGGGTTATTGTCCTGCTGGAAGAGGAATTTGGCTCTGTGTCTGTTGGAAAGAAGACTGAACCAGGTTCTTCTCAAGGATCTTGCCTGTGATAAGCTTTATTCCATTATTTTTTTTATCCTAGAAAGCTAGTCCTTGCTGATGAAGCATACCCATAACACGAGGCAGTCACCACCATGCTTAAAAATATGAAGAGTGGTACTCAGTGATGTGTTGTGTTGGATTTGCCCCAAACATAACACTTTGTATTTAGGACATAAAGATAATATCTTTGCCAAGTTTTTTGCAGTTTTACTTTAGTGCTTTATTGCAAACAGGATGCATGTTTTGGAATAATTGTATAATGTACAGGCTTCCTTCTTTTCACTCTGTCATTTAGGTTAGTATTGTGGAGTAACTACAATGTTGTTGATCCATCCTCAGTTTTCTCCTATCACAGCCGTTAAACTCTGTAACTGTTTTAAGGTCACCATTGGCCTCATGGTTAAATCCCTGTGCGGTTTCCTTCCTCTCCGGAAACTGAGTTAGGAAGAATACCTGTATCTTTCTAGTGACTGGGTGTATTGATACACCATCCAAAGTGTAATAACTTCACCATCCTCAAAAGGATATTAAGTGTCTGTTTAAATTTGTTTTTATTCATCTTCCAGTAGGTGCCCTTCTTTGCGAGATATTGGAAAGACTCCCTGGTCTTTGTGGTTGAATCTGTATTTGAAATTCACTGCTCGAATGAGGGATCTTGCAATTATCTGTATGTGTGGGGTACAGAGATGAGGTAGTCATTATAAATCAGGTTAAACACTATTATTGCACACAGAGTGAGTCCATACAACTTATTATGTAACAATTTTAACCACATTTTTACTCAAGAACTTATTTAGGCTTGCCATAACAAATATGTTGAATACTTATCGACTAAACCTTTCAGATTTTCATTTGTAATTAATTTGTAAAAATGGTCTAAACGCATGATTCCACTTTGACATTATGGGGTATTGTGTGTAGAACAGTGACACAAAATCTCAGTTGAATCCGTTTTAAATCCAGGCTGTAACCCAACAAAATGTTGGAAAGTCAAGGGGTGTGAATACTTTCTGAAGGCACTGTACATTCTCTGTCAAAATAACATACGTGGCTTTTGCTCATTTTTAAGAGATTACACAATGATCTGGATAAAGGCTAAATAATTGCGCAGAACTTGGATAACGGTTATCCAAGTTGACGTTAAACAGAGAACACTCTATGTCCATTTCGCAATCAATGAAGACCCTTTCAATCACAAGTGCTTTAGACCCCGAGATTAGTTTTGCTGACTTAAGGAGCTAGACTACTCTGGTATATCCCACCATCTGCCCCCAACTCCAACCCCTTCACAAAAAAATTGTGCAAGGATACTGCCAGCCTTTTCACTCACTTAACAAGAATGCTCCAAACACAGGCCCACTTCAAGTAATTAAATCAATCCCTTTGTGCTTCTCCAATATTCTCCTTCAGTGGGTGACTGCCCCACATCTGATTATGACTCTTCATGCATATTCAGGGTGAAGACCGCTCGACTTCGTCCATAACGAGCTCTTACTTTTATGTTTGTGTCATGAGCTGATCGTGTTTTGCCATTTTGTCTTCTCCTTTTTTTCTTCTCTTCCTTCTCCTTTTTGGAACTCTATCCATCTACCTCTTAGTCTGCAGTTTGTTTCAGTGAGTCGTTAGACTGCAAAACGAGGAGTTGGTCACTTCAAACGGCTCCGTTGGAAGAAAAAAAAACCTAGATGAGGAGAAGTTAGGTTCGAAGCCCGATAGACAAATTGGATTAGTGAGTATTGGATTAAACGGAAAACGGAGGGATAACAAACAAGAAAAGCTGGCTGTGATCACAGGGTTTAATATATTTATTTTCCTCTCCGATCCCTTTCTTCTCCCTCCCTCTTTTATTTCTTTTCTTTTGGAGTAAAGACCCCTTGGCTTAAGACAGACTTATTAAAACCCGGGATTAATTTGTAATGCTCCCTTAACCCTCCGGGTCAACTGAAGATTTGTTATCTAAAGCAAACAGGAAAAATTGTACTATAACAACGCTTTAAGTCCATTTCTGGTGGTCTTTTGTGAGATTTGAGGTTTAGAGGAAGGTGTTATCCCAAAGATATATTTATTTGAACAAGGAAAACGAACCCTAGCAGGATATTTTGGATGCGTGTATGCATATGTGTATGATGCAAAGACTTGATTGTCCATCCTTAAAATGTTGAAATTTTGCACCTCATGTCTCAATGAATCAATGAAAGTAAATAATATCATTTCCCAACCAGACACACATTCATTTAAAAAATGACTTGAGCCCTATAATACGGAACATGTTTAAACATTAAAAAAGGAGCAATCCTGATGAAGCAGAAACAACAAAGGAGAATCAAGCCTAATTCTATGAGCGTATTCACAAAAGGCCCTCATTTTTAATCAGCTGAAGATCCAAAGTAATAGAATTGAGACACTGGGCCACTCTCATTAGCTTTATCTTTTTAATGTAGCGGCGGCTAAGATGGTAATCTTAATCTTATTTGGTTATTGAGGCTCTGCTCGGGTCTCCCTGGTTGGTTTTCGAAGGCCTTTGGGGACATAGCCCAGTCCCCATAAGCCCGGGCCCCACAAACCACAAACTGCTGCCTCAATCCCTGCAACAGCAGCTCAATCTATTCCACAAGGTCGTAGTTCAAGGGGCTCAAGGGGTTGAGGTGAGGAGCAGGGGGACTGCCTGGGAGTAGTAGACCGCCCTCTTCAAAGATCTCCTCTGGAGAACCAGACCGCCGAGGTCTACCGCCATCCCTGAATCTTATGTCAGTCCAAGCTGTTTCCTTCCAGGCCAGTATTGAGTATTCGGAAAGCAGCTCAGAGTAGGAGTACTGATCTAGGATCAATTTGACCTTTTTAGATAGTAATGGGTACGATTACATTGACGGGGTGGGTGGACCTGATCCTAGATCAGCACTCCTACTCAGAGACGCTTTGAGTACAGGCCCTGATCCAGGACCAAACATTTAGCTGTGACGACCTTTTTTTTCCATTCAAGGAAGGCTAATTAGACACAACCACATTTTATTACCATCCCACTAGCACAAAAACTAGTACAGCAATTACATTTTGAAGTGTTTTTGTCTGGAGTGGGACAAGAGGAAACGACTTGAAGCATTGTTTTAACTCTTTCATATTTCTGCCTTTTCATCGTTATTTGGTCTCATCTCTTTTTCAAACACTTCACACCTGAATATGAAAATGCCATTCTGTGCATCGGCAGTTAAGCTTCCCAGGAACCAGAAACATCATTACCACCCTCCAATTCTACTTCTCCTCATTCACTTCCATTCATACTGTATAGTACAATGACACCTAATGGTATTTGAGTTCTGCTATCTATCTGAGCATGTTGTGTGTGTGTGTGTGTGTGTGTGTGTGTGTGTGTGTGTGTGTGTGTGTGTGTGTGTGTGTGTGTGTGTGTGTGTGCACGTGCATGCGTGCGTGTGTGTGTGTGTGTGCAAATGCCTTCTCTGGTGATGCTACTACACACTTGTGCCTAGCAAAGTCACACACCTGCTCTTGCAAGTGCAGTAATCTAAGCTGTTTGCCCAACAAAGAAATACCAGTTTGTCTATTGACATGGGCATCGTCCTAAGTGTCTCATGTTTGTCTATTTAATACACATTTAGCACACGTCCTGTGGTGCGCTGTCAATCACAGGTGTTCAAACAAAGTCCTCTGGATCACAAATAAAAGTCCTCTTTATCAGGGTGTGTGTGTGTGCCTGCCTGTTTTAACAAGTCTGTACCAGTGCTATTAAAATTGGATTGGGGTTGTTTGCTACAGTGCCTTAAGAAAGTATTCACACCCCTTGACTTTTTCCACATTTTGTTGTGTTACAGCCTGAATTTAAAATTGATTACATTTAGATGTTTCTGTCACTGGTCTACACACAATACCTCAATGTCAAATTGGAATTTTATTTTTTTGAAATGTGTACAAATTAGTAAAAATAAAAAGCTTAAATGTCCCCTTTGTTATAAAGTTTGGATGGTGTATCAATACACCAAGTCACTACAAAGATATAGGCGTCCTTCCTAACTCATTTGCCGGAGAGGAAGGAAACTGCTCAGGGATTTCACCATGAGGCCAAAGGTGACTTTAAAACAGTTACAGAGTTTATTAATGGCTGTGATAGGAGAAAACTGAGGATGGATCAACAACCTTGTAGTTACTCCACAATACTAACCTAATTGACAGAGTGAAAAGAAAGAAGCCTGTACACAATACAAATATTCAAAAACATGCATCCTGTTTGTAACAAGGCACTAAAGAAAAGAAATGTAACTTTTGGTCCTGAATACAAAAGTGTTATGTTTGGGGCAAATCCAACACAACACATTACTGAGTACCACTCTCGGTATCTTCAAGCATTGAGGTGGTTGCATCATGTTATGGGTATGCTTGTCATCGTTAAGAACTGGTGAGTTTTTCAGGATATAAAATAAACGGAATGGAGCTAAGCACAGGCAAGATCCTAGAGAAAAACCTGGTTCAGTCTCCTTTCCACCAGACACTGGGAGATGAATTCACCTTTCAGAGGGACAATAACCTAAAACACAAGGCCAAATCTACACTGGAGTTGCTTAGCAAGACAGTGAACGTGTTACCGAGTGGCCGAGTCACAGTTTTAATTTAAGACCTCCAAAAAGGTTTTTCTAGCATTTTTCAAAAAACCGATTAGATTTTTTTAAAGAATAATGGGCAAATGTTGCACAATCCAGGTGTGAAAAGCTCTCAAAGGTGCTTCTGCAAAGTATGGACTTGGTTGTGATATTTCTGTATTTCATTTTCAATACATTTGCAAGGGGTATGAATACTTTCTGAAGAAACTGTATATGGTAATCATCAACTATGATTGTTGCCCATGTACAGTGGCTTGTATTCAAAGTATTCACCCCCTTGGCATTTGTCCTATGTTGTAGCCTTACAACCTGAAATAAAATGTATTTTTTTGGAGGTTTGTATCATTTGATTTACACCACTTACACCACTACCACTTTGAAGATGCAAAATATTTTTTTATTGTGAAACAAACAAGAAATAAGATTTAAAAAACTGAAAACTTGCTTAGGGTCATTGTCCTGCTGGAAGGTGAACCTCTGTCCCAGTCTCAAATCTCTGGAAAACTGAAACAGGTTTCCATCAATAATTTCCCTGTATTTACTGCCACCCATCATTCCTTCAATTCTGACCAGTTTCCCAGTCCCTGCCGATGAAAAACATCCCCACCGCATGATGCTGCCACCACCATGCTTCACTGTGGGGATGGTGTTCTCGGGGTGATGAGAGGTGTTGGGTTAGCACCAGACATTTTCCTTGATGGCCAAAAAGCTACATTTTAGTCTCATTAGACCAAAGTACCTACTTCCATATGTTTGGGGAGTCTCCCACGTGCCTTTTGGCGAACACCAAACGTGTTTGCTTATTTTTTTCTTTAACCAATGTCTTTTCTGGCCACTCCTCCGTAAAGTCTAGCTCTGTGGAGTATCTGGTCCTATGGACAGATCCTCCAATCTCCGCTGTGGAGCTTTGCAGCTCCTTCAGGGTTATCTTTGGTCTTTTTGTTGCCTCTCTGATTAATGCCCTCCTTGCCTTGTCCGTGAGTTTTGGTGGGCGGCCCTCTCTTGGCAGGTTTGTTGTGGTGCCATATTCTTTCCATTTTTTAATCATGGATTTAATGGTGCTCCGTGGGATGTTCAAAGTTTTTGATATTTTTTTATAGCCCAACCCTGATCTGTACTTCTCCACAACGTTGTCCCTGACATGTTTGGAGAGCTCCTTGGTCTTCATGGTGCCGCTTGCTTGGTGGTGCCCCTTGCTTACTGGTGTTGCAGTTTCTGGGGCCATTCAGAACGGGTGTATATATATTGAGATCATGTGACAGATCATGTGATACTTAGCTTGCACACAGGTGGACATTATTTAACTAATTAGGTGACTTCTGAAGGTAATTGTTTGCACCAGATTTTATTTAGGGGCTTCATAGCAAAGGGGGTGAATACATATGCTCGCACCACTTTTCCATTTTTCCATTTTTTTTAAACAAGTATTTTTTTTCATTTCACTTCACCAATTTGGATTATTTTGTGTATGTCCATTACATGAAATCAAAATCAAAATAAATTTGAATTGCAGGTTGTAATGCAACAAAATAGGAAAACGCAAAGGGGATGAATACTTTTGCAAGGCACTGTATACTGTGTTGTCTCTAGTTGGAGTAATTAGCTACAGTGCCTTCAGAAAGTATTCATGCTATGACACTCCAAATTGAGCTCAGGTGCAACTAATTTCCTCTGATCATCCTTGAGATGTCACTACAACTTGATTGGAATCCACCTGTGGCCAATTAAATTGTTTGGATAATTTAGAGAGAAGCACACCTGTCTATATACTGTAAGGTCCCACAGTTGACAGTGCAGAAACTTTACCATGAACTTTACCAGGAACTGTCCCTAGATCTCCTAGATATATATTTTCATAAGGCATATATCTGGGGAAAGGTACAAAAAAATGTCTAATGTTGAAAGTTTCCAAGAACCTGGTGGTTACCACCATTGGGAGATTGAAAAAATATGGAATTTCCCAGACTCATCCTAAAGCTGGCCATCCAAGAAAACTGAGCAACAGGTCAATAAGGACCTTGATCAGAGAGGGGACCAATAACCCAATGACCACTCTGACAGAACTACAGAGTTCCTTGGCTGAGAAGGAAAAAGCTTCCAGAAGGATAAGCGTCTCTACAGCACTTTAGTGTAGTGGAGTGGGTCGAGTACCTTGTTGTACACATCATCAACGAACTATCATGGTCCAAACACACCAAGACAGTCGTGAAGAGGACACTACAAAATAATTTCCCCCTCAGGAGACTGAAAAGATTTGGCATGTATCCCCAGATCCTCAAAAAGTTATACAGCTGCACCATCGAGAGCTTCCTGACCGGTTGCATCACCACCTGGTATGGTATCTGACTTTAATGTGCTACAAAGAGTAGTGCATACGGTCCAGTACATCACTGGAGCCAAGCTTCCTGCCTTCCAAGACCTAAATAATAGGCAGTATCAGAGGAAAGCCCATAAACTCCAGTCACCCAAGTCATAGACTGTTTTCTCTGCTACTGCACAGCAAGCAGTACCGGAACGCCAAGTCTAGGACCAAAAGGCTCCTTAACAACTTCTACCCCCAAGCCATAAGATTGCTGAAAAATGTATCAAATGGCCACCGGACTATTTACATTGAACCCCCTCCCAGTTGTTGTGTACACTGCTGCTACTCACTGTTTATTATCTGTGGATAGTCACTTCATCCCTACCTACATGTACAAATAACCTCAACTAACCCCCGCACACTGACTCGGTACTGGTACCCCCTGTATATAGCCTCGTTATTGTTATGTTATTGTGTTACTTTTCATTATTTTTTACTTTTTGTTTATTTGGTAAATATTGTATTAACTCTTCTTGAACTGCACTGTTGGTTAAGGGCTTATAAGTAAGCATTTCACAGTAAGGTCTACACTTGTTGTATTCGGGGCATGTGACAAAGTTTGATTCGATTTGACTTTACCAATCTGGGTATTATGGCAGAGTGGCCAGACGGAAGCCACTCCTGAGGAAAAGGAACATGACAGCAATCATGGAGTTTGCAAGAAAGCATGTGAAAGACTGAGATCATAAGGCAAAAGATTATGTGGTCTGATGAGACAAAAATGTATCTCTTTGGCCAGAATGCAAAGCGCTATGTCTGGAGAAAACAAGGCACAGCTCATCTGCCATTTAACACCATCCCTATCGTGAAGCATGGGGGTGGCAGCATCATGCTATGGGGATGCTTTTCAGCAGCAGAGACTGGGAGACTGGTAAGGATAGAGGGAACAATGAATGGGGCCAAATACAGGCAAATCTTTGATGCGAACCTGCTTCAAAGTGCAAAAGACCTTAGACTGTGGCAAAGAGTTACTTTCCAACAGGACAATGACCCCAAGCATACATCCAAAGCAACACTGGAATGACTTCAGAACGAGAATGTGAAAGTTGTTGAATTGCCCAGCCAAAGCCCAGACTTGAATCCCATTTGAAAAACTGGAAAGACTTGAAGATTGCTGTTCACCACCGCTCCCCATCTAAGTTAACAGATTGACTCAGGGGTGTAAATTCTTATGTAAATGAGATATTTCTGTATTTCATTTTCAATACATTTGCAAAAAATCCCAAAACATGTTTTCACTTTCTCATTATAGGGTATTGTGTGTAGAAGAAAAATATATATATTTAATCAATTTTGAATTCAGGCTGTAACACAACAAAATGTGGAATAAGTCAAAGGGTATGAATATTTTCTGAAGGCACTGTATTTTCCCCCTTGGAATAGAAAAGCAGTGAGAAAATCAATAAGATTCCAGTTCCACAACAACAACAAAAAGCAGAGGCATCACGCAAAGTGGTTAAAGGAGCTTTCTTCTCTTCCCTGTTAAGAGAAAGTGTGATCAATTTCTCCTCTCGTCTATTACTATTGGTAATCCCTACCCAAATTGCCCCCCATTGCAGTTTGTGTATCAGCTATTTGCAGTGGATTAATGCGAGTCACTGGTGGCAAGTGTTCAAATCAATGTTTATTAATGGTTTCTTTAAGTGTTTAAAGATTAAGTAATTAACATATTGATGAACTTTTCCCAAGTTGCCCAGGGAGAAAAGAGCTTGTAGTGGAGAGGCTGAACTGAAGCCAGTTTCAACACTGAGGTGGAGAGTCAATGTTTAGTACTCTGGATTTGCGCAGTAGTTTCTGGGGCGTTTCTTTAAATAATGCTTGTGCCTGTAATATCATTATTGCTGACTTTGAATAATGTTATCATGCAGTAGTAAATGTAGCATCTGGGTTAGACTCCAGTCTTTGTGGATAATGTGTAGCTCTTAGACTACATATTTATCTATTTGTAAGAAAGTTACGTAGGGCTTTTGACCATCTTCCTGTTACGTCTTCCAATTTGTCTTATATCCCTGTTACGTTGAATCAACGTGACTTATGTACATTTTATACCAGGGACAATGTCTGCCCTCTCTACAATAGGGAGACGGGTACAGTCAGTCACTCCACGCAGATTGATTTTGCCATTCGACGACGACCCGCAACAACCCTTTGGCTCGCCATGGTAATTCCTTCTGATAAGGTACCCGATCCATAAGAAATCAATTGTAATTAGTTTGGGGGGGGGGGGGGGGGGGACTTGGCTTAGGGGACTCTGCGCTCTCTCTTGTTTTTTTCTCTTTCAGCGTACTTGTTTATTATTCTGCCGCCAGTCATCTGCACACCTGATATCAGTTCATCTCCTGATTATTAAGTGAGGATTATTGATGGAAGGGGGAACAGCTGTATTTAGTTCTGCACTCCTATCAAGGACATGAGGTTCTAGATCTATCTGTCCTCTGAATAGCTTTGCTTGGTTACTCAGTGCTGCTCCTGTCAGAACCACATTGTGTGTGTGTGTGTGTGTGTGTGCCCTGTGTGTGTGTGTGTGTGTGTGTGTGTGTGTGTGTGTGTGTGTGTGTGTGTGTGTGTGTGTGTGTGTGTGTGTGTGTGTGTGTGTGTGTGTGTGCGTGTGTGTGCGAGACCCCCTTGTTGGGACTGACGGATAGCTGTCAGACTGACAAACGTTAGCGTAGTCGAAGGGAGGTGAAGGTGAGACCGACTCTGCAAGGTGACAGCAAACCAACAGTGAGGTGTCGAAAGTTTGCCAATTGAAGTCATCAACGTACTACTAAGGCTACTATTCTCACTACGAGATATGAAGGAGTGTCTGAGTGGCGGGGTGGCGGAAGAGAATTCTACTTTTCAATTCACATTAACATCCCTGCCTTACCTTTCCTTGTGGCTGGCAACCCGACACTCTTGGTCCGCAGCTCAAATTGACTGTAAACATCCCAGTAGCCATAGCCAGTAAGCACAAACTATTCAAAAAAGGACAAACTTTTCTTCTAAAACATATTACACTATTGAATAGTGCAACCTGACCATATTACACTCTTGAATAACGCAACAATTCACTAGCATGTGTGTGTAGACAATTTAAGGGTTTATTTTCATGTCTGTAGGCTACACTCATTACGTTTGAGCTTCAAGACAGTAACACAGTTGCTATGACAGCGTGTCTTCATCAAGTAACGTTAGCCTATCAAGAATTTACGACGAGCCCTCTCATTCAAATGTAAAAGGACAGTAGGCCTACCGTACAGCATCACAACAGACCAGGCTTCATTTTTATCAAGACGATGCAAATCGTTACATGTGGTACAAGCAAATTGCGACTGAAAACTTGGTTTTATGTGAATTCACCCCAACAAGCTGTTTTATATGGAAGCCCGAAACCGCCACCCCAGAAATGTAATACGATTTCCCTTGTGATTTGTCAACGTGCACAATTAGTCTGTGCTTCAGTCTGATCAACTGTAGCCTACTGATAACAACCACAGCTGCAGGTAGCTAAGAGAAGCCTGTGCGCTCTGATCCCATCTGGGCCAGGGGAAACATAGCGTCATGTTTTTAATAGCTCAAGCTATTTACTTAGAGGCTATTTATTTGTGTTCTGAGAAAATGTGATCAAATGTGATCAAATGTGATCAAATGTGATCAAATGTGATCAAATGTAGTTTTTGTATTCACACTTCAGGGGGCTTGGCTGCCTTGGCCTTTTTAATCCAAAATGATTGACTGGAATGAATCAATCAACCCAATGGTGATGTCATAATGTATGAGTATCTTTTCAATTACAGACGCAAAGGTCTATACCCTGCAACCCTGCATACAGCGAACTCAGCCCTGTTTGTTTTCATGTTCGTTTTGGGCCAATTGTTGTTCTCTTTGTCTGTGTGAAGGGTTTTAATGTTTTCATCCTCCCTAGGGGCAGGAGTTTTCCCAGGGATTATTATTATTTATTTTTTTAAACCGTATGTTTAGAAAAGCTATGTGGTCCCATCATAGCCCGTATGAAACCCATTAAAAAAAAAAAAGTTTTTTTTTTACTGCTGATTTATAACAACGTCATATGCAACAACTAGGGTCCGGATGTTGGTTAGGTTAGCCTACTACCAGATTAGGAAAAACTCTAAGCCCCAGGAAAACAATCCCCCCCCCCCCTAACCACTCTGGGACCAGTGGTGCCACCTCTGAAATCATCACACAATGTTACAAAGGAAGAAGACAAAACATACTTGTATGATCTGCATTTGACATGTTTTTTGGTGGTAGGGATGGGCTTCCATAGTTTTACGTGGCTCAGTGCAGCCAGCAGCTACTGCAACAATTCCAGAACGTAACAGGCTATCGCTGCGATTTCAGGTAAAAACTCAATTAAAACAAGTCTAAAATATTATGAAAATGTCTATACATTTCAGCCGTTTCAAAAAACATTGCACCGCTAGTACCATTCATACTGTGGGCTCAACAAGACAATAGTGTTTACACAGGGGGGGGGAGGGGGGGCATCTGTCTGTCGAGATGCCCCCCCGGATGTAGCGGCTGAGACGTAGCAAGTATGCACGTTTTCATTTGAGTAATATGTGTAGCCGCCATATTGACCCTTCGCCTCAAAAAGGCGAAGTGGAGCTGTAGTGACTCCCTGCAACAAATGCACTGCTACCACACCTCACCCCCCTGGCTTTTGATTTCTCTAGCCATTTTTTCGAGGTTTTGGTTCACGCTCGGGGTCTCCGTATTTGAAAGTTGAAGCTCCTGCTCTTAAAGGGGAGATTCATGCACAGACTACTGCCTACTTTTGTAGTCCGTCTCGGGTTTTGTATGATACGTTTTTATTACATATATATATATATTTATTTTTATACATTCAAAATCAATATGTAATCCTGTGCAGGGGCTTATCCCCTGCACTAGGCCATTTGTGAGGCTCTTTGAGCTTTGTTACAGGTCTTCTGGCGGCTCTATGCCACAGATTGATTAGGTGCAGTGCCAGAATCCTATCAAATGGCCAGCTCTGATGATGGTGCACACTCTTTCAGGGCCTCTAGTTGACTGGAACTGGAGATAAGGCTGGATGGCAATTCCCTTCCCTCCTGCTGCACTCTGGGTAGAGAAAAAAAGAAGAAAAAAAAACAGTGTTAGTATATGTTGTAAGTAGGAAGTTGTTATTTGCTCCTGTGCTCCAATTGCACTTTTGTAGCTATTTTCAGTATTTGGAAATAATCGTGTGTTGCATAGTGCGTCTCTCCTTTGCCTACTTTCAAAGTCACTTTAACCCTCACAAATATGCACTAGTCTCTGATCTTGCCAGTTCTTTGTCAACCAAGTAACCCTGTGGTTAAAAGTGAATCCTTTTCAGCAGCTCATTGTATATCGATGAGGCAAATCCACTTCAACTCAAAAGTAGGCCATTCGAACGGCATTTGAATGACCAGAAAAGAGTATAAATAGATTGGGCTGGTAAGAACTCGACAGGTCATTTGTTACCACGGTTAACTCCTTCCTTGCCAGTGTGGCGTCATAAATGTGATTATCCTGTTTCCCAAATGATTTAGGCTTATCCGGCGAAAAGTAAAAAGCACTGAATTACGAGTTTGATTCCTAAAACCATCGTGATTGGCGTAAAAATGTGTCATTTTAGGTTTGGTAAACTAGCACCCCAAGTCTCTCTTCCCTCAAGCTGCTGAGAAATGCAGCGTCGCCTTCAGTATATTCTCCTCCTCTTTTTTTCTGTGCATAGGGAGGGTCACGGGGAACTGAACCTGTGCATTCTTGTGTGGCTTGCCAACGCTCACATGGTTACCACTGGTGCGCATTGTTAGGGATATCTGAATGAGCACTGGCCATGCAAGTTTTAACGTGATTGCCCGGGGGCAGTAGAGTGAAAGAGAGGAGGAACAGAGTGAGGGATACAGGGTGGGGGGAGCCTAATCCTAAAAGGATTGAAAGTTGCCTTACTCTTTGCTCAGGGTCCCCCCCCCCCCCCCCCCCCCCCCCTCACCCCCTCACTCACTCTGTTTTTGGGGGGATTGCGATGGGGGTGTATGTATGGTGTTTGGGTTGGTTGGGTGACTGTGGGCTGTGGGATCTTTAAGCCGGTGTCTGATTTCTCCCTCCTGCTCCTCATTTGTTCTGCCGTGTCTCTCATCATTCCTCCTCATTGTTTACCTTCCTAATGAGAGGGGCGGGAAGGCCCGGCCCTGTGACAGACAGCTACATGCTCCCCTCTGCTCTCTCCCTCTCTCTCTCTCTCTCTCTCTCTGCTCTCTACCTCTCTCTAGCTCTGCTCACTCTCTGTATCTCAGCCATATCTCTTTGCTCTCTCTCCCTCTCTGCTCCCCCCCCCTCTCTCTCTCTCTCTCTTCCTTTTCTGTCTCTCTCATTGTCCATGTATGAATATTTTTCACTGCTCTGTTCATGGCACGTCATGAATCATGACTTTCTTTCTAGTCCTGTTTATTCATGTGAGCTGTAAGTTGCAGTGTAGCCTAGTATTTGCACTAGTATTTGGAAATTGACGTCATGCCAATACTACAAATAGGGCCTATGAAAATGAAGTGAACGTGCATTTTTTAAGATGATAAATTGCACAATGTTCAATATATGAAGTCCATTTTAAGAGGTGTTAAAAATAGGTATGACATGTTGCACTCTCAATTCTTTATTGAAGCACTACTGTTTCACCAACACCAACTGTAGTAATGGTGTCTTCAAGACTTTCATTTAAATGTAAGTTATGTATGTCATATCAGGGACGTCATGCCCATTTATCCATTTGCGTGCAGAAAAAAATAGACGGTATTGTTTCTTTCACTCAAAAATATCACATTTGTCCGTCTTTTAAATAATATTAGGTGTACGAGGGCCTACTAACTGCTAGCCTGCAGACTGCCAGTCTGTTGAGTTTTGGTCATTCTCTAGGCTAGGTAATGATACAATGTTGTTGAATGCAGAAAGTGCTGGGCACCCTGGCTAAGTGACTATACCCTTGACTCCCCCATTAAGTGCCAGTGTGGGACAAAGAGAAACTGAGTGCCAGGGCAGTAGACAAGCCTTGCGTGATAAGTGCATGGTCCTCAAAATGCATATCCTTCTGACTGTGTTATGCAGATCACATTACATGAGAACCATTTGTTTTTGTTTTTATCAACCACCTACTGTATGGGAAAACTGTACTTCAACTGCCTTGGGGACAAATGTGGAATGCATATGATAGGCTACTGTTACCTTTGATTGTAGGCTAGCAGTTTTTTTTTGCAGGGACAGTGAGTAGGCTAGCTACCTGTCAACCCATCTGACCTCCCAGTGCCCTGTTGAAGGCTGGCGTGCCTAGGACTACATGATGCTCGTGTCTCCATTGTGAGGAGGACACCAGGTGATATTTCAGACTGGGAAACTAGCTCTATGTGAACCAGTACAGTACATGCCGTTTTCCACGTGTTTACATCATTACAGCACAGTATCAAGCAGCAGAGTATCACAACACATCACACTCCCTCACCCTATTGGTCATGTGATCTCTAAGCACTTGTGGAGCTATTGCATAGCCTAATAGGCCTGTTTCTTATGATTGATAATAAATCATGGAAGATGGTTAATGGAAAGGATGCAACAATTATCTATTAGTCAAACGAGTCAGTTGATGAGCAGAGAGATTAAAACTTAAACAGAAATGCATCACAAATACGTTTTAAAGTCTCCCGACTCCCTTTAATAATGATGTTATAGTCCTTGCTGTAAATATGACATAGCAATTGACTTTACTGTAAACAAGATTTTGTTTTGTTTATTTCACGTGGTTTCATAATTCCGCATGTTATTTGCGATAGTAATAAGTGTGCGATTTAATGATCTACTTTCACTTATGGTATAGGCCTACAATTTAGAGGATCAGACTAGGCTACTCTAAAACAAAATGCCTAACATCTTAATAACAATGCATTCATCGTTTTTATATTTCAAAAATAATACAATTTAGTTTGATATTGATATGCATTTGAAGCTGAACTGATATGGGATTGTTTTATGCATGATTAGGATTCCAGCAATGATTCATTTTCCTATGATTTTTTTTGCATCAAATGGTTTAAGTATTTACATAGCCTGGATTTATTTCCACTAATTCCTGAAATAGAGCCGAGATTTGAATTTCATGATCAGAATGTTCTTGTTTTAATCAGAAGATTATTCACATGGGTTACTATTTCACAACACAATTTCATCTATAATAATGTGTGGATGGAACGGAATGCAACAGCACCAGTCTTACTCATACGTATTATCATGTGAATATTATTATTCGAAAAAAACGTTTTGACTTCTGTGGTCGGATCTCATTCAGTTTCAGCTCCGTCAAAAGAAATGGCACGGCTCCATGTACGTCAACAATATAGTAATTTAATCTGCATGGGAGTTTTCATTGTAGTACAATGTAGTACATTGACTAATGTAGTGGAAATCTCTCAATTGAACGTTTTTACAGTCGTAGCCTATAGGCTACACCTCGGTGAAAGAATGTTTGAAATAGTTTAGAAAAAATATAGCCTATTTATAACTTGCCTATAGGCTATTTCGTTATGAATGGCATATGTTATTTATTGAAAACAATTCTCACCATTATTTTGACATTTGCCGTTAAACCTGCTGTTATAGAAATCTTTAAAATACAATATCGAGCCTCAAAACTAAAATTCCACATAATGTGCATGACAAACCATGATCATTTGATTACTGTCTCCATCCAGAGTTCCGCATTAAGGTGCGCACCTTACCTCTGTGTATTTCCACCATTGCGTAATGCTTCCCTTTTACGCGTGTGTCCAAAAAAGAAAAAAAGCCACTCAATCCTTGACACCGACTATAAACCCATAGATAAAGTTTTTTTCCGTTCAAATTGAAGTCCTGGTCTTTTTGCGGAGTGCTATAGCTGTAGCACACATGCCATAGATATCTGTCTGGGAGAACGGATAACCTCCCTGGGTATTGCAGATGTGCAAGCTTTGAAGTCTGTCGCTATTACCGCGCATGCAGGTGTTGATCATGGGTGAATTTTGCAAAGCTCCGTCCACAGCCACAGTTTTTTTTAATTTTTTTTTTACAAAAGTAGGGGGAGAGAATACCGACTCCGTGTGCTCATGCTTTCTGACAACTTGGGGGGATTTTATGCATCATCGTTTTAATAAGCACCGAAAACATACACGACCTTCTCCAATCCTGCCAGCTAAAGAGACAAACCTACACCCCCCACCCCTTGAGTGGCCCTGATCCCTGGTTTTACGGGCTTAGCATTAAGAACATTTTACTGCAATTTGGGATTAGGTCCAATACTCTTTTAACAATGGCATTTTGCTATTTGATATCTTGATACTTGTGTGCGATCGATCACATTGGCTTTGACAGGTCTAGGCCTATATGTTGGGCGCTTGAGTCATACAATAGTTGGAGCAAACGTGTGAGATTTAGCCGAGAAATATCGCTTTTGTATTTTTCTCTGGCCATTGTAATATGCATTGGGCCTGTGTGGCCCTGACAAAAACGTAATTGACTTGCCTATTGGAATTTACCTTGAATTAATAATATTAGCCTTATTTCGTTCATAGCCAAAGCCTACCACATAAAATGCCACCTGTGATTTTGTGTGAATAAATGTAAAGTGTAAAGTGCAAACCTGTTGTCATTCGAAACGCTCTTTGATTGTCCTCCAACCATAAACAGTTTGTATTTAAGCGCTGTTACATCCTTGGTTCGATTACGCCATTCTAAAGATCAAAAGAGGATGTTAAAAATGCCTTCGTTTGATATCACATTTAGTTCACTTATGTTCATGACAGTCTTTTGATTATTTGCTCGTGATTTATTATATTGCAGCTCCGGCTACAATTAGAGTTAATTTTAATAGGAGCTCGACAAAGCACCAGCCAAGGCTGTTGCAGTGGAGACAGACGCCTCATGGACGGTCTCAACAATTAATCCCGAATATAAATATAACTTGTATTTTCCATTCTTTATGCACATTTATATATTGAAAAATTTTTTTTTAAATGTTTTTATTTTAGGTTATAGCATATAGAATAGTCGATTCCACCTCCAGTTTAATTCATATAAAACTTTATTTGAGAGGAGACCCTCGTTTGGATGAACTGCACTATTATTCTGAAATGGAAATCCAAGTGAGGATTATCTCATTCATTAATATTCATGAAAATATATTACACGGTTAAATCAGAGCCTCTTTACCACTTTTGGAAAGTATTCCGCTGCTATGGAAAAAAATGCTCCAATTTGTATAAACGATGGTGTTGTTCACAAACAATTACAGCCAAAACGAGAAAGACGCACACACAGGGTCCAAAATGCATTACTACCGAGGGCAGGCTGGTTTTCTTGTTATTTTAATCAATCACATAGGCTACAATAAAGCTATAATACGTTTTAAGATATTACATTTTGTTTTAGGTAATCTAATTTAGTTACTATGTTCGCATTTTTTCATGTAGGCCTTGTTCCCAACTCACTTTACATCATCCCTTTTGATGGGAAAATTGTTAATTCATAGGTTTGTTTTTTTAGGTTCATAGGTTTGCCTACACTTTGCTTTTATGCAAACGCAAAATATACTAGATGCAAATTAAATTAAGAACGACGTGGGCCTACATCTAAGTAGAGCATTCAATGTAATGTCGTTTTTTATTCAGTATAACTTTTTCCAATTGTGGGCTCTCACGTGGTATAGATTTATTTAACAATTTGAAGGGGAGGGGTTTTCTTAACAACCCTCGCAATTGACTGGTTACCGCTGATGCCTGTAAGGCCCACGGGCGCTTGGATTGGACGAAGTGGGCGGTTCTGCATGTGTCTTTCGTTCATAGAAGGGCAGGGTAGGCAGAAGGTGATCAATCTCCATCCGTCAACATTGGCAATCACCTTACCACTGTGCAAGACGCACAAGACAATGCGATTGATTTGATTTTTATAATATTTTTTCCAATTGTGAAATTTACCTCTGACGCACCGCTGGGGTTCGGATCGGAAAAACAGCGTTGGTTGACGTAAACTCCTTATTTGCAGTTTGCGTATTTCTCCTCCTCTCCTACAACCTTCTTACGGTTGTCTCGCTTTCAAGAACATTTTCTCCATGTGGATATTTTTGATGTACCGGATCTTCTTGATTTGACTACAAATAAAGCAAATAAGGAAACAGGATCCCAAACGCAAGGTGAGTGGTAAATGCAAAGTTTTCGTTGTCTTCTATAGGCCTATGTAGTCCGTTTAGGCTACTTCCTTCTGTGTTATTCGTCCTTTTGATGAAATTATTTATACAATTGAGCCTACTGTAAGCTATTCGCATTCTTCGAAAACGATATATTTGTATTTGATAAGACTACGAAGTTTGCATTTGGGTGCAATTTGCGTTGGCTGCCGTTGTGCGCTCATTGATAATGGTCATTGTAAATGGTCCTTGTAAACAATCACGCTCGTCAGGGGAAGCTATTAATAATTACCTGACAGTAAACTCCCCACTGGAAATGTAGTTTTTATGGTCAATTAATATTCTAAATGCTACTTCTGGTTTGGTTGTGCACTTATTATCTGAATGGAAAAACTCTGAGGCCTGACAAGACAAATGTAATGTATATCTTTGAGATGTTGTTAATTTATTTTGTTCGTAAGACCTTTTCTCATAATGGTTTCCCTGGAGCTCTCATCTGAATCGCAATAGAGTTCATTTGCACAGAGTTTTTCGCCATTTACATTTGCTTAAACTCCTTCCTGCGGTTATGGAAATAGAGTGAAGTATTTACGCCTCAATACAAATCCATCAGCTGGTCCGTGCCCACAGCATGGACCCAAGTAGGTCTATTTAGGGACCAAAGACATTGTAGCCAGTCAATGAAGTAAAAAAAAAAAATAATAAACGATTTATTTCAACCTTTACATTAAGGCACCCCCGTCCAATTACTGAAATGCATCTACATATGATATCATATATGCCATCAGGCCCGTTGGTTTGATTTCAAATTTGTATTTGAATATTTTTCTAACTTGATACGCTTGGAGCATATTTCAATCGGACAGATATTCTTATTATCAGGATATAACCATGTTATAACAATGAAAACAACTATTAAAATGCAGAATTAGTGTTATTTTTGTATGTATATATATATATATATATATATATAAAATAATCTAATATTAAAAACAAGAAATTTGTCTGCTGAAAGAGAATGTTCCATTAAAGGCAATCCTGTGGAACACACTCCAGAAGATCTGGATATTATATAGGCCTAGAATATGTATTTGTAAAATATAATGTCATGCAATATTTTGACAAACAGCCGACTCCATTTTCGTTTCAACATTAAACTTTGGTCCATTTGTTATTTTACGCAGGGCCTGTTATAGCCTATAGGCCTAGACAAACTACGTATGAAATAGTCTAATAAATTGGGCTGATTTTGCCATAACATGGCCTACATTAACAGTGAAATGGATTATACGGCTGTTTATGTGAAGCTTGTGCGTGTACTTGTATTTTATGCAGGCTGTTATGACACTTTACATATTTGTGTGCCCAATTATCTGGATCCAAATGCATGCTTTATTTTATTGATCAAAGTCATTAATCTTATCTTGCAGGCCTCTCCATGCACCGAAAATGTGCGTAATGGGGAATGTACTGTTTTTAACGGTGGATGCATTGATCAAAACAAGGACAAGAGGTTGCCCATAAGAAGTCATGCGTCAAAAGGAATTAATACACGACTGGCGACAGATTTCATCCGTAATTATTTCTTTACTGTAGTGATGGATGACTGCAACCTGAGTTTATAATTGGATATCGTTTAGCCACGTTAACGCGTCATGTCATACTTTGTTGGAAACCTTTGTAAACGGCTAATCTTTGGATTTTTGGAGAGGGAATCGGCTTTTTGATTCACTTTTTTTGATACGACTCGCGTAAAAGTTGGAAGTCTCAATCAAAAAGTCCTATAGGCAACTCGAATATAGCAACGTTTTGAAATTGGAAATATAAATTGGCTTTGATATTGTTTCAGTCTATTTCCAATTGAATTAACCATAATTTAAATATAAGGCCATTTCAATTATTATAATCAAATGTAGTTTGCTGAATTGCTCTTTGTAGGCTACTAAATATAAATAAGTAACCAACATAAATATATATTTTCACATTCTACTCACAATGAGTTTTCCATTGCAGGATTTCATCAAGGGACTGCAACGTCGGGGGAAACGAACATTTCCGCACGGACTTTGGTTTCCCCGTGTCCGTTTCTAGCATGATGTCATACCTCAAACAGGCCCCGTACGGCATGAACGGAATGGGGCTCAGCGGTACGGCCATGGACCTACTGCACCCATCAGTGGGGTATCCAGGTAAAACGCCCCCCTAACACTTCACACTAACTGTGCCAAATCCGAATCACCTGTGAAGATATATTGGACAGTTATCTGTTGCTCATCATGAACAAATATAGGACCAGTTGGCACACACTGCTCTCCCCGCAATACATTCCATGTGCATCTGGAGAATGACACTCCCAATATGCACGGAAAAGCATAATTAAGTTATTGTCAGTCTATAGGATGGTATGATTTAATAACAAGACTATTTTCCGTTTCCACATGTTACGTGACTAAGTAACTTTAGACCTAGTGTGATTACGGTGAAGGTCTATTGTAGTGCAGAAGATTCTGTGATTTAAAACGGTTAAATATATATATATATATCATTCGTAGGTTAATTTCGTTTTGAAGAAACACTTGACTTTGATTTTGAAGCTAGCTACTTCGGAAATATATGACCATTTTGAGATGGAAGCTTTGAATACTTATATTGAACCTCGTTTGTTTTGATGAACAATGTTTTTTCATTTCGTTTTATTATCAGATCGAAATGGCTTCGAAGAGTTTCCATTGACAGGTTTCTATTCCATTTCAGCGCATCCGAGGAAACAGCGGAGAGAGAGGACAACTTTTACTCGCACTCAGCTGGACATTCTGGAGTCCCTTTTCGGCAAGACGCGCTACCCAGACATTTTCATGCGGGAAGAAGTCGCACTGAAAATCAATTTGCCTGAGTCTAGAGTCCAGGTTTGTGCAGAATTGCAATTATATAGTTACTGCTGTACTGTAGCCTACTATTGTTTGTGTGAACTTGTTTGCCATTTGTGGGAACTTGCCGAACTTGCAGTGCAAAACTGCAACGACCTGGACAGGGCCTATTACTGCACATTTCAATCAAAACGTTACCTTTTATTTTGGATTTGAATGAGTTTCAACACAGTTAAGTATTTATTTGGGCTAAGTGTTATGTATCCTACACTGCAATTCAGCTTTTAGCTGCAATTGCATACTACAGGAATAAACAATATGCATAATCTGTTATCATAACTGGTTCTGATAGTTCAACAAATACATACAATTCCATGTTTTCAAATATCATTTATGTTCAGCTCTCACATAAGGGCCACCTTTAGAAGTTATGAGCCCCCTTTTGAAATGGGCGTGACACGCCTTTATGTAACCAGCTTTTGTACCCCTCTCACAGGCTTACTGCAATTATGGCAGCTTCCTCTCGAGTTTCACAGATTTAGCTGAGAAATGTGCACAGTATGCAGGGTAGGCAGCCAAGCCTGTGCAGAGGTAGCCTGCAAATCGAACACTAACTGCACAACGGTTTCGTGTCATTTCCAAGTGTTTGTGATGCCTAAAATGGGAGAGGAGAATCAGTGAATAAAGAATAAGGGTGCTTTGTTGACCTACAAGAAGATATTAACGATTGGTTGATAAAGTTGATATTAGTTATGCCTTTGCGATTGTACAAATTGTACAAATGACAAAGCATTCAATATTCTCAAATGGAAATAGATTTTCAGTTTGTTGCAATCAATCAATGTTTTGCAAATTTGTTTGGGTGGATGACATACAGCATTTTAAAGTCGACCCCTTGCCTCTTGTTGTGCAGGTATGGTTCAAGAACAGGAGAGCCAAGTGCCGTCAGCAGGCCCAGAGTGGAAACAATGCTAAAGTCCGGCCGGCCAAGAAGAAGTCCTCTCCAACCAGGGAGAGCACAGGCTCAGAGAGCAGTGGTCAGTTCACCCCTCCGGTAGTGACCAGCACCGGCTCCTCTTCCTCTTCCTCTGCCTCGTCCGGTGGCTCTCATCCCTCCGGCCATGGAGGCCAAGGCCTGAGCAGCACTTCTACCTCCGTCACCGCCCCAGTGTCCTCCATCTGGAGCCCTGCGCCCATCTCCCCGGCCCCCGCACCACCCCCTGTCCCCGACCCCACTCCCCCCACCAGTGCCTCCTGCATGCAGAGGTCTGTGTCAGGTACTGGAGGCACGTCCTCCTACCCGGTGTCCTACAGCCAGACAGCAGCGGCCTATGGGCAGGGCTACCCCGCCCCAGCGTCAACGGGCTCCTACTTCGGAGGGGTGGAATGCAGCTCGTACCTGGCCCCTATGCACTCTCACCACCACCCCCACCATCCGCACCAGCTCAGCCCCATGACGGGCTCCTCTATGTCTGGCCATCCACACCACCACATAGGGCAGACCTCAGGGCACCACCACCATCACCACCCCCACCACCACCAGGCCTACAGCGGGGCCGGCCTGGCCTTCAACTCCTCAGACTGTCTGGATTACAAAGAACAAACGGCCGCGGCCGCAGCCTCTTCATGGAAACTCAACTTCAACACCACCGACTGCTTGGACTACAAAGACCAGGCTTCCTCCTGGCGTTTCCAAGTCTTGTGACTTTTTTTTTTACTCCTTTCAAATAAGTATTTTTGTTTCGTTTTTTTTTGTTGAAGAGCTTTTTTCTTCAAAGCATTAAGAAGTTAACTAATAGTAGAGACAATTATCAAGCCTTTTTTAAGTTAATGTTTGGAAAAATCAAGTAACTCACAGATGAAAAAGCCTGTAAGGGTGGCATCTTCTTTGACCATTTCATGAATCAACTTTAGAACACGCTTGAATTGGACCCCCTCACCCGTACTTTGGAACATCAAGGAATATTTTTCTACACGTGAACTCTGAAAATTGCCCTCCAACAAGTTCAAAGTATGTAGTTTATCCCTTTGAATTAGAATTGTTTTTTTCAGGATGGAGCAAGAGCTCTGTGTTATGGATTTTCCATAAATATTCCCAAGAACGACCAATTGAGGGCAAACCTTTTGTCACAAAATGTGTTTTATGGAAAAATATGATATTTTATGCTCATGTATTTGATATAGGCCTACCCATTAGAGACCATTTACATTGAGAAATTAAGATGCTGCTATTGTTTTCAGTTTGCTGATATTCAAATTTATGTTAATTCCAACTTGAATATTGTTCATTGTCCGGACTGTAGTGTTGTATTTTGGAAGTTTATTTGCAGCACTTGTTTATAAGGTAAACTATTTTGCTATTGTTCTTTACGAAGAAAATGTGAATTAGACACGCAATGTCAGTATTCCAATGAAATAAAAAATGTACATTCGTGTCTTTATAATAAAGATTCGTTAAAAACATGGTTGGTTTTTCCAATATAAAGAGTGTTCTTATCTGAATTGTAATGGTGCCTAGTAGTGCTTTTTTTGGCAGGTTTAGATTACATTAATTTAAATACTTAGACGGGCCTCAGAACTGTATAACCAAAGAATGAACATATTTTAAAAGTAGTATATTGTAAACAAATTGAATTTTAAATTTTTAATTCAAAGGCTAATAATGGACTTGGCCTAAAGATGGTTTAATTTCTTTATCCATGTGCCACTTTACTGAGCAGGGCTCTGTTTTTTGCGCAATCGTGTGACATGCCTGGATTTGAACATGTATTTAAAAAACTTTCATCAAACTATCCTCTTTTCATGTCAGATATTTCAGCACCATCCTTAGACAATTGCTTTCATTTTGGGTGTGTTTCTTGTTTCTGCATAACGCTTAAAACACAGGAAAACATCTTGCTATGTCATATGATTACGCAAAAACACAGGGCCCTAATTATGATTTATTTTCATTATCCCTTTGAGAGAAGTTGTCATTTTTAATATGAATGTTGATGAGACTAAATAGCGCAACACATTTTATGATGAACACACATTTTTTGACCTCCTGTTCAACCCGTCTCTATTCATGTCAAATCGAAGACAGACGGGTCTATTATTTTTGACTGAACATTCGGTGGAAACAAAATAAAACAGCAAAAATCTTGTCTTTAGATTATCGCATTTTAAAATAGGCCTACTGCATTGATATAGGTTATTCATTAACAAGTTTGTCTTTTTAAATAGAAGTTGCGGCCTAAAATGGGAATGAAATGGGCCTAAGAAGGACAATTGCAATAGGCTATCGGTTCCTATAATTTGTGTTACATAAAGTTACATATTTGTAGTGATCCTTCGTCACAAAATGCATAATAACTTTCAGGTTTTGCGTTTATTTGTTTTGGGGAGTGGAAATGTGGTGTTTTTACCCAAGAGATTTGTAATTATAATCCACATTAAGATGCCAACTCCATCATGCATCCTCAAATGTATTCGATGTTAACACCCAAAATTATGTTCATGTTTATTTTGGGCTCTGTGATTTAATTTGAAGGGCTGTCAAACGTGTGTGTTTTTGGTTTCACTATCCTTGTTTGGACCGGAAGTCCTCACAAGGATAGTAAAACAAGGAAAATTCAGACAAGTGGGGACCTAAAAAAAATAGGTTTAGGGGTTAAGGGATTGGAGTTAAGGTTAGGGTTAGGTAAATAGGTTAGGTAAAAAAAAGAAAATAGGATTTTGAATGGGAATCAATTGTTTAGTCCCCACAAGGATAGTAAAACAAGTGTGTGTGTGTGTGTGGTGGTGGTGGTAGTGGTGGTGGTGGTGGTGGTGGTGGTGGTGGGGGGGGGGGGGGGCAAAACTACAAATGTGTATATATGTAAAACTATGTGGTGAAAATTGTAATATTCCTATACTTAGAAATCACAAGCGTCTTTGCATTTCCACGACCACAATCCCTCCAGTGGCCACCAGCTCAATGAATAAACTTCACAGAGGTTCAATCAAAACAAATTCAGATTAGCAAACATGTATCCTGGCATGCTGAGCATTTTTCTTTGCATGTTGACAGTAATATATAATGTTGTTGATCCAAGACACAAAAAGAGGACAAATCACGATTTTAATTAACAGAAATCCCTGCTCTTGTGCTGTTCCACACCACAGTCGACCAGCTGGACAAACAGGTTTGGGCAAACATGGCGCCCAGGAGAAGTAGCCGACATGACGTGTGTTTGCCTGGCTGTCTCCCGCTGGGCAGTGCCAGTATGCCGCCACCAACCCCCCCCCCCCCCCCCCCCCCCCCATGCAAACAGGCCTGAATTTACTACATTTGCATCCAACAAGGAATAACTCATCTCCAGGCCATGTTCAAGGAATCATGGCAGTTCATTTTGCTGAGCCGTCCCAAACACCTGTTCTGATGTCCCATCACGACAGCAACCAACTGCTCCTATGGCAGTGCTGTTCAGATGTGGAAACTTTGACAACAGTGTGGGGACAGCGCTCTGTATTGTCGTTATTGACAAATGGCATTGTCCTACTAGCATCACGTCGTCCTGTTAGATTATCACCGTTTGATGAACAGCATCATTTGCTTTGATGGCATACTAAAAAGTCAAACATTTATAATACTTAACTGCTTATGATTAGAATTGAAGTCACCATATAATCTCTGACTATGCTGACCGCCATGGCCTGGGGAATCTACAGGTGGAGATACATCCAGATGTGGATAGACTTACAATCAATCTACATTTTTAATACATATCAAGTGGCCTATCATTTCACACAACCAAAAACAACTACTGTGGGCTCCATGATTAGTGCCACCCCTGACCGGCAATGCACAAACAATACTTAAAAAAAAATATAAACAATATAATTATAGAGATGAACTCAAAATACCAACATGTGAGAAATACTGTACTTGATTAATGTTTCAATGGAACCAACCAAAACCATACAATTATTTAATACAAAATACATTTAACCAAATCAAGGTTTCATAATTATTGGCACTCCTCATTTAGTACTTAGTGCAACCACCTCTGGCAAGGATAACAGCATAGAGTCTTGTCCTGTAATGTTTGACAAGGTTCAGGAACACATTTGGAGGGATTTTGGACATGCATTCCTCTATGCAGATCCTTTCAAGATCCTTCACATTCTTGGGTTTGCGCTTATCAACTGCCCTCTTCCACTCAGCCCACAGGTTTTCCATTGGATTGAGGTACGGCGACTGAGATGGCCATGGCAAAACATTGATTTTGTTGTCACAGAACCATTTCTGTGTGGATCTAAGAGGTATGTTTCGGGTCACTGTCTTGTTGGAAAGTTCACCTACGGCCAAGTCCCAGCCTTCTGGCAGAGGCAACCAGATTGTCAGCAAAAATTGCCGGATATTTGGTGGAATTCATTATGCCATCAATCGTAACCAGTACCCCCTGGACCTCTGGAATTAAAGTATTTTTGAAACCTGGTGATCCCAAGACGCCACCAAGGCCTGCAATTATTTCACAGTGATTCTTGGGGATTTTGTTGCTTCTCTCACCATCCTCCTCCCTATTCTGGGGCGCAAAATGCATTTGCGTCCTCTACCCGGGAGGTTTTCAACTGTTCCATATCTTATGAATTTTGAAATAATTGCCCTGACAGTGCTCAGTGGTATATTCAATCGTTTGTGGATCTTGTAGTCATTACCGGGTTTATGAAGGACTACGACCATCTGTCTCTTTTGAACTGCCAGTTCTTTTCTTTTCTTCATGGTGTTGGATGACAAAGGGATATTGCATGCGTGTTACCTCATTTTATACCCTAGTGAAACAGGAACGGATGTAAATGGCTCAATATAGTTCCTTAAGACTTATATAAACTTAAATGCAAGTGGAATTTAATTCCTGGTTTAATTTTGGCAGATGTTATTTGCAATAATCTTTAAGCGTGCCATTAATTATGAAACCTTCATTTGGAGGACAGTTATTTTTATTTGAATCACTAAATGATTGGTGGGTTCCATTTAAACATTAATAAAGTACAGTATTTCTCACGTGTTGGTATTTTGAGTTTATCTCTATAATTATATTGTTTATATTTGGAGCCCACTGTAAGTACAGAAAGCGGTTATAAACTTGGATCAATCTAGTTGACATTGCTTTAAAGGGGATATCCTCATCCTCACCCCGTCCTTACCCTCAGTAACCCCTCAAGTAGACACTCTTGAGTCCTATCTCAACTAGAACCAGGTGACACTCTGACCTTGGCGGCCTTAGTCAACCTCGGCCTAAATAATTCACAGAGGATGTGGCAGCCGACAGCGAACGGAGCTACGTTTTTGATTGCCTTGGAACCTGCCGGTGACCTGGGTGCTCGTAGACGAGGCGTCTGTCCACCAGCTGAACCGCGACAGTCGTCTAAAGTTTGCTTGTGGAGGGCCGGCTGAGTTGGAAGGAAGGGAGATCCTCAGAGAGATGGCTGGATACAGGCCCGTCCAGGGATCAAATAGTATTTGAAATCTTTCAACATCTTCCAAATACTTTGAGCGTTTACTTGAACCTGCCTGGAGTCCCAGATGGGCGAGGTTTGAGGTTCTGGAATATTCCATTGTGTCCTTTGTGCCAGACAAGCTCAAGCTCAAGCACAGCTCAAGTATTTGAGTGATTTGAACCCATGTCTGATACATGCTGTCGTAATTACCATCAGGCGCAGTACAGGAGGCTCCATTCATGCCATCTGATTATGGGCCTCTAAACAACAGCTATACTCAAAGCCATAATCAAATCTATGAATGACTATATGAATCAAATATATGAGTGAATCTCTGTCTGATAGACGAAACAGTTATACCTCAATGTTTTCCAATCTGATTTGACTTGCTCCTCCCTTGGCTACAGAAAATTGGCAGCGTGTTATTGTAATTATAATGTAACTAGGTAGGAGAGAAGGTTCAGAAGGAGTTGTGTTGAAATGCATTGAATTGTCTTCGGAGAATTAGATTTAAGTGATGAGGTTCGTCGTGTAACGCACACACCACGCAAACGCTATTTAACCATTTTATTTGCTTTCTCTCAACCACCTTGTCAAACCTCCGTCATACCCTAAGGCTGACGAACCTCTAAAAGATCCTCCAACACACGCTTAACATGTTTACCTAGGAGAAAATACAAAATGGAGGGCTCCTCTCCATCCGACTACATCTTCCTCAGTCACAACCCTGTGAAACACCAACAAACGAAACAACACAACAGCAGTGCTTCGGTCATGAACGAAACACCACAGAGGGGGGGGGGGGGGGGGAGCCAAATCATGGCTTCTGATATAGTGCACTTTGCCACTTCCATCATATCCTTGTGTATATTTTCATGTGAAAATCCCCTTAGCATGCCGGGTAAATAGATTACGATATAGTGGGGGGATTAAGGATCGCCGTGCGCCGCTGTCTCGCTAATCCCAGGCGCAGACTGTCAACAGCTTCTGACATGTCCGGGACGGGACTCCTTCTTCTCACACAAAATGGCTCCTTCCTCCGCTACTTAAAAATCAAATCTAGGGCCTTCCCGTCATGAATATTCCCGCACTCGTTATTCTATCACGAGGAGCCGAGGACAGTCCACGAATTGAAACAACTCCTCGCTTGTAGTAACTTTGTTGACATGGAAGTACAAGTTCGGCACACTCAAATGTAGTGTGTATGAGATGCTACGGTTTTCACGTAAACATCCTTCATACATACCGCTGTATTTCAGCTCAAATGCAGTGCATTTCAATATATAGAGCAAGAGTTCAATGTCTCCGAACAAAAACACAGTGTGTATCATGAAGGATACCCTGGCATGGAAGCCCTACTACCAAGTGCCTCTTCCAGCGGAGTATCTATGAGCTAAAGCAGGGCCTCTCCTTGAAACAAACAGTGATGGAGAACCTTTGTCAGGCCATGCCTAAGCCTAATCTAATGATTCAGATGACTGGGGGCTGTACTTAGTGGGATAGCCAGTGGCTCGGTTCAAACAAACCCATACGGGTGGAAGTTTCCCAAGGATAAAAACAAACAAAACAAAAAAAAACGTTTTCAATACTAGGGCCTTAAAGGCAACCCCCATTAACTTCAGTCTTGGAGTGCCAGGAGGAATACGAGAGCTGGACAT
The DNA here is from genome assembly GCF_013265735.2 of Oncorhynchus mykiss. NCBI lineage: Eukaryota > Metazoa > Chordata > Actinopteri > Salmoniformes > Salmonidae > Oncorhynchus > Oncorhynchus mykiss. The sequence continues at coordinate 23,996,091 of NC_048577.1, forward strand.
TTTGCTGAGCTTTGATTGAAGTCAGGTTTAAAGGGACTAATTCATTACACTTACACCCAAAAATAGCTCTTTACTGGTGTTGTACTTGGGGCCTCGATCATGTTAACTTGGTCACCAAATAGCCCCAAAGAAAACATAATTTCCCCATATCAAATTTCTGACCATGTTTAACGTTTTAATAAAAAATAATTTAAAAAAATCCCTTCCGCCACTTCATACAAACGTACTTACAGAACATTTTATTTTGGACATTTTCGGGACTCCCTTTAACCGGGTTTCGATAACTTGGGCTCAGAGTGTTGACGTTACACCCCGTTGAAGCTCCTGATAAAATGGGAGTCTTCATTGTTTGTGTAAGTGTATGTTTTTCTCTGAACCATTACACATGGAGTACATTAACCAGTGGCAGTGCCTCACGCTTGTTCACCAGACTTTGCGTTGATTTGATTTTCACCAAGTGACTCATTTCCCCTTCCTGGAATATCAATGTGCTGTGTGTACAGTGTGCTCTGGAGTGGGCCTTACACAATTGTCTTACACTTACACAAATGAGAGAGAAAGAACGCTCCCATCTTTCTCACAAAGGAATCATTTCAGGTTTTTTTTTTTGTGGCAAAAAAAGGAGGACATGAGTGAGATCTTTGAAAGGAAGTAACAGTTGGGCCCTCTGGAGTCATGTGACATCACTCAGTCGGCCTAGGTGTAAAATGAAGCCTAGCCCTGTGACTCCTAATGGATCAATTTACAACTGTGTTACGACTTGCCATAATTGACACTGTGTTTCAACAGTCATTTACAATATTACAGTGAATTGTATCCGTTCCCCTCTCAGTTTCTAACTCAGTATCTCCATGTGTTAGTCCTACATGGCGTAACATCGCTTCTAAGGTAGTCTTACTAATTGTGGCACAGCAAAGAGACAAATCAGTATTTGTTTCCGTTTGACATTGTTTAGGTGTTTGGTGGCGTGTCTTCACGTGTGTGTGTGTACGGATCTGAAGAGCCCTTCGGTGGTGCTGTCACCATTTGATTGACAGGCCAGCGCAACACTAGAAACCTGGGATTAAGGTTGACCAAGCATAAACAAACACTGCTATTTTAGGGGCCAAAAAGGCAGCAACCAACATGTCCAAGAGACATTTGACTACCTTCATGTGGCACTGGTACTTTTCTTCACTCTTTTTCGGTAAAGCCCTTATAACTCATTGGGGTTTGAACAACTGCTTTTCCCGGGGGTGTCGGGTTCATGTCAGGGCACCCCCATAAAGGTTGAAAGTGTTTCCATGGGTGCCCCTAGAAACAGTGGTAGTGGTATCCACTATTTTTGAGGTCATCGCCAAGAGTTGACATACAATTCAAACAATGCATTCTCATTTGGCATTATCAGTTGCTTTCTGTTGTTTGCCAATGGACATTTGAGTTACTTTGTTTTAGTGGTCTACTTTGGACTTGGAAATCAGTGTCACTAATGTCACCCATTCCCTGAAGTTACTTTTTGACGATGGTTTTTAGTGTTTGGTCTTTAGTGTTTTTTAAGTCATGGATTAACATTCAAACGCTGCAGATTAGGATAAGATTTATTTGCGATTAAACCATAACCTCTCCTTGTACCGAGATGATGTCATTGCCGATATGTAGATATGGGAACAGAGACAGACAGAGACATGTGAACAGAGACAGAGATATGGGAACAGAGACAGACAGAGACAGATACATGTGAACAGAGACAGACAGAGACAGATACATGTGAACAGAGACAGAGACAGAGACATGTGAACAGAGACAGACAGAGACAGAGACATGTGAACAGAGACAGAGACAGAGATATGGGAACAGAGACAGACAGAGACAGGGACATGTGAACAGAGACAGAGACAGAGATATGGGAACAGAGACAGACAGAGACAGAGACATGGGAACAGACAGAGACAGAGATATGGGAACAGAGACAGACAGAGACAGAGAAATGGGAACAGAGACAGATAGAGACAGAGACATGTGAACAGAGACAGACAGAGACAGAGACATGTGAACAGAGACAGAGACATGGGAACAGAGACAGACATAGACGGAGATATGGGAACAGAGAGACAGAGACGGAGATATGGGAACAGAGACAGACAGAGACATTGATATGGGAACAGAGACAGACAGAGACAGAGACAGAGATATGGGAACAGAGACAGACAGAGACAGAGACAGAGACAGAGATATGGGAACAGAGACAGACAGAGACAGAGAAATGGGAACAGAGACAGATAGAGACAGAGACATGTGAACAGAGACAGACAGAGACAGAGACATGTGAACAGAGACAGAGACATGGGAACAGAGACAGACAGAGACGGAGATATGGGAACAGAGAGACAGAGACGGAGATATGGGAACAGAGACAGACAGAGACATTGATATGGGAACAGAGACAGACAGAGACGGAGATATGGGAACAGAGACAGACAGAGACAGAGACAGAGATATGGGAACAGAGACAGACAGAGACAGAGACAGAGACAGAGACAGAGACAGAGATATGGGAACAGAGAGACAGAGACGGAGATATGGGAACAGAGAGACAGAGACGGAGATATGGGAACAGAGACAGAGACAGAGATATGGGAACAGAGACAGACAGAGATGGAGATATGGGAACAGAGAGACAGAGACGGAGATATGGGAACAGAGAGACAGAGACGGAGATATGGGAACAGAGAGACAGAGACGGAGATATGGGAACAGAGACAGACAGAGACAGAGATATGGGAACAGAGACAGACAGAGACGGAGATATGGGAACAGAGACAGACAGAGACAGAGATATGGGAACAGAGAGACAGAGACGAAGATATGGGAACAGAGACAGACAGAGACAGAGATATGGGAACAGAGACAGACAGAGACAGAGTCAGAGACAGAGATATGGGAACAGAGAGACAGAGACAGAGATATGGGAACAGAGACAGACAGAGACAGAGATATGGGAACAGAGACAGACAGAGACGGAGATATGGGAACAGAGACAGACAGAGACAGAGACAGAGACAGAGACAGAGACAGAGACAGAGACAGAGACAGAGACAGAGATATGGGAACAGAGACAGACAGAGACGGAGATATGGGAACAGAGAGACAGAGACGGAGATATGGGAACAGAGACAGACAGAGACAGAGACAGAGATATGGGAACAGAGAGACAGAGACGGAGATATGGGAACAGAGACAGACAGAGACAGATACAGAGACAGAGATATGGGAACAGAGACAGACAGAGACGGAGATATGGGAACAGAGACAGACAGAGACAGAGATATGGGAACAGAGACAGACAGAGACAGAGACATGTGAACAGAGACAGAGACATGGGAACAGAGACAGACAGAGACAGAGACATGTGAACAGAGACAGAGATATGGGAACAGAGACAGAGATATGGGAACAGCGACAGACAGAGACAGAGATATGGGAACAGAGACAGACAGAGACAGGGACATGTGAACAGAGACAGAGACAGAGATATGGGAACAGAGACAGACAGAGACAGAGACATGGGAACAGACAGAGACAGAGATATGGGAACAGAGACAGACAGAGACAGAGAAATGGGAACAGAGACAGATAGAGACAGAGACATGTGAACAGAGACAGACAGAGACAGAGACATGTGAACAGAGACAGAGACATGGGAACAGAGACAGACAGAGACGGAGATATGGGAACAGAGAGACAGAGACGGAGATATGGGAACAGAGACAGACAGAGACATTGATATGGGAACAGAGACAGACAGAGACGGAGATAAGGGAACAGAGACAGACAGAGACAGAGACAGAGATATGGGAACAGAGACAGACAGAGACAGAGACAGAGACAGAGATATGGGAACAGAGACAGACAGAGACAGAGAAATGGGAACAGAGACAGATAGAGACAGAGACATGTGAACAGAGACAGACAGAGACAGAGACATGTGAACAGAGACAGAGACATGGGAACAGAGACAGACAGAGACGGAGATATGGGAACAGAGAGACAGAGACGGAGATATGGGAACAGAGACAGACAGAGACATTGATATGGGAACAGAGACAGACAGAGACGGAGATATGGGAACAGAGACAGACAGAGACAGAGACAGAGATATGGGAACAGAGACAGACAGAGACAGAGACAGAGACAGAGACAGAGATATGGGAACAGAGAGACAGAGACGGAGATATGGGAACAGAGAGACAGAGACGGAGATATGGGAACAGAGAGACAGAGACGGAGATATGGGAACAGAGAGACAGAGACGGAGATATGGGAACAGAGAGACAGAGACGGAGATATGGGAACAGAGAGACAGAGACGGAGATATGGGAACAGAGACAGACAGAGACAGAGATATGGGAACAGAGAAAGACAGAGACGGAGATATGGGAACAGAGACAGACAGAGACAGAGATATGGGAACAGAGAGACAGAGACGAAGATATGGGAACAGAGACAGACAGAGACAGAGATATGGGAACAGAGACAGACAGAGACGGAGATATGGGAACAGAGACAGACAGAGACAGAGTCAGAGACAGAGATATGGGAACAGAGAGACAGAGACAGAGATATGGGAACAGAGACAGACAGAGACAGAGATATGGGAACAGAGACAGACAGAGACGGAGATATGGGAACAGAGACAGACAGAGACAGAGACAGAGACAGAGACAGAGACAGAGACAGAGACAGAGACAGAGATATGGGAACAGAGACAGACAGAGACGGAGATATGGGAACAGAGAGACAGAGACGGAGATATGGGAACAGAGACAGACAGAGACAGAGACAGAGATATGGGAACAGAGAGACAGAGACGGAGATATGGGAACAGAGACAGACAGAGAAAGATACAGAGACAGAGATATGGGAACAGAGACAGACAGAGACGGAGATATGGGAACAGAGACAGACAGAGACAGAGATATGGGAACAGAGACAGACAGAGACAGAGACATGTGAACAGAGACAGAGACATGGGAACAGAGACAGACAGAGACAGAGACATGTGAACAGAGACAGAGATATGGGAACAGAGACAGAGATATGGGAACAGCGACAGACAGAGACAGAGATATGGGAACAGAGACAGACAGAGACAAAGATATGGGAACAGAGACAGACAGAGACAAAGATATGGGAACAGAGACAGACAGAGACAGAGACAGAGATATGGGAACAGAGACAGACAGAGGTGGAGATATGGGAACAGAGACAGACAGAGACGGAGATATGGGAACAGAGACAGACAGAGATGGAGATATGGGAACAGAGACAGACAGAGACGGAGATATGGGAACAGAGACAGACAGAGACAAAGATATGGGAACAGAGACAGACAGAGACAGAGATATGGGAACAGAGACAGATAGAGAGACAGAGATATGGGAACAGAGACAGACAGAGACAGAGATATGGGAACAGAGACAGACAGAGACAGAGATATGGGAACAGAGACAGACAGAGACAGATATATGGGAACAGAGACAGACAGAGACATGGGAACAGAGACAGACAGAGATGGAGATATGGGAACAGAGACAGACAGAGACGGAGATATGGGAACAGAGACAGACAGAGATGGAGACATGGGAACAGAGACAGACAGAGACAAAGATATGGGAACAGAGACAGACAGAGACAAAGATATGGGAACAGAGACAGACAGAGACAGAGACAGAGATATGGGAACAGAGACAGACAGAGGTGGAGATATGGGAACAGAGACAGACAGAGACGGCGATATGGGAACAGAGACAGACAGAGATGGAGATATGGGAACAGAGACAGACAGAGACGGAGATATGGGAACAGAGACAGACAGAGACAAAGATATGGGAACAGAGACAGACAGAGACAGAGATATGGGAACAGAGACAGATACAGAGACAGAGATATGAGAACAGAGACAGACAGAGACAGAGATATGGGAACAGAGACAGACAGAGACAGAGATATGGGAACAGAGACAGACAGAGACAGATATATGGGAACAGAGACAGACAGAGACATGGGAACAGAGAGAGACAGAGATGGAGATATGGGAACAGAGACAGACAGAGACGGAGATATGGGAACAGAGACAGACAGAGATGGGGACATGGGAACAGAGACAGACAGAGACAGAGATATGGGAACAGAGACAGACAGAGACAGAGATATGGGAACAGAGACAGACAGAGACAGAGATATGGGAACAGAGACAGACAGAGACAGAGACAGAGACGGAGATATGGGAACAGAGACAGACAGAGACATTGATATGGGAACAGAGACAGACAGAGACAGAGACAGAGACAGAGACGGAGATATGGGAACAGAGACAGACAGAGACAGAGATATGGGAACAGAGACAGACAGAGACAGAGATATGGGAACAGAGACAGACAGAGACATTGATATGGGAACAGAGACAGACAGAGACAGAGACAGAGACGGAGATATGGGAACAGAGACAGACAGAGATGGAGACATGGGAACAGAGACAGATAGAGACAGAGATATGGGAACAGAGACAGACAGAGACGGAGATATGGGAACAGAGACAGACAGAGATGGAGATATGGGAACAGAGACAGACAGAGACAGAGATATGGGAACAGAGACAGACAGAGACAGAGATATGGGAACAGAGACAGATGGAGACAGAGATATGGGAACAGAGACAGACAGAGACAGAGATATGGGAACAGAGACAGACAAAGACAGAGATATGGGAACAGAGACAGACAGAGACAGAGATATGGGAACAGAGACAGACAGAGATGGAGACATGGGAACCGAGACAGACAGAGATGGAGATATGGGAACAGAGACAGACAGAGACAGAGATATGGGAACAGAGACAGACAGAAACAGAGATATGGGAACAGAGACAGACGGAGACAGAGATATGGGAACAGAGACAGACAGAGACAGAGATATGGGAACAGAGACAGACAGAGACAGAGATATGGGAACAGAGACAGACAGAGACAGATATATGGGAACAGAGACAGACAGAGACAGACAGAGACAGAGACAGAGATATGGGAACAGAGACAGACAGAGACAGAGATATGGGAACAGAGACAGATGCAGAGACAGAGATATGGGAACAGAGACAGACAGAGACAGAGATATGGGAACAGAGACAGACAGAGACAGAGACAGAGATTTGGGAACAGAGACAGACAGAGACAGAGATATGGGAACAGAGACAGACAGAGACAGAGACAGAGACAGAGATATGGGAACAGAGACAGACAGAGACAGAGATATGGGAACAGAGACAGACAGAGACATTGATATGGGAACAGAGACAGACAGAGACAGAGACGGAGATATGGGAACAGAGACAGACAGAGATGGAGACATGGGAACAGAGACAGATAGAGACAGAGATATGGGAACAGAGACAGACAGAGACGGAGATATGGGAACAGAGACAGACAGAGATGGAGATATGGGAACAGAGACAGACAGAGACAGAGATATGGGAACAGAGACAGACAGAGACAGAGATATGGGAACAGAGACAGATGGAGACAGAGATATGGGAACATAGACAGACAGAGACAGAGATATGGGAACAGAGACAGACAAAGACAGAGATATGGGAACAGAGACAGACAGAGACAGAGATATGGGAACAGAGACAGACAGAGATGGAGACATGGGAACAGAGACAGACAGAGATGGCGATATGGGAACAGAGACAGACAGAGACAGAGATATGGGAACAGAGACAGACAGAAACAGAGATATGGGAACAGAGACAGACGGAGACAGAGATATGGGAACAGAGACAGACAGAGACAGAGACAAAGATTTGGGAACAGAGACAGACAGAGACAGAGATATGGGAACAGAGACAGACAGAGACAGAGACAGAGACAGAGATATGGGAACAGAGACAGACAGAGACAGAGATATGGGAACAGAGACAGATGGAGACAGAGATATGGGAACAGAGACAGACAGAGACAGAGATATGGGAACAGAGACAGACAAAGACAGAGATATGGGAACAGAGACAGACAGAGACAGAGATATGGGAACAGAGACAGACAGAGATGGAGACATGGGAACAGAGACAGACAGAGATGGCGATATGGGAACAGAGACAGACAGAGACAGAGATATGGGAACAGAGACAGACAGAGACAGAGATATGGGAACAGAGACAGATAGAGACAGAGATATGGGAACAGAGACAGACAGAGACAGAGATATGGGAACAGAAACAGACAGAGACAGAGACAGAGACGGAGATATGGGAACAGAGACAGACAGAGACAGAGATATGGGAACAGAGACAGACAGAGACAGAGATATGGGAACAGAGACAGACAGAGACATTGATATGGGAACAGAGACAGACAGAGACAGAGACAGAGACGGAGATATGGGAACAGAGACAGACAGAGATGGAGACATGGGAACAGAGACAGATAGAGACAGAGATATGGGAACAGAGACAGACAGAGACGGAGATATGGGAACAGAGACAGACAGAGATGGAGATATGGGAACAGAGACAGACAGAGACAGAGATATGGGAACAGAGACAGACAGAGACAGAGATATGGGAACAGAGACAGATGGAGACAGAGATATGGGAACAGAGACAGACAGAGACAGAGATATGGGAACAGAGACAGACAAAGACAGAGATATGGGAACAGAGACAGACAGAGACAGAGATATGGGAACAGAGACAGACAGAGATGGAGACATGGGAACAGAGACAGACAGAGATGGAGATATGGGAACAGAGACAGACAGAGACAGAGATATGGGAACAGAGACAGACAGAAACAGAGATATGGGAACAGAGACAGACGGAGACAGAGATATGGGAACAGAGACAGACAGAGACAGAGATATGGGAACAGAGACAGACAGAGACAGAGATATGGGAACAGAGACAGACAGAGACAGATATATGGGAACAGAGACAGACAGAGACAGACAGAGACAGAGACAGAGATATGGGAACAGAGACAGACAGAGACAGAGATATGGGAACAGAGACAGATGCAGAGACAGAGATATGGGAACAGAGACAGACAGAGACAGAGATATGGGAACAGAGACAGACAGAGACAGAGACAGAGATTTGGGAACAGAGACAGACAGAGACAGAGATATGGGAACAGAGACAGACAGAGACAGAGACAGAGACAGAGATATGGGAACAGAGACAGACAGAGACAGAGATATGGGAACAGAGACAGACAGAGACATTGATATGGGAACAGAGACAGACAGAGACAGAGACAGAGACGGAGATATGGGAACAGAGACAGACAGAGATGGAGACATGGGAACAGAGACAGATAGAGACAGAGATATGGGAACAGAGACAGACAGAGACGGAGATATGGGAACAGAGACAGACAGAGATGGAGATATGGGAACAGAGACAGACAGAGACAGAGATATGGGAACAGAGACAGACAGAGACAGAGATATGGGAACAGAGACAGATGGAGACAGAGATATGGGAACAGAGACAGACAGAGACAGAGATATGGGAACAGAGACAGACAAAGACAGAGATATGGGAACAGAGACAGACAGAGACAGAGATATGGGAACAGAGACAGACAGAGATGGAGACATGGGAACAGAGACAGACAGAGATGGCGATATGGGAACAGAGACAGACAGAGACAGAGATATGGGAACAGAGACAGACAGAAACAGAGATATGGGAACAGAGACAGACGGAGACAGAGATATGGGAACAGAGACAGACAGAGACAGAGATATGGGAACAGAGACAGACAGAGACAGAGATATGGGAACAGAGACAGACAGAGACAGATATATGGGAACAGAGACAGACAGAGACAGACAGAGACAGAGACAGAGATATGGGAACAGAGACAGACAGAGACAGAGATATGGGAACAGAGACAGATGCAGAGACAGAGATATGGGAACAGAGACAGACAGAGACAGAGATATGGGAACAGAGACAGACAGAGACAGAGACAGAGATTTGGGAACAGAGACAGACAGAGACAGAGATATGGGAACAGAGACAGACAGACAGAGACAGAGACAGAGATATGGGAACAGAGACAGACAGAGACAGAGATATGGGAACAGAGACAGACAGAGACAGAGATATGGGAACAGAGACAGACAGAGACAGAGACAGAGATTTGGGAACAGAGACAGACAGAGACAGAGATATGGGAACAGAGACAGACAGAGACAGAGACAGAGATATGGGAACAGAGACAGACAGAGACAGAGATATGGGAACAGAGACAGACAGAGACAGAGACAGAGACGGAGATATGGGAACAGAGACAGACAGAGATGGAGATATGGGAACAGAGACAGATAGAGACAGAGATATGGGAACAGAGACAGACAGAGACAGAGATATGGGAACAGAGACAGACAGAGATGGAGATATGGGAACAGAGACAGACAGAGACAGAGATATGGGAACAGAGACAGACAGAGACAGAGATATGGGAACAGAGACAGATAGAGACAGAGATATGGGAACAGAGACAGACAGAGACAGAGATATGGGAACAGAGACAGACAGAGACAGAGATATGGGAACAGAGACAGACAGAGACAGAGATATGAGAACAGAGACAGACAGAGATGGAGACATGGGAACAGAGACAGACAGAGATGGAGATATGGGAACAGAGACAGACAGAGACAGAGATATGGGAACAGAGACAGACAGAAACAGAGATATGGGAACAGAGACAGACGGAGACAGAGATATGGGAACAGAGACAGACAGAGACAGAGATATGGGAACAGAGACAGACAGAGACAGAGATATGGGAACAGAGACAGACAGAGACAGATATATGGGAACAGAGACAGACAGAGACAGACAGAGACAGAGACAGAGATATGGGAACAGAGACAGACAGAGACAGAGATATGGGAACAGAGACAGATACAGAGACAGAGATATGGGAACAGAGACAGACAGAGAAAGAGATATGGGAACAGAGACAGACAGAGACAGAGACAGAGATTTGGGAACAGAGACAGACAGAGACAGAGATATGGGAACAGAGACAGACAGAGACAGAGACAGAGACAGAGATATGGGAACAGAGACAGACAGAGACAGAGATATGGGAACAGAGACAGACAGAAACAGAGATATGGGAACAGAGACAGAGACAGAGATATGGGAACAGAGACAGACAGAGACAGAGATACGGGAACAGAGACAGACAGAGACAGAGACAGAGACAGAGATATGGGAACAGAGACAGACAGAGACAGAGATATGGGAACAGAGACAGACAGAAACAGAGATATGGGAACAGAGACAGAGACAGAGATATGGGAACAGAGACAGACAGAGACAGAGATATGGGAACAGAGACAGATACAGAGACAGAGATATGGGAACAGAGACAGACAGAGACAGAGATATGGGAACAGAGACAGACAGAGACAGAGACAGAGATTTGGGAACAGAGACAGACAGAGACAGAGATATGTGAACAGAGACAGACAGAGACAGAGACAGAGACAGAGATATGGGAACAGAGACAGACAGAGAAAGAGATATGGGAACAGAGACAGACAGAGACAGAGATATGGGAACAGAGACAGACAGAGACAGAGACAGAGATTTGGGAACAGAGACAGACAGAGACAGAGATATGGGAACAGAGACAGACAGAGGGGAACAGAGACAGACAGAGACAGAGATATGGGAACAGAGACAGACAGAGGGGAACAGAGACAGACAGAGACAGAGATATGGGAACAGAGACAGACAGAGACAGAGACAGAGACAGAGATATGGGAACAGAGACAGACAGAGACAGAGATATGGGAACAGAGACAGACAGAGACAGAGACAGAGATATGGGAACAGAGACAGACAGAGACAGAGATATGGGAACAGAGACAGACAGAGACAGAGACAGAGATATGCGAACAGAGACAGACAGAGATGGAGATATGGGAACAAAGACAGACAGAGATGGAGATATGGGAACAGATGAAGGAGAGGAGACCGTTTAGATTTAGATTCTGACCGTTTAGAGTGGATCACAAACAATAATGCCGCTCACAAGAGGATCAGATATGACTGCTCTTATTCACAAATGTAACACGGGATATGCACTAATCTTATTTATTTAAGAGCTTTAAAGGCTCACAATGAGGGCTTTAGCCTAAGGAGAAATCTGCTCTTATCATTAGTTTATAGGGAAGGCCGATTTAGAGCAAATTGTAAAACAAAGAATTAAGTCTGGGAGCCCAATCTAGATGAGATCTCGGTTAAATAGAATCAATTTCGAAAAGTGCACCGACATATGGACTTCACCCCGGGAGATGTTAATGCACAGAGAGACACACGCACACACGCACACACACACACACACACACACACACACACACACACACACACACACACACACACACACACACACACACACACAGATTTCTATTTGACCATCATTCTGAAGGTGGTTAAAAGATGACCTGAGGCACAACTCTCCATTAAGCATAAAAACCACATGTAATTACATTCCACATCCCACCGTTGGCTCTTCTATGACCAAGCCACTAATTGAACACACTGTCTGCCAGTCATCCTCAAAGAGGCATCAGGACAATGGAATGTCATCATCGTTATTCAAAACATCTCAAACGAACAAGCAACCTACCTCGCACCCCCCTGCCCCCCCCCCCCCCCCACCCCCACACAGTTTCTCTTGACTTGAACAGAAAGAAACACTTCTTTGGATTGTTCCTGGGAAAACAATGGAATTGCATGGGGGGCCAACTCTTTGGGTTTACCTACCCGACCCTGCACGATATTGGATGGGTGGTGGTGGGGGGGGGGTAGATCTGACAGAACAGGAATGATGTCGCCCCCTGTACCTTTCCCTCTGTCCCCCTCCGGGTCGATTAATTTACCCTCAGTGGCTAATTAAACGAGGGGGGCGGTCCTCTGGGTGAAACGTCAATGCCCCCCCCCCCCCCAACCCCCTCGTCCCCCCCTTGCCCATGTCGCCGCCCCCTTTGTTGTCTTAAAAGTGGCTGCGGGAGTGTTAATAATTTGTCACTCTGTTCTTTTTTTCCCCCCCCTCTCTCGGTCACTCTCCTTCTCCTCTCATGTCTCTTAAGTGATCGGGATGGGGTCCTTTTAAGGCCTCCCTCCTCCCTGTCCTCTGTCTTTCCGTTCTATTCTCTCTTTCTCTTCTCTCCTATTCTATCCTCTTTCATGGTCCAGGGCCCCTAGCCCCACCTTTTCAATTTGGCCTGCTCTGCAGTGGCCCTTGGAGGGGGAGAGGACTAGAACTGTTGCTATCTCTGTGATGTGGTGGTGAGATGGGGGGGGGGGGGGGGGGGGGTAGCACACAATGTGATCGGAGATGTGGATAGTCATGAGGGCCCCAAAAGGTGCCTTGAAGTCCTCGAAGCTGTACAAGTTGCAAGTTATGTCTGTAGCCTCGAAGCTATACAAATTGTAAGTAGTAACTAGAACTTTGCAGAATACTTCTAAATGGGAATTCCATCCTCTCCTAAATGAGCCTGTTTCTCCCGAAACCAGGCATTTCTGGGCTGCTTCTTGGCTGCTTCAGGCAATGTAGGCTAGGCAAAGCAGCCAGCCAGTCGCAGGGCTGCCAAAAATGGAATTAAGTCAGTTGCCAGACTGGATAAGGAATTGGATTTTCTTTCTCCTCTCTGCCTCTGTTCTGTTATCCCCCTGGACCAGATCCTGTTGCCCCTGGGAGGGGTTAAAGGGGGGGGGGGGGGGTATGGGGCCAGGTGGCAGGGTGCTGACAGAGACCCACAGAGAGCCAGACCTCTGCCAGGTCTCCTACAATCTCTTGGCCCCTGACACCGACTGGAGGCCCAGGGCCCACGTCGAGACACACCTGCCCCAGAAACGCTGCTCCGTCTCGGGGTTGCCAGCCGCAGCTGGCCTGGGCCCTCTTGTCTGGATGCCTGGGTCTTGCACTTTGGTAGTGGTGGCTATTCATCTTCACAGGATGCGCCAACTGGTTTTCATACACTCAGGCCACTGGACCCAGTTGGACAATGATCTTCATATCAGTACTTAGTGATATCAATAGCCTATATTAACCCAAATAGAATCTATTTTGCTGGTAGCAACTTACGTGTCTGGCTGCCTGGTTGTTTCATGCAGGCACAACAACATGAAATGGATGCCGTGAATATGTATGGATTGACCAAATGGTCCTGAATTGATCATGACTAAATGGATGCATTTCATTTTTTTCCTTCTCATTTTCCATTTTTTTTTTTTGTCTCCTAGTTCTTGAGTTTGAGTATTAAGCCCATTTGGTCCCGTGGGAGTGGGTTTGGGCCTTGGCGCTAAGGACCATCGGACCCCAAAATACACCCCAGTTCTTTTTTGTTATTAACGTTATTATTTATTGCGCCCAAGAATGATTTGGAATTTAAATTCCTCTATAATTGGGCCTATATTTTCACTGTCTGCCACGGCTCTGCTGCTTATCAGCGAGGGGTAAGAATTAAGACCACATAGGGAAACTCAATAACATTTTTTTTTTAAAGCCGGGAGACTTAAGTAGAAAATTGGCTTAGCATGCAGATAGCAAACTCAACAATAGGAACATATATATGGAGCTCAGGAGTGATTGAAGTCCCTGTCTTTCTGATGAACAAAGTGTTTGATATTTCGCCACGGCTCTTACGTAAACTGCTAACTTGATTTCACACCGTCGGATCCGAGTGTGACAACAAACACTTTAATTAGGAGCGAGATGCAGGGGACGGGGACTTCAATGTTCCTGAAGTGAACGAAGAAAGTGATAGACTGTAATAAATCATCAGCGCACTCCAGACAGGCTAAATATACAGCCAGCATGCTGCCAAAATATATTCATTTTTTTCTTCTTTCGCTCTACCCCACTTTTCACATCTTATTATTTTTCCTCTTTCTCCTCCTCGGCTTGGGCTGTGCATATTTTTGCATAGATTTAAAGGCACAGTGATATCTCGCTCGAGCCAATGTGGTAATTTGCATTGTGCGGTTTTTTTTAGGGGGGGGGGGTGACCCGTAATTAGTGGGTATGAGATTTGGGGGAAATGGGTACGTATGGCCTCTATCAGTCTGTGTGTGTGCCTGTCAGGTTTATGTAATGCTCCCACTAGAACCCGAGTGACATTTTCTGGCCCTTAAGAACCCCACCTCTCCGCAATCAAAGATTAGCCCCTTTCAAAGTGGTTCCATTCCGAAGTAATTGTTTTACGCCGATAAAAAGGGAATAAAGAAAGCGAGACTGAGTCGAGAGCAAAGAATGGAAATAAGGAATGAAAAGCACAATGGACGGACACCTCAAACCCAGATTCCACTCACATTAGCCGCCACGCGGACCTGATGGCAAATAAACGATAAACTTCCCAATCAACGAGCCAATCAAGACTCCCTTTCTTATTCTGACTGCCGCATCGCCCAACTCCCAACACCTCTAACCCAGTTTGGATTTATTGGTCAGCAAATAATCAAAGCACTTTTTCTTCAGGGGATTAGAGAAGGGGCTGAGCTTAGACCGCTGGACCAAACACTAGCGGGAGGCCAGGGGGTCCCCTTATCAGGGCCCGGCTTCTGGAGCCAGCTTCGCTACAGGACAGATTGCTTTCATATTCCCTCTGTCTGGTGGAACAACAAAGGCCTGACGGCACCCAGCAATACTGCCCCAAAACGTCTGATGGGACGTTAAGGATCCGCTCGCCCCTACGCCTCCTTTATGCCTTTATGTATTCATCAGTAGGATGAGTCGATGAGTCTATGAGATCACACCCCCCCCCCCCCCCCCCCCGCCCCCACCACACCACCACCACCCCTTCTATTAAACAGGGTTAATTTCTTCGTCTTGGCTCCTTTGCTTCTTCTGTTCAATGGGAGCGGCCCAGGTCGAGTCTATGTACAGTAACTTGCAACAGTATTCAGACCGCTTGGATTTCTTCACGTTTGATTGTGTTGCAACGTGAGATTAAAATGGATTTGAATTGTAATTGTGGAAGAAAAATGCTAATATTTTGTAAAAGATTAATAAGAACGAACTAAACAAAATATCGTTTTTACCTAAGTATTCAGCTTCCTGAGTCAATACAGGTTAGAATCACCTTTGGCAGTGATTAAAGCTGTGTGTTTCTGGGTAAGTCTCTAAGAGCTTTCCACACCTGGATAGTGCAATATTTACCTATTATTATTTTCAAAATTCTTCGAGCTCTGTCAAGATGTTGGGGATCACGGCTAGACAGCCATTTCCAAGTCTTGCCATTATATTTAAGTCAAAATTGTATCTTGGCCACTTGGAAACATTCACCATCTTGTTAGTAAGCGACTTCAGTGTAGATTTTTGGCTTTGTGTTTTCGGTTATTGCCCTACTGAAAGGTGAATTGCTCGCCAAGTGTCTGGTGTAAAGCAGACTGAAGCAGGTTTTCCTGTAGGATTCTGCCTGTGCGTAGCCCTATCCCGTTTCTTTTTATCCTGAAAAACTCCCCGGTGTTTTCCGATGTCAAGCATAGATTTTCCTCAAACAAAGGGCTTTGCATTTAGGCCAAAAAGTATATTTCTTTGCCATGTTTGTTTTGTTTGTTGCAGTATTACTTTAGTGGCTTGTTGCGTACAAGATGCATGTTTTGTTTGTTTGTTGCAATATTACTTTAGTGGCTTGTTGCGTACAAGATCTATGTTGTTTTAGTTGTTGCAGTATTACTTTAGTAACTGAAAGGTTGCAAGATCGAATCCCTGAGCTGACAAGGTAAAAATCTGTTGTTCTACCCCTGAACAAAGCAGGCGCTGTCATTGAAAATAAGAATTTGTTCGTAACTCACTTGCCTAGTTGAAAAAATAGGAATATATGTGGACTGATAAGAAGTGGTTAGCTTCTTTGTATCTCTCTCTTTTAAATGGGAACAGCCCAAGTCCAGGTCAAGACTGTGTATATCTATCAGTTTGACTATGAAACCGGGTTCATTTAGTCATCTTCGCTCATTTTCTCTTGAATGGCCCAGGTCGAGCCTATGTATATGGATGTAAATGATCCGTATATGTGATGTCTATACTACAGTCTGATGATGGAGAGTGTCCTTCACCTCTATAAGCTTCATGAGACAGGCTTGACCCCGCCCTTCACCTGCGCTCCATCTCTCCGTCTGTCACCGTAACACTGCTGAGTGGCTGTATAGAGAGAGGAGGAGGGGGGGCTGCCTATTTGGCCCCCCCATAACCCTGGATGTGTGGAATAGCAGACATTGTCATTGCTTCCCATATAGAGAAGCGCATAATATAGTGTTGTATGTACTTTAAGTGCGGCTTCCTCTGTGAATGAGGTGGGATGGTTGGAGCCTGGAGTCTTTAAGCAACTAGGCCTACGTTCAATATCGTCATTGTTCGGCTGCAGAACTGAGCTTCCTCCAGTGACTACGGTCACTCACTTGCGAAGTTTGACAATTGACGTGGTTGATGCGCTTGAAGCCCTTCAAGTCAGTGAACGGGAAGTAGGTGTAAGCCTCGTTCCAATGCCCATGCTGGCACGCCAGTTAGTGCGCATGCCCAATCCGTTGCTTCGTTGCTAAATCGTATGCTCGTAAGGATATTCATCACAGCAAGGCAGACTGGTAGTCTGGCACGGCCAGGTTGAGAAAAGGTGTTGGACCGTGGGGCCGGAAGTATGACTGAGATTACCCTGAGACTGGAGGGAAACAAGGACAATAGAGACCTCTGTGTTGTAAATGGGTGAGGTGTGGTGTGTATGAGTCATCACCATTGCCCAATCTCCTCACTTACGTGAGTGTGTAATGTTGTATGTGCACGCATTCTCTTGTTGAGATAATATAGCATTGTGTGGGCTACGTATAGCGCAGTATAGTTCACACATACCATATAAGCACATGATGCTAGGCGAACTAGAGGGTCATTGTGACTGATGGCACCTGTTCTGGACTGTAGGACCCACTGGTCTTGAGGGCCAGGAAATCCCTCTAGTGGTAGCTATGAATCACTACACTTCCATCCTGCTTTATTTTCTCTGTCCAGCATTTCTATTTATTTTCTTCTTTGTTTATTTAACTAGGCAAGTCAGTTAAGAACAAATGATTATTTACTACCCCGGCCACACCGGGAAAATTGTGAGCCACCCTATGGGACTCCCAATCACAGCCAGATCTGATGCAGCCTGGATTTGAACCAGGGACTGCAGTGATGCTTCTTGCACTGAGTGCCTTAGACCAACGCCCTACTCGGGAGACTTCGTCTGGTCACCACTTCTCCATGCAATGAATCAATGGCCGTACATCATGGCCGTACGTCATTACCCGGACCCAAATGATATTGGAACCCTGGCTCCAATGTTGTCTCTCGTTGTTCAGCTCCTCTCCGGTGCAGATTTCTCAAGGGGGTATACAAATGATTGCATAACATATTGCCTTCAATGAGGGTTGCAGTAATGTTCATATTCAACCTGTATCGAGCATGTGTTCAACATGATGCCATTTCTGCTATTGCTGTGTAGTAATAGCTCAGTAACTCCTATGTCACTTGGCAGGATAGATTATGTCGCAATGAAAGGGTCCTGAGATCTCTTTGGTGAAGTGACTGCTGTCCTGGGTTAGGGACCAACTGTGTGACTCCCCGTTTACACAGACAAGCCTCCTGAGAGGACGGTAAAGGTGGAACCCACTGGGACATAGACCGGTGAATATGGGAGTGAGGAAGACAGTGTAGTTGTGCTACGTTGTTTCTATTATGACACTGCATCATCTGTCAGAGGAAGGGAGCACTTAGCCTGGTCCCAGATCTGTTTGTGATGTCTTGCCAACTCCTATTGTCCATTGTCACGCCAATGGAGACAACTATTTGGATACAGATCCCCCAAAAAAGGTTGAAGATAGAATGAATAGATATAGAATGAATAGAGTGCACACGATCCGCCTATAATATTCCAATCTAACAGTCATATTTGATCTACACAAGACATTTCCATCTGAACATTTAGTAAATGCCCATCCTCCTGAATGTCCATTGCTCCATATGTGTACATAATCAAATCAAACCAATTAACCAGATAATTAACCAGACGCTCGACTACTGTATGACTCTTTCAACATGCCACTGAAAAGATCGATAGCTGGATAATACTGCGGAGTAATTCAAAGCCAAGTTGGATGCAACGACAACTTCCAACCTCTTTGTCCATTTGAGGGTTCTTGTTTCAAACACACACCATCTCTAAAGGGGTAGTTTACCCAGAATACAAACTAACATGATTGTTTCACCTACCTTGGCTGTTAGTTGATTCAAGAAGGACGTTTTGGGATATTTCGTTTCCTTTCAACACTTCATAGCCATATTTTGTAACTGTTAGCGTTCTCAGTAAGACATAACATTAAACTGTTCTTATGCCTGTGTAAAAAAAACCTATAATGACTTGTGGAGCTACATTTTGTTAGCATGTTGTTACATAATACTGGTAATTACATTTGACATTGCATAGCAATGAGATGAGACTTTTTGTAACTTACTGTACACGAGAGGAATAGTGGCTGCATAATAATCCCGTTATTGTGCAATTATAAAGCCATTTCCAAAGTCCTATGCAACAAAAATGTTACTATTGTAATAATCACCAAGTTACTACACATGTATAAGAACTTGGTGTCAAGTGTTATTGTAATTACCTTATGTCTCACTCATTCTGAAAATATATTTGTTCGTCATTTTCAAGCTTCAAAAGTTGTCTACTCTATCTTACTCCCTCTACTCTGTCTACTCCCTCATATTTAATTCTAGGCTATAGGCCACATTAAGATTCATATCTAAGAGCCGTCCAAACCACGTGGTTATGATCATATATTTATTTTCAATGACGGCCTAGGAACAGGGCAGAACGACAGATTTGTACCTTGTCAGCTCTGGGGTTTGAACTAATTCAACTAACTGTTGTAGTTTTTGGTTCTTCATCAAATATTTGGCAGTCATCAAATACATATTTTTTGGTTTTCAAATAACTTTCACATATTGAAATACTTTCAAATATTTTTTGGTTTTCTGAGAGGTATTCAAAATACTATAAATTATTATTTTGCTGAGACCTGTATTTGAATATCAAAGAAAATACACTACATGATCAAAAGTATATGGACACCTGCTCATTGAACATCTCATTCGGCAGGGTAGCCTAGTGGTTAGAGCATTGAACTAGTTACTGAAAGGTTGCAAGTTCAAATCCCCAGGCTGACAAGGTACAAATCTGTCATTCTGCTCCTGAACAGGCAGTTAAACCCGCTGTCATTGAAAATTAGAACTTGTTCTTAACTGACTTGCCTGGTTAGGTAAAAAATTAAATTCCAAAATGATGGGCTTTAATGTGGAGTTGGTCCCCCCTTTTCTGTTGTAACAGCCTCCACTCTTCTTTCCACGAGATGTTGGAACATTGTGACAGGGACTTGCTTTCATTCAGCCACAAGAGCATTAGTGTGGTTGGGCACTGATGTTGGACGATTAGGCTTCGCTCGCAGTTGGCGTTCCAACTCATCCCAAAGGTGTTTGATGGGGTTGAGGTCAGGGCTCTGTGCAGGCCAGTCAAGTTCTTCCACACCGATCTCGACAAACAATTTCTGTATGGACCTCGCTTTGTGCATGGGGGCATTGTCATGCTGAAACAGGAAAGGGCTTTCCCAAAACTGTTGCCACAAAGTTGGAAGGACAGAATCGTCTAAAATGTTATTGTATGCTGTAGCGTTAAGAATCCCCTTCACTGGAACTAAGGGGCCTAGTCCGAACCATGAAAAACAGCCCCTGTTTTCTCCTCCGCCAAACTTGAAAGTTGGCACTATGCATTCAGGCAGGTAGCGTTCTCCTGGCATCCGCCAAACCCAGATTAATCCGTCGGACTGCCAGATGGTGAAGCTTGATTCATCACTCCAGAGAACGCGTTTCCACTGCTCCAAAGTCCAATGGCGGCGAGCTTTACACCGCTCCAGCCAACGCTTGGCATTGCGCACTGAGATCTAGTCTTGTGTGCGTCTGCTCGTCCATGGAAACTCATTTCATGAAGCTACCGAAGAACAGTTCTTGTGCTGACGTTGCTTCCAGAGCAGTTTGGAACTTGGTAGTAAGTGTTGCAAACGAGGACAGACTATTTTTATGAGCTACGCCCTTCAGCACTCGACGGTCCCGTTCTGTGAGTTTGTGTGGCCTACCATTTTGCGGCTGAGCCGTTGTTGCTCCTAGACGTTTCCACTTCACAATAACAACACTTACAGTTTACCGGGGCAGTTCTACCAGAAATGTTATGAACTGACTTGTTGGAAAGGTGGCATCCTATGACGGTGCCACGTTGAAAGTCACTGAGCTCTTCAGTAAGGCCATTCTACTGCCAATGTTTGTCTATGGATATTGCATGGCTGTGTGCTCGATTTCAAACACCTGGAAGCAACGGGTGTGGCTGAAATAGATGAATCCACTCATTTGAAGGTGTACCACATACATTTGTATATACAGTCGGAAGTTTACATACACCTTAGCCAAATACATTTAAACTCAGTATTTCACTATTCCTGACATTAAATCCTAGTACAAATTCCATGTCTTAGGTCAGTTAGGATCCCCACTTTATTTTAAGAATGTGAAATGTCAGAATAATAGTAGAGAGAATGATTTATTTCAGCTTTTATTTCTTTAATCACATTCCCAGTGGGCCAGAAGTTTACAAACACTCAATTAGTATTTGGTAGCATTGCCTTTAAATTGTTTAACTTGGGTCAAACGTTTCAAGTAGCCTTCCACAAGCTTCCCACAATAAGTTGGGTGAATTTTGTTGAGCGGCCTTTCAGGTTATGTCGATATATGACTCGTTTGACTGTGGATATAGATGCTTTTGTACCCGTTTCCT
The DNA here is from genome assembly GCF_013265735.2 of Oncorhynchus mykiss. NCBI lineage: Eukaryota > Metazoa > Chordata > Actinopteri > Salmoniformes > Salmonidae > Oncorhynchus > Oncorhynchus mykiss. The sequence goes on from NC_048577.1 coordinate 24,018,015, forward strand.
CCAGCATCTTCACAAGGTCCTTTGCTGTTGTTCTGGGATTGATTTGCACTTTTCACACCAGAGTACGTTCATCTCTAGGAGACAGAACGCGTCTCTCGTCTGAGCGGTATGACGGCTGTGTGGTCCCATGGTGTTTATACTTGCATACTATTGTTTGTGCACATGAAATTGCTCCCAAGGATGAACCAGACTTGTGGAGGTCTGCAATTTTCTTGGCTGATTTCTTTTGATTTTCCCATGATGTCAAGCAAAGAGGCACTGAGTTTGAAGGTCGGCCATGAAATACATCCACAGGTACACCTCCAATTGAACTCAAATGATGTCAATTAGCCCATCAGAAGCTTCTAAAGACATGACATCATTTTCTTGAATTTTCCAGGCTGTTTAAAGGCACAGTCAACTTAGTGTATGTAAACTTCTGACCAATGAATACAGTGAATTGGAAGTGAAATAATCTGTCTGTAAACAATTGTTGGAAAAATGATTTGTGTCATGCACAAAGTAGATGTCCTAACCGACTTACCAAAACTATAGTTTGTTAACAAGACATTTGTGGAGTGGCTGAAAAACGAGTTTTAATGATTCCAACCTAAGTGTATTTAAACTTCCGACTTCAACTGTATAGTGTAGTTGCCTTTTGTTGAGACTCTATGTAAGCTATATTCGACTACCTTCAGTATTTGAAAAGTTCTTATTTTTTTTAAAAACTGCAAAATGCAACTATTTTCTTCCCAGGTCTTCAAGAGACACATTGTACCAAACTGCCACTCTCTTCACAACACCATTTTAATTACTGTCTCCATATTGCCCTAAGCAGAGTATTCTCTCCAAGAACACAGCAAGCAAATATGTCGTGCAGAGCAGTCGACAGGTGACAAAACTCATTCATTTCAAAATGTTGACGTGTATGAGTGTCTGTGTATGTGCCCTTTGGTCTAGTTGGCCTTCACACCTAGCCCAGGTGGATAGGTTGATCGCTGTATCACTGTGTTCCTTAGAGTCTAATGCGTGCCTGTAGTTTGATCAACATAGGTGTTGATTGACATGAAATAACTTACGTGATCATTGAAATTGACACTGCCAGAGACAAATGTGCTGCGCTTCGCAAAGCCGTGTGATATACTTTTGGTCTATGGCAAACTCTGCAGAAAAAGGGTTAATCAATCGGCTGTCCCCATAGGAGAGCCCTTTTTGGTTCCATGTAGCCCTTTTTTTTCTAAGGGTGCAGAGGAAAAAGCTGGCATCTAACCCCAATTTGCGTCACACTAATTCCAAGTTATCGCTCTCTCTCTCTCTCTCTCTCTCTCTCTCTCTCTCTCTCTCTCTCTCTCTCTCTCTCCACTTTTTGTCGGAGCCCTCAGGGTAGCCGCTCATTGAGAGAGGAGAAGAAAGGCGACATAAAGGAGAGAAAGTAAAGGCTGAGGAGGAGCGGAGGGGACATGATGCTCTCCAGGGGAGACAGTCACACGCTCCCATTGAGGAGGGGACAGGGACAGAGTGGCGCCAGGGCTCAGGGCGGACACGTTCATAATCACACATGGCAAGAGAGAGAGAGACAAAGAGAGATAGAAAGAGAAAGTGTGTGTGTGTTAGATTAAAGGTCACAAACTAAGGTGAGCTCAAAGCAATACATTACTGTGCACATGCTTGCATGCATTCCTGCACGTCTGTGATATGTCCTCAGATTCATCACATTGAATACAACAGAAACTAAGGTGAGGTTGATTGGTGTTGGTGCGTGAGAGTGTGTGCACGTGTGTCAGTCTGTCCGTCACTCACGCAGTCGGGCCCTAGTCTACTTCCAGCATGGCTGCAGGGCTCTTCAACAGATAGGCATGAGGTGACATGATGGCGTAGACATGAGAGACCGCCAGCCATCTTCAAAGGTCACTGAGGACCAATCCTCCACCCCATCTGATTGCTGTTGTCCCTTAGGACAGGTCCAGAGTTGAAAAGTTCACCCAGGGAGAAAGGTGAGGAAGCCAGTCATGCAAATATGAGAAGGTGACATAGGAGAGGATTAGTGAGACCAGGTGACCGAGAAAGAAACCAAGACGAACACAAAACCGTGCCCTGGGATAAGTGGCTACAGAGTAACTCTAGATGTTTTATGTTTTTTTTTGTGTGAAGCTTATTATAATTTGTGAACCAAGGTAATCAGAAGTGGAGTGTGGGTTGAGGGTCATTAAAGGCCAAATGCAGCCGTTTTATCTCAATTCAATCACAATCAAGTCATTTCTTGGTAACGTTTAAGTACCTTACTGTGATTGTTTTAAAACAATTTCTCTAGGACTGCTAGGAGAGTGTTCTGAGTGGGAAGGGTAAAACTGAAAACTAGCTGTTATCGGCAGAGAGGTTCGGGAACTATAGGTATATAAACTAATTAACTAACTAACTAATTAACTATTAACTAACCAACTAATTAACTATTAACTAACTATAAACTAATTTATAAACTAATGAGTTCATGGGATCAATGTTCTTTGGGGTAAAAGTAAACTAAAGCCTTCCATTGTGATTCATGCATAACTACCACTCAACTTGAAAAGCCTGGTGTTGTCACCAAGCGGGCCAAAACTCCCACCAAAACAGGCAGAAATTTCAGGTGATCTTTTCAAATAAAGGCATTACTATACTTTTGACAATTTAAACAGTATTATTCCAATGTCATAGTGTGGGAATATATGCAAAACACAGGAAAATTGCGTGTTTTACTGCACTGGGCCTTTAATTCTGTTTCTAGTTATTATAAGTCTAGTTATAGTTAGAGACTGTTAAATAATACCTAAGGCCTATAGTTATAGTTATCTAATAGTTATGTGTTGGCTAAAAATATGTTTATTAATGCTGAGTTACAAACTTAGTAATGGTTTAAACATGTGTTATTATAGACTGTTGGCTAAATAATGGTATTATTATTAGAATGGTAAGTAATTCACACCCATTGACTTTTTCCACAAATGGAGTAAATTGAGATGTTGTGTGACTGGCCTACACACAATACCAAATCATGTTAAAGTGGAATTATGTTTTTAGAAATACTTACAAATTAATAAAAAATGAAAAGCTGAAAAAAATGAAAAGCTGTATTGTTTCTGTAGAGCACATTTTGACACCTGCTGATGTAAAAAGTGCTTTATAAATACATTTGATTGATGATTGATGTCTTGTGTCACGCCCTGAACTTAGTTATCTTTGTTTTCTTTATTATTTGGTTAGGTCAGGGTGTGACAAGGGTGGTGAGTGTAGTTTTTTTATTGTCTAGGGGTTTTTGTATGTTTATGTTTTTTTCTCGTCTAGGTGTTTATACGTCTATGGTTGCCTAGATTGGTTCTCAATCAGAGGCAGCTGTTTATCGTTGTCTCTGATTGGGGACCATATTTAGGTAGCCATATTCATTGGGTATTGTGTGGGTTATGGTCTATGTTTAGTTGCCTGTCTGCACTACGCATATTAGCCCCACGGTTCGTTTGTGTTGTTTTGTTAGTTTTGTTCAGTGTTCGTTCTTCTATTAAATAAGTATGTTCGCTTACCACGCTGTGCCTTGGTCTCCTCTTCATGACGACCGTTACAGAATAACCCACCAATAAAGGACCAAGCAGCGTGCCAAAGAGGAGTGGACATCTTGGACCTGGGAGAAAGAGGAGTGGAGGACATCCTGGACCTGGGAGGAGGTAATGGCCGGGGACAAGACCCTACCATGGAAGCAGGTGGAGAAAGCACAGGAGGATAGTGGAAGATATGAGGGTACACGGCTATCACAGAACCCCGAGAGGCAGCCCCAAGATTGTTTTTGGAGGGGAGGCACACGAGGAGATTGGCTGAGTCAGGTAGGAGACCTGAGCTAACTCCTGGTACTTACTGTGGGGAGCGTGTAACTGGTCAGGCACCGTGTTATGCAGAGATGCGCAAGGTGTCTCCAGAATGGGCATCCAGCCAGGACGTATTGAGCAAGCTCTATGTTCTGGATCTCCAATGCGTCTCCACGGTCCAGTGTATCCTGTGCCTCCCCCCCGCACTCGCCTTGAGGTGCGTGTCCCCAGCCCAGTACCCAGTCCAGAGCGTCCGGCGACAGTACCCAGTCCAGCGCGTCCGGCGACAGTACCCAGTCCAGAGCGTCCGGCGACAGTACCCAGTCCAGAGCGTCCGGCGACAGTACCCAGTCCAGAGCGTCCGGCGACAGTACCCAGTCCAGAGCGTCCGGCGACAGTACCCAGTCCAGAGCGTCCGGCGACAGTACCCAGTCCAGAGCGTCCGGCGACAGTACCCAGTCCAGAGCGTCCGGCGACAGTACCCAGTCCAGAGCGTCCGGCGACAGTACCCAGTCCAGAGCGTCCGGCGACAGTACCCAGTCCAGAGCGTCCGGCGACAGTACCCAGTCCAGAGCGTCCGGCGACAGTACCCAGTCCAGAGCGTCCGGCGACAGTACCCAGTCCAGAGCGTCCGGCGACAGTACCCAGTCCAGAGCGTCCGGCGACAGTACCCAGTCCAGAGCGTCCGGCGACAGTACCCAGTCCAGAGCGTCCGGCGACAGTACCCAGTCCAGAGCGTCCGGCGACAGTACCCAGTCCAGAGCGTCCGGCGACAGTACCCAGTCCAGAGCGTCCGGCGACAGTACCCAGTCCAGAGCGTCCGGCGACAGTACCCAGTCCAGAGCGTCCGGCGACAGTACCCAGTCCAGAGCGTCCGGCGACAGTACCCAGTCCAGAGCGTCCGGCGACAGTACCCAGTCCAGAGCGTCCGGCGACAGTACCCAGTCCAGAGCGTCCGGCGACAGTACCCAGTCCAGAGCGTCCGGCGACAGTACCCAGTCCAGAGCGTCCGGCGACAGTACCCAGTCCAGAGCGTCCGGCGACAGTACCCAGTCCAGAGCGTCCGGCGACAGTACCCAGTCCAGAGCGTCCGGCGACAGTACCCAGTCCAGAGCGTCCGGCGACAGTACCCAGTCCAGAGCGTCCGGCGACAGTACCCAGTCCAGAGCGTCCGGCGACAGTACCCAGTCCAGAGCGTCCGGCGACAGTACCCAGTCCAGAGCGTCCGGCGACAGTACCCAGTCCAGAGCGTCCGGCGACAGTACCCAGTCCAGAGCGTCCGGCGACAGTACCCAGTCCAGAGCGTCCGGCGACAGTACCCAGTCCAGAGCGTCCGGCGACAGTACCCAGTCCAGAGCGTCCGGCGACAGTACCCAGTCCAGAGCGTCCGGCGACAGTACCCAGTCCAGAGCGTCCGGCGACAGTACCCAGTCCAGAGCGTCCGGCGACAGTACCCAGTCCAGAGCGTCCGGCGACAGTACCCAGTCCAGAGCGTCCGGCGACAGTACCCAGTCCAGAGCGTCCGGCGACAGTACCCAGTCCAGAGCGTCCGGCAAAAGTACCCAGTACCCAACCTCCAACGACGGGCCACAGTCCGGAGCCTCCAACGACGGGCCACAGTCCGGAGCCTCCAACGACGGACCACAGTCCGGAGCCTCCAACGACGGGCCACAGTCCGGAGCCTCCAACGACGGGCCACAGTCCAGAGCCTCCAACGACGGGCCACAGTCCGGGGGGGGGAGGGGCGGGGTACTGTCACGCCCTGAACATAGTTATCTTTGTTTTCTTTATTGTTTAGTTAGGTCAGGGTGTGACAAGGGTGGTTTGTGTAGTTTTTGTATTGTCTAGGGTTTTTTGTATGTTTCTGAGTTTTATCTAGTCTAGGTGTTTATATGTCTATGGTTGCCTAGATTGGTTCTCAATCAGAGGCAGCTGTTTATCGTTGTCTCTGATTGGGGACCATATTTAGGTAGCCATATTCATTGGGTATTGTGTGGGTTATGGTCTATGTTTAGATCCCTGTCTGCACTACGCATATTAGCGTCATGGTTCGTTTTGTTCAGTGTTCGTTCTTCTATTAAATAAGTATGTTCGCTTACCAGGCTGCACCTTTGTCTCCTCTTTATCACGACCGTGACAATTATCTGTAATGTCCCTCAGTCGAGCAGTGAATTTCAAAAACAGATTAAACCACAAAGACGAGGGAAGTTTTCCAATACCTCGCAAAGAAGAGCACCTATTGGTAGATGGGTAAACAATTTTAAAAAGCAGACATTGAATAAGATATTACACTTTGGAAATTGTATCAATACACACAGTCACTACAAAGATACAGGCGTCCTTCCTAACTCATTTGCTGGAGAGGAAGGAAGTCACTCAGGGATTTCACCACGAGGTCAATGTTTAATGGCTGTAATAGGAGAAAAATGAGGATGGATCAACAACATTGTAGTTACTCCATAGAACTAACAAATGACAGAGTAAAAAGAAGGAAGCCTGTAGAGAATAAAACTATCCCAAAACATGCATCCTGTCTGCAATAAGGCACTAAAGTAAAACTGAAAAACATTTGGATAAGAAATTAACTTTATTTCCTTAGTACAAAACGTTATGTTTAGGGCAAATCGAAAATAACACATCACTGAGTATCGCTCTTATGGGTATGCTTTTCATCGGCAAAGACCAGGGAGGTTTTTAGGATGAAAAGAAACGGAATAGAGCTAAGTGCAGGCAAAATCCTAAAACCTAAACCAGGAAACCCTGGTTTAGTCTGCTTTCCAACAGACACTGGGAGATAAATTCACCTATCGGCTTGAAAATCGATGGCAAGACTTGGCTGTCTAGCAATTATCAACAACCAACTTGACAGAGCTTGAATAATGTTTTATGGAATATTGTGCAAATATTATGCACTGAACAAATTATAAACGCCATTGAACAAAAATACAAACGCAACATGTAAAGTGTTGGTCCTATGTTTCATGAGCTGAAATTTCAAAAAATGTTGTGCACAAATTTGTTTACATCCCTGTTAGTGAGCATTTCTCCTTTGCCAAGATAATCCATACACGACAGGTGTGGCTGATTAAACAGCATGATTACACAGGTGCACCTTGTGCTGGGGACAAGAAAAGTCTACTCTAAAATGTGCAGTTTTGTCACACAACACAATGCCACAGATGTTTTAAGTTTTGAGGGAGAGTGCAATTGGCATGTTGACTGCAGGAATGTTCACCAGAGCTGTTGCCAGAGAATTTAACGTTAATTCCTCTACCATAAGTTGCCTCCAACATTGTTTTAGAGAATTTGGCAGTACGTCCAACCAGCCTCACAACTGCGGACCACGTGTAACCAACAACCACACGAGCCCAGGACTTCCACATCCGGCTTCTTCACCTGTGGGATCGTCTGAGACCAGCCACCCAGACAACTGATGAAACTGAAGAATTTCTGCACAAACTGTCAGAAACCAGCTCATCTGCATGCTCATCGTCCTCACCAGGGTCTTGACATGACTGCAGTTCAGCATCATAACCGACTTCAGTGGGAAAATGCCCACCTTTGATGGCCACTGGCATGCTGGAGAAGCGTGCTCTTCACGGATGAATCCTAGTTTCAAATGTACCGGGCAGATGGCCAACAGTGCATATGGTGTTGTGTGGGCGAGTAGTTTGCTGATGTTAACATTGTGAACAGAGTGCCCCATGGTGGCGGTGCGCTTATGGTTTGGGCAGGCATAAGCTACGGACAACGAACACAAATGCATTTTATCGATGTCCATTTTAATGCACATAGATACCGTGATGAGATCCTGAGGCCCATTGTCGTGTTTCAGCAGGACAATGCATGTCCCCATGTCGCAAGGATCTTTACACAATCCTTGGAAGCTGAAAATGACCCACTTCCTCCATGGCCTGCATACTCACCAGACATGTCACCCATTGAGCATGTTTGGGATGCTCTGGATCGGCCATTGAAGAGGAGTGGGACAACATTCCACAGGCCACAATCAACAGCCTGATCAACTCTATGGGAAGGAGATGTGTCGCGCTGCATGAGGCAAATGGTGGTCACACCAGATACTGACTGGTTTTCTGATACATGCCCCTACCTTTTTTTCAGGTATCTGTGACCAACAGATGCATATCTCTATTCCCAGTCATGTTAATTCATTTATTTCAATTGACTGATTTCCTTATATGAACTGTAACTCAGTAAAATCTTTGAAATTGTTGCATGTTGCTTTTATATTTTTGTTCAGTGTACAATCCAAGTGTGCAAAGCTTTTAGAGATTTACCCAGAATGACTCAGTATTGACTCAGGGGTGTGAATACTTATGTAAATGAGATATTTATGTATTTCATTTTCAATAAATGTGCAAACATAAAATTAAAAAAAAAGAATGTTTTCACTTTGTCATTATGGGGTAATGACAAAGTGAGACGAAAAAATCTATGTAATCCATTTTGAATTCATGCTGTAACACAACAAAATGTGGAATACGTCAAGGGCTATGAATACTTTTTGAAGGCACTGTGTGTACATGCATAGCAATGCTTCACTACAATGAATCGATAGGACTCATTTGTTGTTCCATTGGTTGACTATTTCTTTCCTTTCTCTCTCTCGGAGGACCTGAGCCCTAGGACCATGCCCCAGGAATACCTGACATGATGACTCCTTGCTGTCCCCAGTCCACCTGACTGTGCTGCTGCTCCAGTTTCAACTATTCTGCCTTATTATTATTCGACCATGCTGGTCATTTATGAACATTTGAACATCTTGACCATGTTTTGTTATAATCTCCACCCGGCACAGCCAGAAGAGGACTGGCCACCCCACATAGCCTGGTTCCTCTCTAGGTTTCTTCCTAGGTTTTGGCCTTTCTAGGGAGTTTTTCCTAGCCACCGTGCTTCTTCACCTGCATTGCTTGCTGTTTGGGGTTTTAGGCTGGGTTTCTGTACAGCACTTTGAGATATCAGCTGATGTACGAAGGGCTATATAAAATAAATTTGATAAAATAAATTTGATTGATTTGAAAAGCAATTTTCCATTGAGGATTCTGTGTTCCATCATGTGGCCATTGAATCCATTCTCAAGGGTTAAAGCAGTGACCTTAACTGACTCACAGGTTTATCCAACGATCCTCACGCCCCAGCTAGCACGGCTAACTGATCAGGGCGGACAGAGCCCAAATTCTTCACATTGTTCCATTCATCTCAGGGAACATGGTTGTTTGTCAAAGATGCTCTCTGGAGAGAAAAGCCTTGGTTTAGAAGCTGGAATCTGCCTTTCTCCCAATCCCTTACACCAATCCCCCAAACCTTATAGCCATCATACGCTATAGACAACAACCACCTTGGCTGGGAACCAGCACTTAAGGGCACTTTCTATCAGCAGGGTTCCAGGCAGATGGGGAAATGAGTGTGATTGGCAGAGAGGGGAAGAGGAAGACGAGGCGACTGACTGAGAGAATACTGTTGCCAAGGAGGGGAGGATTGGGGTGGGGGGTTGTGGGGCGTGACCGCTCTTAATTATCCGATATGGTTGCCAAGCGCTGGCACGGTGACAGGTTCAGAAATCGAGTGACAGGTTGCCAGCTCTGTGGGAGAAGAGCCGATAGGTGCATTCTTTGGGTTTCGAATGACAAACAGCAAGTGACTAATGCTTTTGGAGCATCGGGTGGGGACCTATGCGCCAGCAAACACGTACCAATGGATCTCCCCACAGTCGTCAGTCATCATCACATGCAATACAAAACAGCAGTTGAGCAACAACACCCGTCCCAGACCCGACCGATGCCAAACGTATCTGTTTGGTTGTGTGGCTTCCCTATCAGTCCGATCTGAATGGCCCCACTTTTAATCCTTGGTTAAGATTAGTTTCCCACTCCAATCCCTTAAATCCCTCTCGGAATGTTTTCTGTTCTGCATGTTACTCTCACCGAGATATGGATCGACTGTTAGAGCGATCGGCGATTGGTCATTGACTGCAGTCACCTCATGGAATCAGTTTCAAAACAAAACAAATCCAGCCTCCATGTTGCATTGAAAGATACTGCAGGTGTGGCGCGACTACCAGGGGAGGCACCGAAATGGCAGATCAGTGTTGGGTTCATAGGGGGCAAAGAAGAGGCAGCAGTAGACACTGGCTAACCTGTCCTTGTTGCCCGGCCTTCAGGAACTACTTTCTTTCAATCACTCAGGGATGGGGGATGGGATGGAGATAACACGGCCATAGCAGGTGAGATCACCGACTCTGGGTTCAACTGCATGTCAGGTGAAACTCCCACAATGCCCTCTGTTTTCACAGTCCACACAAATATGGAACTCAGATCCAATCGCCCCCCTCTTTTGTTGTCTTTCAAATCTTTTCTTGTATTGTTGTGGCGTTTTGAGGCCTGAAAATATTTATAATCCCCACAGAGCAGACACACAAGACATAACAAACAACCGTCGAAAGACCGCACTTGACGCCAGTAGTGCCCTAAAAACCAGTCGTTGCTTGGATTGACTTGAAAAACGACAATGTTGAGTCCATATAAGTTCAACTGGCGAGCGATGAAAGCTAGGCTAATATCCAAGCTCACCGGTTGGTCAGAAAACGGCATTCCGTACATTCCTCTCCCTGTTCGGTCAGCTTAAGCTCGGCGCTGAGAGACTTTTTCACTAGTGCCGTAATTACTGTGGACGGAAGGCAACAGGAAATTGTTATTCGCAAAACGGCTTTTTCTCTCTCACTGTCGAAGTGTGCGGAGACGCAGCCGTGGTCGGTCAGTCATCCCCCTCCTCGGGCTTGTCTCTGTGACTGACAGGGGAAGCCAGGTTTGGGCTGGTAGACATTGTGTGGTCATGAGAGATGTGATAAACAAGCTAGGCCATGCCTCTATCGCCGCTACACAGCCAGGCATTAGGTGTCAGTCATCGGGAATGGAGCTTTGTTAGCACATCAACACTTGAGAAGGGGGCCAAGAGAGGAAAGGACGTCTTATTAAAAACTATTTGTGATTCATATTTCCATGTTGCTGCTGAGTGATTGGAGAAGTGTGTGTGCCCCTGTGTGTGTGTGCCAGTGCATAATGTGTTTGCGCATGTGTGTGTATGCACGCGTGTGTCTGTGCGTGACTGTGTGTGTGTGTGCTTGCATCTGTGTTTGTGCATGTGTGTGTGGACGCATGTGTGTCTGCGCGTGATTGTGTGTTTATGTGTATGTGTGTGCGCCTGTTTCAATGCGGAATGTGTAACATATTACACACACACATACGCACACACATACAGTGACTGACTGAAGCATGGCAGGTTGAAACCCGCTGAGCAAACTACTCCAGGCTGCCTAATCATGCAGAGTCTGTTGTCGATGACTTTGGAGAGGAATGAAAAAAAATTGCCTCCCTGTCTAAAGAGTCACAGTCAGTGAGGCCTAGTGGATTCACTCAGACCCTACATGTAAAAGACAAGTTGACGAGGTCACGACGACCACAGCTCCTCTTCCCTGTATGACCATCAATATCATGCCTAGTTTGTCTTTAAAAGTCATAAACACCAGTAGAAGTATCTTCACTTTACTGTATCCCTTTTGATCTGCCATCCAAGGAATCTGTGTTCGGTCAGGATCGGTCACAAATGGATGAATTATTGAAATGTGAATTACACACATCCCACTTCTGACTCCAATGCACTTCTGCCCAGTGTCAAGGCATTTACGCTTATGTACGTAGGATAGGACTTAAAATGTTCTATATTTACCAATGGTAAAGTTATTGTGAAAGACGAAGTAGTGGGAATAGCAGCACACTGGCTCTCACATCTGAGGAATGCATTGCATCCCCAGCTACAGCCTATCGGTTCTCTCATGCAAGTGGCGACCTCTGGTGGTATGAGAACGAAACATCAACTTGTTTAGCTTTCTTGAAACCAATACTCTCAACATTTTCTCACATTGCACCTTCCTGAATAGACCACTGGCGCCATTAAACCTTCTTTCATCTGTAACCACAGGAGGTTGGTGGCGCCTTAATTGGGGAGGACATACTCGTGGTAATGGCTAGAGCGGAATTAGTGGGATGGAATCAAATACATCAAACACGTGGCTTCCATGTGTTTGATGCCATTCCATTTGCTCCGTTCCGGCCATTATTGTGAGCCGTCCTCCCCTCAGCAGCCTCCACTGTGTTTCCCTCTTCATGTGCCGTTATCTGGGCCCCAGCCTGTATTTTAATGTTGAAGAAGAGTATGTCACTCACTATATTGTGCAGGTAGTTAATGAGAAAATAAAGAGGCACCTTTATGTTAATCGAGAATGTAAACAATCAGTGGTGATTTTAGCATGTAAATCTTGATAAGGAGGGGAAAAAAAGTGGGATGCATGCCAGGAAAGCCACTACACAACACAACACTAAACAATAGATAAATTGCACTATAACGGTGACAAACGGTGCCCACAAACTGTTAGAGCCTACATAAAGCTGTCCCAACAGCAGAGTCCCAACAGCAGCCCCAACACTTTACCACTCATTTTGTTTGTCAAGCCTACTAGTGGTTTTCCCCTTGCTACTGTCTGATTCTAGTTACTGTTTTCAAGTGTTCCCTGTTTGGACCATTCTGCCTGCGCTGACCCTGAGCCTGCTATTCTGTACCTTGTCACATCATACTGGATTATTGACCTCTGCCTGCCCTGACCCTGAGACTGCCTGCCGTTGGAGTCTGATCTGGATTTACAAGCCTCTGCCTGCCCTTGACATGTCGTTTTTCCTGCCCCCTGTTCTGGTAATAAACTTAAGTTACTTTGACACTGTCTGCATCTGGGTCTTCCCTAAAATGTGATAATATAACTATGTACAGAGACAGAATTCAGAATTCAGAACATGGGCCGTTCTTACAGTATTCCCCCTGTACACCAAGTCAGAACCGTATGATAAATAAAAGACATATAAGCAGACAATGAAAGCTCTTACAATATTCAATGATTACATTTCTCAAAAACAGGTTATAGGCTACATGTGCACCACCAAGTCAGAACAGTAGGCAAAATTAAGAGGTGAAAATAACATTCACAACATACACTTAGTATTACTTTCTTAGCTACAGTATACATATCTCCCTGGCATATTACATAATTTATGCAGCAGCATACAAGACATTTTTGGACTCACCTTGTTGTGCTGTGCTCACTTGAACAGGAAGTTTGTCATCAAACTTTGTCATCAAAGTCTGGCATTCTCTGGATTTATGGTGCTTTCAAAACAACTGGGAACTCTAAGAAAAACAAGTTGAATCATGATGACTTCAGTAATCTTCAGGTCGTAGCTCTAGAAAGAGGCCTGAGTTCCCGATTTACAATTCCGAGTCGGATGAAAGTTTTTTTTTTTAAGTAAAAAAAGTATTTTCCCAGTCGTAGCTCATTTTACCCGAGTTCCTAGTTGTCTTGAACTCACTAAAGTCAGATTTTGCAGTTCCGGGTTAACAGTTGTTTAGAGCGCGTCACAAATCATGCTTCATTGACAGTATGGCTAATGTTGAATATTTATAATTTTAAACTAGGAATAGAGACCCTTGTTCTTAGACTTGGGACCACACAGACACTCCACTGAATAGCAGGCTAATGAGTGCTTTGCAATGCTTGCAGTTAGCCACTGACTCTTTCCAAACCACTTATTGTTGAATTTTCAATTTCCAACTTGTGTAATGTTTTTGGCCGATGAGCACCGTTACGTTTTATCTGTAATTTCAATTAATTATTTATCTTCATATGACAAGGATTAAAAAGGATTTGCCAGTAGATTGTCGACTTGATTCATGATGATGACTGCTAGCTAAGATTCTGAATGTATGATGCTGACATGATCAGTCCAATCAAAGCTACTGTTGATATAACGTGATTTGATGTCATTTTATCTGTGGCCAATGATCTTGAGCCTTCTTGGATGGGCACTTCTAATGTGATTTAATTTTTTATTTTTTTTTTAACCTTTTATATATCTAGGCTAACTAGGTAACTCTATTGCAGCACCCAAGGGGCTTGAATTGTCAAGCTCTACCCTTAGACTTGGCGGTGACGTAGTGTCCCCATGAGTGACAGAACATTGAGCCAATCACGGCGCAACGCTCTGTATTTTCTGCTGGTTTGCCCCACCACCACAGAAAGCACTGAGCTAGGCTGAAAAACCTGCATTTTGGAGCTCACTTACTCAAGAAAACAAAGAAGAGACCATGTTTGTATGCGGCTTTATTAACTCAATTGTTTGTTTTTTTACATTGTTTGCAAACTGATATGTGACACATATTAATACCAAAATAACATGCAAAACAGACAAGACCCATTTTTGGCTAAGAATGTGGGGCTCTAAACAGGTGGGGCTCTGCATTATTATTTAATGCAATTACATGAATTGTTATATTTGAAACACGTGCAATATAATGTGCAATTTATGCATCATACATGCAATATAGCCTACAGACCAGTAGATGCATAGGCTAGCATTTACAGCATAGCAGCAGCAAAAATGCATACTCCTGCTGTATACAGTTGAAGTCGGAAGTTTACATCCACTTAGGTTGGAGTCATTAAAACTAATTTTTCAACCACTCCACAAATTTCTTGTTAACAAACTATAGTTTGGCAAGTCGGTTAGGACGTCTACTTTGTACATGACAAGTAATTTCCCAACAATTGTTTAGAGATAGATTATTTCACTTATAGTTCACTGTATCACAATTCCAGTGGGTCAGAAGTGTACATACACTAAGTTGGCTGTGCCTTTAAACAGCTTGGAAAATTCCAGAAAACTATGTCATGGCTTTAGAAGCTTCTGATATGCTAATTAACATCATTTGAGTCAATTGGAGGTGTACCTGTGGATGTATTTCAAGGCCTACCTTCAAACTCAGTGCCTCTTTGCTTGACATCATGGGAAAATCAAAAGATATCAGCCAAAGCCTCAAAAAAAGATGTGTAGACCTCCACAAGTCTGGTTCATCCTTGGGAGCAATTTCCAAACGCCTGAAGGTACCACGTTCATCTGTACAAACAATAGTATGCAAGTAATAATACCATGGGACCACACCGCCGTCCCACCACTCAGGAAAGAGACACGTTCTGTCTCCTAGAGACGAACGTACTTTGGTGCGAAAAGTGCAAATCAATCCCAGAACAAAAGCAAAGGACCTTGTGAAGATGCTGGAGGAAACTGGTACAAAAGTATTTACAGTGCCTTGCGAAAGTATTCGTCCCCCTTGAACTTTGCGACCTTTTGCCACATTTCAGGCTTCAAACATAAAGATATAAAAATGTATTTTTTTGTGAAGAATCAACAACAAGTGGGACACAATCATGAAGTGGAACGACATTTATTGGATATTTCAAACATTTTTAACAAATCAAAAACTGAAAAATTGGGCGTGCAAAATTATTCAGCCCCTTTACTTTCAGTGCAGCAAACTCTCTCCAGAAGTTCAGTGAGGATCTCTGAATGATCCAATGTTGACCTAAATGACTAATGATGATAAATACAATCCACCTGTGTGTAATCAAGTCTCCGTATAAATATTATTACTATTATTCTGACATTTCACATTCTTAAAATAAAGTGGTGATCCTACCTGACTTGAGAAAGGGAATCCTTTTTACTAGGATTAAATGTCAGGAATTGTGAAAAACGGAGATTAAATGTATTTGGCTAAGGTGTATGTAAAGTTTCGACTATATACAGTACCAGTCAAAAGTTTCGGACACATCTACTAATTTCAGGGTTTTTATTTATTTCTACTGTTTTCTACATTGTAGAATAATATTGAAGACATCAAAACTATGAAATAACACCTATGGAATCATGTAGTAACCATAAAAGTGTTAAACAAATCAAATATATTTATATTTGAGATTCTTCAAAGTACAGCTTTGCACACTCTTGGCATTCTCTCAACCAGCTTCATGAGGTAGTCACCTGGAATGCATTTCAATTAATAGGTGTGCCTTGTTAATTTGTGGAATTTCTTTATTTCTTAATGTGTTTGAGCCAATCAGTTGTAATGTGACAAGGTAGGGATGGTATACAGAAGATAGCCCTATTTGGAAAAAGACCAGGTCCATATTAAGGCAGCTCAAATAAGAAAAGAGAAGTGACAGTCCATTATTACTTTAAGATATGAAAGTCAGTCATATCAAAGTCAGTCAAATGTCAAGAACTTTGAACGTTTCTTCAAGTGCAGTCGCAAAAACCATCAAGCGCTATGATGAAACCGTCTCTCATGAGAACCGCCACAGGAAAGAAAAACCCACAGTGACCTCTGCTGCAGAGGATAAGTTCAGTAGAGTTAACTGCACCTTGGATTGCAGCCCAAATAAATGCTTCAGAGTTCAAGTAACAGACACATCTCAACATCAACTGTTCAGAGGAGTCTGCGTGAATCAGGCCTTCATGGTCTAATTGCTGCAAAGAAACAACTACTTAAGGACACCAATAAGAAGAAGAGACTTGGGCCAAGAAACATGAGCAATGGACAATAGACCGGTGGAAATCTGTCCTTTGGTCTGAGTCCAAATTTTAGATTTTAGATTCCAACCGCCGTGTCTTTGTGAAACGCAGAGTAGGTGAATGGATGATCTCGCGCATGTGTGGTTCCCACCGTGAAGCATGGAGGAGGAGGAGGTGTGATGGTGTGGGGGTGCTTTGCTGGTGACACTGTCAGTGATTTATTTAGAATTCAAGGCACACTTAACCAGCATGGCTACCACAGCCTTCTGTAGCAATACGCCATCCCATCTGGTTTGCACTTAGTGGGACTATCATTTGTTTTCAACAGGACAATGACCCAACACACCTACAGGCTGTGTAAGAGCTATTTGACCAAGAAGGAGAGTGATGGAGTGCTGCATCAGATGACCTGGCCTCCACAATCACCTGACCTCAACCTAATTATGATGGTGTGGGATGAGTCGTACCGCAGAGTGAAATAAAAACAGCCAACAAGTGCTCAGCATATGTGGGAATTCCTTCAAGACTGTTGGAAAAGCATTCCAGGTGAAGCTGGTTGAGAGAATGTCAAGAGTGTGCACAGCTGTCGTCAAGGCAAAGGGTGGCTACTTTGAATAATCTCAAATATAAAATAGATTTTGATTTGTTTAACACTTTTTTGGTTAAGATATCATTCCATATGTTTTATTTCTTAGTTTTGATGTCTTCACTATTATTCTACAATGTAGAAAATAGTAAAACATAAACAAAAACCTTTGCATGAGTAGGTGTGTCCACACTTTTGACTGGTACTGTACATTATTGTGTCCTTATGTGACCCCCTCAAAACACACCACACCTCTGCGGTTCTCAAGTGTAGGCTAGTGATGTCATCAACCAAACCCCCGTCTCACACTAGACTTGATTATTAGGATAGACTACACTTTATGCAACAGTACTCATTATTAATGGGCAAAAGATTACGGCGCAGTCAATCTATTTTAGTCTACTAAAGCTTATTAGCGGACTAGACTGTAGTGCAAGAGAGTGGGGGTGACTCCTGGGTGAGACTGATAGATAGCGGATCCGAGTTAACTGCATAGCGGAGCGCGTTTCTGTCCTAAGGGCTCGCGTTTCCCTGAGGTTGTTGCACCGCTCTCTAGGTCCTTCTCTCCCCGACTATCTCGCCCTAAACTCTTTTCGCCTGGACTCGCAAAGACAGACGGGCGGACATACTGTAGCGAGGGGGACGGATCCGGGTTCACCATGTTGACTTTGTTGACAGCGATGTACATAGTGGTGCGGGCGGCATCGTCGGAGGTAAGACTCTTGTCCTTGACCGCACCAGCATACCAGAGGGGCTCTCAAACGAAATATTAAGGCTTCCTTTGAATTAACTACAGTTGCCAATTCGACATTGACTCTCCTCCCTATATCCTATGTCTTGTTGAATTACCGTGATAAGCTCTTACAAACCTAATCCTATAGGGTAGCCTAGTGAAATATTGGTTTATTCGGGTCCCCGTTAGTTTTTGCCGAAGCTTCATCTATTCTTTCTGGGTAGTAGACACTGTCGACTAGAAAATGATAGGCCCATAAGCTACTATTTGGGGGTATCTATCCTCAGTCAACAAGAGATTCGAATTGAGTAGACTACTGTGAGGCCTACTCATTCACAATAGCCTACAGACTTGAACAAAGTGTCTGTGGCTCGACCGTCCTGTCTGTGTGACCGCATCATCATTAATTAATTGACTGCCTCCCCTCGGCAGCTTTGGTGAAGAACGCGAGCGGGTGTTCATTGCACCATGGGTAGCTCCATGCCACCCGGTGCGTCAGACAGGCGCTGCCTCCATAGGGAAGCCATCTATTTTCACCGGGCGATTATGTAACATTAATGCCCCACTTCCCACAATCCTAATGAAACGGATCTAATTAAGCAATAAAGCACGAGGGGTGTGCTATATGGCCATATACCACGGCTAACGGCTGTTCTTGTGCAAGGACGAGGCAACGCGGAGTGCCTGGATACAGCCTTTAGCCGTGGTATATTGGTCATATACCACAAACCCCTGAGGTGCCTTATTGCTATTATAAACTGGTTACCAACGTAATTAGAGAAGTAAAAATATATGTTTTGTCATACCCTTGGTATAGGTCTGATATATCACGGCAGTTAGCCAATCAGCATTCAGGGCTCTAACCACCCAATTTATAATTCGTTTTATATCTGTTTGCATAACAATAATCTAAATGTTTAGCCATGTAGCGTTTTGTTAGATGGTGTATACCGTGTACATCCTGTATATACGACTAATACAACTTAAATCATTGTAAATAATAACTAAGGGACATGTTAAATATGCTGTGGCAAATACTAGGCTGCATGTCTGTGTTAGGTCCTTAGGCTTTGTGTAATAGAGTGGACATGAATTATAGATAAAAAAAAGTCAACAGGCTTTTTGAAACAAGTTCTTTTGAAACCTCTGAATGCATCCACAGAGGGACATGCCAGAAACGATGGGATTATGGTGCATCCAAACTAAATTGCATTCACTAAACCTAACCTTGTTCTTACCCCCGCCCTAGAAAAAAAAGCTCATACGCCTGCTCATCAGTTGTGAAGATAATGCCACTTTAGTCTGTTCTATTGCTAAGCATCTTGTGACTAGTCTACCAGAGCCACATCACTGCACTTGACTTCAAATGACCCCGCTCGTGCCCCAGTGGAGGCTACAGACAGACATCTTCTTCCAATAGTCTTCTGTTAGAAAAAGTTAGGTGGACGTTATACTTACTACGCGAGGATGAATCGTATTTTGTGCTTGAATTAGGCTACCAGTTGGCCTATGACCCACCTACCAAATAAAGATGCAGATAGTAAGGCTGGGAGAGGACAGTGGTTTTCAAGTTAAACCAATATGGACAAATCTTGCCCAGCACTTTGACTTATCAGTGATCATGAAACAATGAGGCCATGAAAGAGAAGTGTCTCCATCTTACAGACAATGGTTATTAATAGTTGCTTAGTAGTAAGTCACAGAACCAACCTTTGACTCCGTCTAATCAGGCTTGGGTTGTTGAATTAATCATTGCTTGAAATATTGTTCATGTCTTAGTCTTATTAACTTGAATTATGAGCCATTAATAGATCATTTACAAAGCATGTTTTTGATTGGCTAAACATTTATCCTGTCGGGGGGCTCAATCTTTATAGGAAAATGCTGTGTGATGTAATGTAGGCCTGATGCATTTGTAAAAGCAAACATAGATTGATATCAAGGTATAGGCAAGGGGTTGAATTCATTGACTGAATTCAACTTGGCACAGGCTACCAAAAATACACTAACAACATCCCAACACAACTCTAATGTATGTCTCTGATTAATGAAGTGTATATAGATTCAAATGTGTGTTTTTTTAAACATAGATTTAAAAAAAAGCTTGGCCAACTGTTAATACTATGCTATCCTCCTTCATTCATTAGGCCACAGTAAGAACTGCAAATGACTGTGTTCAGAAAATCCCTAGGATACTGTCTATCTAGTCCTTCTAGAGGAGTGATGAACGTCTGCTAATTTATTAAAAAGTTATAAAAAACAAAATGTGTGGCTGAAAGACGCAAAGAAGCTAGGTATTTGTAAAAGGAGATATATGAACGCGGCCCACACTCAGTTTTTGTGTGTGGTCCATATAAGGTCATGTGGGCGTGGCCGTCGAGAACAACGAGCTGGCGCTGCAGCGGTTCTTCATGGGGAATGTGTTCCTTTTCGTGATTTGAGCGGGTAAAAAGACCAGCATCAGTGAATATTCAACTACAGATCCCTGGACAGGAATCCAGTGCGCCACCGTCTTACATTTCAATACAAGCGCAGAGGTGACCCTTCTGTCTAGTCCTAGCGAGAGAAACAGTGTTTGCAGGCTTAACGAGATCCTCTATCTCAAGTGAATATGGTAAGATGTATGTTTATTTTGTTGCCGTCAAGTTATAGCTAACTGTTATATGAATGATGCATCGAAAGTGTTTGCTAGGTAGGAAAACAGATGCTTGTCATTGTTGATGAGCAACTTGAGGTTTGTGTCCACTTGTCATTGAAGCCGGGAGCTAGCATCAGCGGTTAATCTCATGTTTGATCAAAGATTAGTCTGTTGTTTCAGCAAAGATTTCTGTCTAACGTTCACCATCTCTTTCTGAAGTCGTTCGCTAACGTTAGTCAGAAAGATGGCCAACCAGCCATCTTGTGCGGTAACCCCTGTATTAAAGCCTCGCTATTGCTATTTTACTGCCGCTCTTTAATTAGTTGTAACTGTAACTTTTATTTCTTATTTTCTTTTAGGTATTGTTTTGTAGGTATTTTTTCTTACCTGCATTGTTGGTTAAGGGCCTGTAAGTAAGCATTTCACTGTAAGGTGAATAACAAATAACATTTGATTTTAAGAAATGAGGATGCTGGATTTTTAAAAATAGTCTCTAGACTACAATTCCGAAATGAAGAAGATAACGTAAAGTGCCTGATTCGGAAATTGTTTCCGCTTTTTCACGCTAGCAACAATGTAGCCGCGGTGTCTTCGAGAGCGGTGTGGTCAGCATGTAAAGACTTTCGCGGGTGGCATTAGTCGAAAATAGCATCTTCTTCATCATCATCATCATCTTTATTTCATTCAGTTCCTCTTCCAGCTAATGCAAAGTGCGTTTTCATCTGTCGACACGGAGTTTTGTCATTTTAATCAACATAGCAGTCAGATGCGATTACTGCCGCATCATTTGCGTATCCCTGATATGTAGGTCATTACTGCTGTGTTGGAAGATTGCACAGAATGAGTATGGGGTGTGTGTGTGTGTTGTTTTACAGGCCGACCCAATCCGTGTGCTGGTGACTGGTGCTGCTGGACAGATCGCCTACTCCCTGCTGTACAGCATCGCCAAGGGAGATGTCTTCGGCAAGGACCAGGTAACACGGCCAAGGCCTACTTCTATCTGCACACTCTCTCTTTCAAATCAGCTTTGTCCTCGAGCACAGGAGGCAGACGGATGTTGTAACATGTAGGCTATAAAGATATCGTTACATAAGCGCCTGTGAATTATGCATGGGATGTGAATTTTTGGCATGAGGTCGGGAGGGGCCAGCTCTTATTTTTGCCAGAGGCTTGAAGAAAGAAAGAAAAATCCCTCTCTGCAATCGTTTCTGTTCTAGCCCATCATCTTGGTCCTGTTGGACATCCCTCCCATGTTGCCAGTTCTGGATGGGGTTGTGATGGAGCTGCAGGACTGTGCTCTCCCACTCCTGAGGGGTGAGCAATGCTTTTCTATTTCTGCCTGGGCTGGTTGTGAGAACATATGCACCCATTATACATAGGCATGCTTTTTTTGGCATGGTTTACATTGTGTCCTCCCCCATCTGAAACACATTTAAAATGGATTGGGTGTGGACTGTATGTGTGCCTCCCTGTTGCTGCGGTACTTTTCCAATAGCCCTAATTTCACAGCAGCAGGGATGGTCCACAACAGACTGCTGTGGGAAGGAGTGTCAGAAAGGAGGCCTACTATTCGTCGGTTCCCAAGGGCCTATAGGACATTCCAACCAATCCTGGGAGTGGTGGGGCAACAATAGGGGAGGTGGGGAACAAGACATCTCGTGCACCAATGAGCCCTGATTGAAGTTCATCCTGATAAAACAGGGAAAGCGTTTTTCATTAGTTGCCACAGAGCAAACATTATCTACGAAATCAGCACATTTGGCAGTGTTTCAAGAAACGAGACAATTTATCAGCAAGGTGGAGCCACTGAGTGCTAGACTATCGGTTTGGAAATAACCTGGTCTGTGTGTGTGCACAATTACCTAAGGGCATTTCCCACACAGAGACTGTTTGTCCTTCCCTAATCTTGCATTCATGTACAGCCAGATGAGCCTGAAATGGCATTATAATTACTGTAGATGAAAAAGGTAATTAAAACGTTCAGCTGCCACCACAAACAGAAACTGCCAACACACCTACTATTTTACTAACTTTAGCAGACATTCTATGCTTAATTTGTCTTATAGAAATAGTTTTTTTAAACGCATCTTAAAACCATGATTGTGTTGCTTTTTTGTCAAATCTGAATTTTTATGTTCATTGCAGAATCCAGTAAAACCATACATCTCTCTACAAATGTGGCAGTAACACAACGTTGACAACTACATCCACTCTATCCATCACAATATCCATCGTAACTAACCGTCACCCCACCCCCATCTTCATCCACAGAGGTCATCCCCACTGACAAGGTGGAGCTGGGCTTCAAAGATCTGGACGCCGCCATCTTGGTGGGCTCTATGCCCAGGAAGGAGGGCATGGAGAGGAAGGACCTCCTGAAGGCCAACGTGGCCATCTTTAAGACCCAGGGGGCCGCCCTGGAGAAGTACGCCAAGAAGTCCGTCAGGGTAACTGTCCCTCTGTGTGTCTATGACTCGGCATGTTTCGGGCCACTGCCGCAGAGCAGCAGCAGCCTGGCTAGAGAGAGGGAGAGACACACACACACACACCCCGCACCAAACAGATAGCTCTCATTGCTAACGATAATCAAGGGACATGAAGGCACAACAGTACTGCAAAGGCCAGGTTGTGGGGTGTTGAATGATGTTAAAGGGTGTTTTGGGGAAAGGTTCATCTCCTTTTACAGATGTAACATTTTGGTGAGATACATTTTTGATTCCTGTTAAAAGACTTGACGCAATACCTCTAGTTCTATGACATTTGACATGAACCAGATTGTAGAACTTTCCTTTCTTTAAAAGTCACACAAACCTTTTTGACAAATCAGGCTATAGTTTGACCTTTTTCACATTTCAAACGGGCCAGTTTCTTTTGAACAGCCTTATACTTCTATGGCATCGGCGCAAGTTCACTTCTTACAGGCTATTCATCCCGTGTGGAGTGGGCTGTGTTCCAAAACCAGGGATGAAAACTACTCCACACTGTGTTGTGTGTACACACTGCAGTCACTGGTGTCACAAGGGGGGCCTTTGGCCACTGCGGGTTTGCAGCAACAACTAGACGTCAGTGTGACAAACAAAGCCCCACCTCTTCTAATGGCCAAGGTCAACGACTTCTGATCCAGGAATGTGTGTGAATTTGAGTGGTCAGGTTTCTTATAGGATCTATGTAGCTACATAAGAACTGGATGCCCGTCCTCTAAAGCGAGTGTGTTTTTAGAAGAAGAGTACTTTATTGATCCATACCAGACGGAAATGTGGATTCTACTTTACCCAATCCCTCCTATATATACGCACACACAAGTACCCACATTAGCCAGGAACAGTACAGCGACCCGGTGAGTAGTTTAGGGGTTGAGTGCCTTGCTCAGGGGCCATAATGGCGGGAGATGTTATCTTTCTAGGGTTGGCGCTGGCAGCCATAACACTCATGTACACACAGCGATCCCTTTAAATCGAGCTAATCCTCGACCTTCATTTAAAGGGGATGTAATTCTGTGCGTGACATCAATCTTATATTGATTTTTTTTGGGCCATTTAGAAAGTGTCAGCATTTCCCTTAGTCGTGACTCATGTTTCTCAGTTGCACTGCTACTCTTTTTTTATATATATTATTTTGATATATATTTGCATTTTTTAAATATATATTCATTTCATGATATCCAATTGGTAGTTACAGTCGTGTCCCATCGCTGCAACTCCCGTACGGACTCGGGAGAGGCGAAGGTCAAGAGCCATGCGTCCTCAGAAACACAACCCTGTCAAGCCGTGCTGCTTCTTGAAACACTGCTCACTTAACCCAGAAACCAGCCACACCAATGTGTCGGAGGAAACACCGTACATCTGGCGACCGTGTCGGCGTGCATGCGCCTGGCCCGCCACAGAGGTGACAAGGACATTCCGGCCGTCCAAACCCCACTGCAGTGCCTTAGACCGCTGCGCCACTCGGGAGGTCTCTGCTACTCTCTCTGATGATGTGCCATCTCTGCTTTGCATAAAACCATGCGTATGCTTTTAGATGTATAAATAGTCACATACAATGGCACTAATGAAGATGAGGACTTAAAATAGGACTTATCCTATCAACCTTGGTTAGCGCGCACTGTGCCCGGCCTGCCACAGGAGTCGCTGGTGCGCGATGAGACAAGGATTTCCCTACCGGCCAAACCCTCCCTAACCCGGACGACGCTAGGCCAATTGTGCGTCGCCCCATGGACCTCCCGGTTGCGGCCGGTTACGACAGAGCCTGGGCGCGAACCCAGAGTCTCTGGTGGCACAGCTGGCGCTGCAGTACAGCGCCCTTAACCACTGCACCACCCGGGAGGCTCTTTGATGTTTCTAACCTCTCTCTCTCTCTTTCTCTCAGGTCTTGGTGGTGGGAAACCCTGCTAACACCAACTGTCTGATTGCCTCCAAGTCCGCCCCCTCCATCCCCAAGGAGAACTTCTCCTGCCTGACCCGTCTAGACCACAACAGGGCCCGTTCCCAGGTAGGCCAAAGCCAAAAGGCTCCGTCTGGAAAAAGACACTAGTTCCTAGCCTCGAGGCACTTGATGTAATGTCCAATCCCAAATGGATCCCTCTATACCCTATGTACTTCTGGATATCTGAGAGGATTAAGTGTGAGCAATATGATTGGCTAGTTGGACATTTTACCATATTGCTTAAACCTAGTCAATCGTCTTATCTCTGCAAGTGCATAAGGTGTAGGGGCTGTAAGTCCATTTGGAATTCGATCTAAAACAATTGAATGGGTATTCCAATATGGTAAAAAATCCCATGAATGACATCATAGCCTGTGTCTGCCTCTAGGTGGCGATGCGTTGCGGCGTGCCCGCCGATGCAGTCAAGAACGTCATCATCTGGGGCAACCACTCATCCACCCAGTACCCCGACGTGCACCACGCCATGGTCAACGTGCATGGCAAAGAGGTGGAGGCGTACAGCGCCGTGAAGGACGACAGCTGGCTCAAGGGAGACTTCATCTCTGTAAGCGAACTCTAGTTTTGGCTCTTCTGACCTAACCCATGTTGACATAATTTCCCATAAAAATGTACTATAGGGCATTCTAACAATTTGCTTCAAAGGGCATTATTCTGCCTGTTTTTTTTTTTTATGGCTTCGTTTTCATGAAAATGTTCATGGCCTCAAACTGTACAAATGTACCAAGTTTCATGCCTTATGGAAAAAGTAAACAATTCGACCCAAATCTGCACACGTCGCTTGGACTACTGCTCATAATCAAATCAAATTTGATTTGTCACATGCGCCGAATTCAACAGGTAGACCCTTACAGTGAAATGCTTACTTACAAGCCCTGAACCAACAATGCAGTTTTAAGAAAAATGTGTTAAGTAAAAAATATATAAACAAATAATGCTTTATGAATGTAGTTATACATATTAATGGTCAGCTATTTGCACCTATGTTGCGTATGCATAGCTCATAGGTATTATAAATGTGCGATCCTTACCTGAATGAATCCCTATTCATGGAAAAGTGAGTGTGGGTTGTGGGTGTCATCTGGACCCCATATCTCATCTTTCAATAATCTCTTATCTGAATACAAGCATTTTCACTGAATCTATTAGTCTCTTTAGTCCCGTGTTGTAATGAAGCCGTCCTAAACCCCCCCCCCCCCCCCCCCCGCTCTCTCTTCCTCTCCTCTCTGTCTCCTGCAGACAGTGCAGCTGCGTGGTGCTGCCGTCATCAAGGCCAGGAAGCTCTCCAGTGCCATGTCTGCCGCCAAGGCCATCTGTGACCACATGAGGGACTGGTGGTTCGGCACTCTCGATGTAAGCCGTGTGTTTGTGAGGTGGGGTGGAATGATGTCAAGGGTCTGCAGTGCCCCCCCCCCCAAACACCATTAAAACACTAACATTTAATGCTAAACAACTAACATTGTTCAAATGTTTATATATTGAAAAGTGGTATCTTGGAACAGAGCGCCATGACTCCCATTTTATTTTCAATCTGGAAGAATCCACAAACATGCAAAGCGTTTTGTTTGGATGTCTCAGACACATTCATTTTAATTTGGCAGTACTCTTAAGTGGGAAGATAATATCATGGGGTTGCATAATTCTGCTAACTTTCTGCTAACATTTTGTTACCAAAATGTTGTGTTTTGTGAAGCTGAGTCCCTGGCCTGACTGTTTGTCCTGTTGTTATTTTCAGGGTGAGTTCATGTCTATGGGTGTTTACGCTGGTGGAAACTCCTACGGAATCCCCGAAGACCTAATTTACTCATTCCCTGTTCATATCAAGGTAAGGCATAACCATAGAGATGGATAGAGGGCTCTTGTGCCACAGTTTATTTATGAATTGCCAAAACTTGTCACTCATTTAAACACTGTTTCCCATGCTTGTTCAATGAATAAACAATGAATGAACATGCACCTGTGGAACCGGTGGATAAGACACTAACGGATTACAGACGGTAGAACACTAAAGAGGCCTTTCTACTGATTCTGAAAAACACCAAAAGAAAGATGCCCAGGATCCCTGCTCATCTGCGTGAACGTGACTTAGGCATGCTACAAGGAGGCATGAGGACTGCAGATGTGGCCAGGGAAAGAAATTGCAATGTCCGTACTGTGAGACGCCTAAGACAGCGCTAGAGGGAGACAGGACGGACAGCTGATCGTCCTCGCAGTGGCAGACCACATGTAATAACACCTGCACAGGATCGGTACATCCGAACATCACACCTGCGGGACAGGTACAGGATGGCAACAACAACTGCCCGAGTTACACCAGGAACGCACTATCCCTCCATCAGTGCTCAGACTGTCTGCAATAGGCTGAGAGAGACTGGACTGCGGGCATGTAGGCCTGTTGAAGGCAGGTCCTCACCAGACATCACCGGCAACAACGTCGCCTATGGGTACAAACCCACTGTCGCAGGACCAGACAGGACTAGCAGTAATTGCTCTTCAATGACAAGTCGCGGTTTTGTCTCACCAGGGGTGATAGTCGGATTCACGTTTATTGTCGAAGGAATGAGGGTTACACCGAGGCCTGTACTCCGGAGCGGGATCGAGGTGGAGGGTCCGTTGTGGTCTGGTGCGGTTTGTCACAGCATCATCGGACTGAGCTTGTTGTCATTGCAGGCAATCTCAACGCTGTGCGTTACAGGGAAGACATCCTCCTCCCTCATGTGGTACCCTTCCTGCAGGCTCATCCTGACATGACCCTCCAGCATGACAATGCCACCAGCCATACTGCCCGTTCTGTGTGGGATTTCCTGCAAAACAGGAATGTCAGTGTTCTGCCATGGCCAGCGAATAGCCCGGATCTCAATCCCATTGAGCACGTCTGGGACCTGTT
The DNA here is from genome assembly GCF_013265735.2 of Oncorhynchus mykiss. Taxonomy (NCBI): domain Eukaryota; kingdom Metazoa; phylum Chordata; class Actinopteri; order Salmoniformes; family Salmonidae; genus Oncorhynchus; species Oncorhynchus mykiss. The sequence goes on from NC_048577.1 coordinate 24,045,584, forward strand.
GGATCGGAGGGTGAGGGCTAGGGCCATCCCACCCCCCCCCAGAAATGTCCGGGAACTTGCAGGTGCCTTAGTGGAAGAGTGAGGTAACATCTCACAGCAGGAACTGGCAAATCTGGTGCAATCCACGAGGAGGAGATTCACTGCAGTACTTAATGCAGCTGGTGGCCACACCAGATACTGACTGTTACTTTTGATTTTGACCCCCCCTTTGTTCAGGGACACATTATTACATTTCTGTTAGTCACATGTCTGTGGAACTTGTTCAGTTTATGTCTCAGTTGTTGAGTCTTATGTTCATACAAATACTTACATGTTAAGTTTGCTGAAAATAAACGCAGTTGACAGTGAGATGATGTTTCTTTTTTTGCTGAGTTTATATATCATTTACCGATGGGTGGTTATTGAAAGTCATTGTTACCCAACATCTGCTTTTCAGAGTTTAGGTTATACCAACATAGGCCTACTATTGCAAGCCAGCAGTTTACACAGACTTTTGCCGCATTCATTTGCAATTGGAAAATCGTGACACAACTGTGTTACTCAGAGCATTGTGGGTACTGTAGTCATGTACTGTAGTTGTGATCCTGGACTAGATGAGGTGTGCTAAAGAGCCCCCTGTTTGATCCTCATCCATATTCTCTCCACAGAACAAGTCATGGAATATCCATGACGGTCTGCCTATCAACGACTTCTCCCGCGCCAAGATGGACGCCACAGCCGCCGAGCTGGTGGAGGAGCGAGACACGGCCCTGTCCTTCCTGAGCCAGTGACTCGCAGTGCCACCTACTGGCACACCGCCACAACAGCAGCACTTAGAAGACCCCCAGAACCCTCCTGACTCACGTCTGTGACCAATAGCCCCACTCGAGTCCCCTGCGCAATTGGCGTGTGTGTGTGTACCTCTCTGTATGTATGTGTGTGTGTTTAAGGTCACGGTTATTAATAATAAACCTGTAATAAAAAAATGCTATCTAAACGTTGGCCTTTGTCGGAAGACACAGGAGGATTGTCCTTCGGGTAGATGGTAACACACAATAGTTCTACTGTACTTGTACGTGTTATCTAACAATAAAAACAGATACAACTGAAGACCCATTCTGTGGATTGTGGTTGGTTATTTGACTAAATATCTTTCAAGCTAGGGTTTTCTGTTATTTTTCCAGTTTATAGAAGAAATATGATAGTTGTATTTCTATCAATATGGTAGTTATATCATGACTAGTGAAATGTTGAGTAATAATTTTTCTACCCCCTCTTTCTGTTGAGCCATCAAACATGTTGAACTCAAAGTATTGTGATCAAAGAGGGTATTTCTGAAGCTAATTATCTTGTCAGTCAGAAAGAAAGACAGACAATCATTACATGTTGGATGTTGGTGATGTCATAGAATTTTGCAATGAAACGTTTGACCACATGGTGGCAGTGTTGACAACGTTTTACTACTCAGGGACCCTTTCAAATCGATCAAATGGTAGTTTAACCATATTAACAAGATTCAAGTAGTGAAAAGCCTCAAATTTGTGGGGGATTTTAATCTCCCTGTTACCCAATAATTTCTAAGCCACGTTATCAATGTTTCTAAAAATACAAGTTGCATGCATGTAAGGTTCTCGGATGGTTGTAAAAAAATAACTTATCATGAAACAGGAATCAATCATTTAATCAACCATCCTGGACTGCCTGGCGGAAGGCACTCTTTGCCCATTTTGCAGTGCCTGACAAACTGCACAGCGGCCAGGGGCTGAACTTTAAGTCTACTGTTTGGTGAGCTGTGCTATGCAGGCAGAGGGTGGTCCGGAAGACCCATACACCCCACTCCAGAGAAAATGAGAAGAGGGACACAGTCTCTCACATAGAGATCCTAGTAAATGACATATGAATTGTTTTAAACATGTTATATATAATATTTTCTCAATTGCTGGAATGAATGTGTTCCTTTACCGACACAGTGCGTACGGCTGTCACTGGTGTCTGGTCTCTCTCAAGTCGTTGACGTCCATCTTTCATTGAATGTCCAATATTTGCTATCAAATTACAGAAGGCGATCAAAGACTATATCGGCTAGGCTTTTGGGAACTATTTGAAGAGATCACATAGAGATCTTAGTTTATAGTATTTGATGAGTTTCTGGAATGTATTTTCAGGCTTTTGGTCCCTCATCAGCTGACCACCAGAACCAGGGAGTCTGGTGGGCCAAAAAGGCATGGTACTGGGCCCAAAAACAGAAGGCTTCCACTGAGGTTTGGGGTGTATTTGGGGATTATTTGAAGGGGTGGATTAAGCCTCAAAGATATTTGGGAAAAAAAGGCTATTAAAGGGAAAAAATACTATCTGAGAAGAAAGTGATTTAGGCAATCTACTGAATAAACTCATTCTTGACTACTATTAGTCAGCATAGTTGCCATCTGGAAGGCAGACCACCATAGTCCCTGTGCCCATGGAAGTGAAGGTAACCTGCCTAAATGATTACCGCCCTGTAGCACTCACGTCGGTAGCCATGAAGTGCTTTGAAAGACTGGTCATGGCTCACATCAACACCATCCTCCCGGACACCCTAGACCCACTCCAATTCGCATACCGCCCCAACAGATCCACAGGTGACGCAATCTCAATCACACTCCACACTGCCCTTTCCCACCTGGACAAAAGGAACACCTATGTGAGAATGCTGTTCATTGACTACAGCTCAGCGTTCAACACCATAGTTGCCCACGAAACTCATCACTAAGCTAAGGACCCTGGGACTAAACACCTCCCTTTGCAACTGGATCCTGGAATTCCTGATGGGCGACCCCCAGGTGGTAAGGGTAGGCAACAACATGTCTGCCACGCTGATCCTCCACTCTGGGGCCCCTCAGGGGTGTGTACTTAGTCCCCACCTGTACTCCCTGTTCACCCACGACTCTGTGGCCAAACACGACTCCAACACCATTAAGTTTGCCGACGAGGCAACAATGGTAGGCCTGATCACCGACAACGATGAGACAACCTATAAGGAGGAGGTCAGAGAACTGACAGTGTGGTGCCAGGACAACAACCTCTTCCTCAACATGAGCAAGACAAAGGGGCTGATCATGGACTACAGGAAAAGACGGGCCGAACAGGCCCCCATTCAACATAGACAGGGCTGTAGTGGAGCAGATCCTCAAAAAGTTTGATAGCTACACCATCGAGAGCATCCTGACTGGTTGAATCACTGCTTGGTATGTCAACTGCATCTAAACGTAAGGCGCAACAGAGGATAGTGCATACGGCCCAGTACATCACTGGGGCCAAGTTTCCTGCCATCCAGAACCTATATAATAGGCGGTGTCAGACTCCAGTCACCCAAATCATAGACTGTTTTCTCTGCTACCGCACGGCAAGCAGTACCAGTGCCGGAGCTTTTGGTCTAGGACCAAAAGGCTCCTTAACAGCTTCTACCTCCAAGCCACCCCCCTGCAGAACAATTAATCAAATGGCCACTGGACTATTTACATTGACACCCCCACTTCCCCTCCATTTGTTTTATACACTGCTGCTACTGCTGTTTATTATCTGTGCATAGTCACATCACCCCTACCTATGTACAAATTACTTCAACTAACCTGTAATCCCTGCACACTGACTCGGTACTGGTACTCCCTGTATATAGCCTCGTTATTTTATTGTGTTACTTTTTATTATTTTTTACTTTGGTTTATTTAGTAAATATTTTCTTAACTCTTCTTGAACTGCACTGTTGGGGTTGTAAGTAAGCATTTAACCGTAAGGTCTACACTTGTGACAAATATGTGACAAATAAAGTTTGATTTGATTTGATTAGGTCACTTGTCAATCATTTCATTAAAGAGTCCTGCTTTTTATTTTGATGGCGAGCCTTTGTTAGAAAAAATATTTTCTATAGATGAATAAACTGTAGAGACAAATATGCACAGTCAGCGAGAAAGAGTCGAAAGAGCTCAGGTCTGCCCTCGTGAACAAGATTCTGATTGGGGTAAGTGGATTTTCGCATGCTTTGATTGGCCACTGACTCACCAATCGTTTGCCCTCATTGACAGGCCTTCATTTGGCTTCGCGTGGTGCAAGAAACCTGTCCAAAATAAATATACTCCTCAGGACCGTGACAATGTACATTTTAAAGTGTTAATTTTTCACAGGCCGAAACCCAGCTCGCTAAAGTAGCCAAGCACCTTGGAGTTCTTTGGTGGATTGATATCAAAATCATTATCATCAGGTGGGTAGCCAATGCAATAAATGACGTTTGAAACATTATGCTTGAAAACGTGGTGCTTGTGATGTAAAATGCACTACTAGAGCCTTTTAAACAAAAACATTGGCTGCTGGCATGGATATCTTAGTTGCTACCGCTGCTGCAGAATGGCTAGTTTGCCCCTGCCACTTCGTCTCCCAAGTTTACCGGGGCATGTAGCCAAGATAGCGAATCGTGTGGCTAAAGTCAATCCAGGGTCAAATGAATCAATACAAATAATGTATGAACCATACGCCAGCGTGCCAAACAGCCGCCTGTTAACGGCGGGGTAGGACCAACCATGCTATAGAAGGGCTATGATGATATTCTGATATTCAAGAAACTGCGTTATGGGGAAATGTGGACGAATCATGTATTTGCCTCTAACGTAACATATTTGGCAACGAGTATGTGCGTATGGATCTGACCAGAGATGCGTGTTCCATAATAAATGAACTAAATATTATATTTAATTCCTAGCTCACTCGGCTGCCTGCTGTGCTATAGGGCTACATGTAGGTACTGTAGCCCACATAAAAACATCGGACATATCAGCTGGCAAGCACTTGTCAAATAACGTCAGGTGGTCTAATGCACTGCATCTCAGTGCTAGAGGTGTCACTATAGACCCGGTTCGAATCCAGGTTGTATCACAACCGGCCGTGATTGGGAGTCCCGTAGGGCGGCGCACAATTACCCCAGCATCGTCTGGGTTTGGCCGGGGTAGGCCGTGATTGTAAATAAGAATTTGTTCTTAATTGACTTCCCTAGTTAAATAAAATAGTTCCGTTATTGAGATATTTTGCGATTGTTTCCTGCTAAAGAGGGGTCGTCACTAGCTATCCACCAAGTCTTAAACTCCGCCTATTCCTACAATTGTTCTTCTAAAAATGTTTTTTTTTTAAACCTAACCTTAACCACACTGCTAACCTTGTGCCAAACCTTAAATTAACACAAAAAAGCAATATTTTTTTCCAGAAATGTTGACGATGTAGCCTATTTGTGTGGCTGTGCTATCTAGTGGAAACCCAAAAGAGGTGGGCGAACTGAGAATGGGTGGTGTCGGGTTTACTGATGGATTGATACATTGTTTCTTGGGACTGCAGTTCATTTTCTCAAGCGCGAGTGGCTGTCTCTGGTGTCAAGCCATTGATGTTTATCTTTTATTGAACGATGTCTAATATTTGCTCGAAGACTATAGGCTAGGCTTTTGGAATCTTTTTTGGAGAAATTTTCTTGGCACATATTTTGTCATACGTCCAAAGATGTCTGTTTTGGATGGTAAGTTTTCTGTACCTGTCGGTAATGAGTCAGATAGCTACTTTCCCATTGCTATTGATTGCTCTTGACAGTTCTTATCTTTTCCATGACTATAAGTCACTTCTTGACTTCTCTTTTTAGTGTTTAATGATTTCAACTTTTTAGAGTGCGTTCTTTTTACTTATCTATATTTCTGATGTGTTGAATTTAGGCTACTGAGAATATAGATTTCACCACATCGGTATTATGCAATACTGGGAATTGCCAAATTAGGCTACCAATCTCTTAGTGGGGGATATTTTCATCTTGAGTGATTTGCATGTACAATTGTACCCAGAGCTTGGTTGCTGCTATGTCTATTTTCTTAACATAATAAATCCTGTATTGAACACAGGGTGAACAAATCACAATTGACTGGTTCAATAATGGGGGGGCAGGTAGCCTAGAGGTTACCGAAAGGTCGCTGGTTCGAATCTCAGAGCGGACTAGGTGAAAAATCTCTGTGCCCTTGAGCAAGGCACTTAAACCCTAATTGCCCCTAATAAGTCCCTCTGGACAAGTACATCTGCTAAATGACTTTAAAAAAAGATATATGATAATATTGACCCAATAGGCTTGACTTGGTCATGGCATAATGGATATAGGAAGAAAATTCTAGATGTCCATTAAAATAGATCCAATAAGCATTATGTGGGTAGACATTTTCATGGCATCATATGTAACAATGTTCCATTTCACCTATAGTAAAATAATGTGCTTGCTTGCTTGCTTAATGACTGACTACAAGCTGCCTCGCTCATTAGAACACAGGCATGCAGTGGTGTCAAGAAGGCTTTATGCCAGAACGTCTTTAAACTGACCTTATCCTCTGTCTGATCGTTTTGAATGGTTCCAGCAGAATGAACAAACTAGCCCTCTCCCTTTCATTCTCTCCTTTGGCCTCATACTCTTTGATTGTTTTGACTGGTTCAAGCGGACTGAATGATGAAATACCTCTGTCGCTTTCTTTCTCTCCTTTCTCTCGGCAGATATCAGCAAAGCCGGGATGGCAGAGTTTCAGGAGAAGCTGCGACTGCAGCATGAGGCCTCCATGCACAAAGAGCTGGAGAAGCTGCTGACCACAGCCAAGGGGGCTGAGCAGGAGGTGGGCCTGGGGTTTGGAGCGAGAGTACCTGGTGCATGTTTGTGGATCCAGCGTGGTTGTTTTGGAGGAGTGAGGACATTTCTTGGCATGCTGGACTGAGTTCTGAGAGGGTAACCGGATGGTGAATGACCCGTGTGTCTCTCGATGGGTCAAACACAGATGCACACACTACACGATTTCACAACATGGATTCACTCTTTCTACCTCTTTCTGCTCATCTCCCCATTTTTTTCACCGCCCCACTCTTTGTCCCTCCCCCCCCCCGTTTACTTTAAGCCCCAGCAGGCTCGATGTTAAACCCTTTCTCTATATATGATGTAGGCCATACATTCCCACAGAAATCATTGTCACTTTTCCTCACCACTGAGCCCTCAACTTACAAAGCATCAGCTATTACCATGCTATCCAACAAGCACAGCGCACAACCCATTAAAAACAACCCATTTGCCCAGAAACTGGAAAGGCAATACTCCCTGCTTAGCAAACCATTTGTATGCAGTTAGCATTGCTACTGCTAACTTTGGCATGATGGCAAAAGCTTACAAGATAAGCATTCACTCTTTAGAGTAAGTGGTTCCTTTTTTACACTCCTCCTGGTTTCACTTCAAACGCATCACATTAAAGTTAGATTGCGGAGGGGGGGGGGGGGGGGGGGGGGGGGGGGGGGGGGAAACGCAATTAAAACCCACTAAGGAGCCCGGAGGGTTGAGGAATGAACAGTGAGATGGGCTAGGTGGGATGGGCTAGGTGGGAGCTCTAATGATTATCCCAATGGGGGCATTTAGAACACACTGAACTGAAACGGACATGAAAGCCATTAAGCAAAGGTCAGAAAGGAGGGTTGCGGGCAGAATGCTTTGATTATAGGGAGTGGGCAGGAGAGGATGAAAGTCTACGCGTCACCAAACAGACTGCATCAACAGACTAGAGCAATAATGATGCATATCATTTGGAATATAACTATTGAGTTCAGGATGTAGCTTATATATAGGTTTGGTCAGGCCAGCATTTTCTCGAATAACCTCCACCAGCTCCATTTTTATTTGGTCTATAGAGCCCCACAGTGGAGGTGTCAAAACACCCATAAAACCATGGACATGGTTCCAATTGTATTTCTATTCATTTTTAGAAGCACTTAAAATAAGGGATGTTTCATGTAGTCTTACACTGGCGTGATGCTTTTGATAACAATGTAAATCTCTCTTGGACAAGGTGACTTTAATCAATAAATTCATCTGGATTTACTCTCACATTTGAAAATGCTAATTAGCATCAAAGTAGACATCATGCAAAACTACAAATCCCTGGAAGCTCCTACAAGTCACCGCTAGCTGACACCTTTGTAAACAGGTATTATGTCAATTTTAAAACTTGCACAAGATAGTTCACAGAATTGTCCATTTAAAGAAATGTAGCCAATTTATTAATTACTACATTTAGCTAACATTAGAAAGCTAATCCACAGATTCTTACCTTTGCCTCAATTCAGCAGTCTCGTCCAGATCATGTCAATTGTAGTTCTTTATGACAGCCACATTGGCAGCTAATTAGCGGTACATTTTTTTAATGGTGAATATATTGATAAAAGTCACCTTGTCCTAGAGAGATTTACACGGTTATCAAAACCATTTCCCTGTTTGACCACTAGGTTTTATGACTCATACTGTGGTACTATATTCCAGTACAAGCACACCTGATTCAAATGTTTTACTAATCATCAGACTTGAAGCCGACTGGAGGTGTGGCGCAAGGAACTCTTCTGTGCCCTCATCTTCCTTTCAGTCATAAACAGCGCAGCCCGGGATGTCAAAAGTAGGTGGAAATTTGTTGACAATCTAAATCTGGTCCCGTGCCCTCTGCGGATTGAGCGCCAGGAGCTCAAAGTGTGTGATTGTGTTAAGATTTTAGGGGTAATGGTACAGAAAGACGTACAATGGGGCGAGCAGGTTGCTACTATGGTAACCAGGAGCAACAGAGAACTCTTTGTCCTTAGCCGCCTTATAAGGTTCCATGTGCCACAGGAAGACCTGGTTAGCATTTACACCGACTACAGACGCCCCACCCTGGTATATGCCGCTCCTGCTTGACACAGCTCACTGACCCAGGCCCAGTCTGGTGACCTGGAGCGTATTCAGAAGAGGGTATGCAGCACCATCCTAGGCGGATACTCCAGCTATACTGAGGCCCTTCAGATACTGTCCCTAACCCTAACCCGCTGTCAGCCTCCTAAAATCTCAATTCTTAGACTGGCTAACCCCTGACTGAATCACAGTGACAGGCAGGAACACCTGCAGCCAAAACAAACTTGACTATACCAAAGTCTAGTTTACCAATCCCATATTTCTGCTCATTGGTTAATTATTCTCTTTAAGACCAAAGGATTTAAAAAATATATAAATGAATGTTACTCATATCCATTAATATTTTGTATGCTCATGGATTTGTACTGACTGCTATATGAGTGTAATAAAATAAATAAAATAGTTGAATCAGGTGTGCTGGTTCTGGAATACATCAAATAAATGGAGATGGCTGAAGTTACTAGAGGTTTGGGAGACACCGTTTTAGGCTTTAGTAATGTTATGATTTCAATAGTGTGTTTTTTATCAAGCTATGTTTTGCGTGTGAATTGGATGCTTGGATTGGATTTATGAATTGGATTTATGAATAAATGATGTGGATTTTGATCATTTGCGTCCATTCAAAGTCTGAGCCTTGGCACTTTCTGTTTCAGATTTCCAAAAAGGACTTTGAGGGTTTTAAGAACCTCTTCCACAGATTCCTCCAGGTAAAAGGACCCTCTGTGAAATGGGACAAGATCCACAAGCCCCCAGAGGATCTGGTGAGTAGTTTGATTTTAACCCTGGTTGTCTACACGCCACAAGCTGAAAGCTCAGGCATTCGTCAATTTGCATAAGAAATTACAAGACATTGTCATACAGATCAGCCTATGTCTGAAAATGGTTCCTTTCCTTACCATTGGAAATACATTGTTTCTGCAGGTGCAGACCTATTAATCAACTTTGTTGCATATTTAGTGCTAGTCCACAAACTCTCAGAAACACTGTTTTGAGTGTAGCATCTCTCTGTGTATGTTGGATGAGATTGGATCTCTAGGCCAAAGCCCTCTTCTACAATGAGCATCCACACCCCCAACTGAACAGATAGATGCCAACGCGGCCCCTTTCAACTGAGCATGAGAGCTGTGGATTTAGTGGCTGTCAAGTGACACTGGCTCTATGGGGGCAGAATGCTGTGGTCCTGTCGTCCTGCAGCAGAGAGTCTGGGACAGAAAGCCCAGCCAAGTGCCAGTACCCCCCCCCCCCCCCCCCCCCCCCCCCCAGCTGACTGGAACATCTGAGGCTCCAGTCAGAGAGGGAGTGTTACATCTGAAGGGTCACAGGTGCGTGGGCTTTTCCCAAGTCTAAAACGTCTAAGAACTTAGCGTTTTGAGTAGTGCTGGACAAGAGACCGCCTATGGTGACAGGTGGTAGACTCCGTTTTAAAGGAACGAGGGGAGCGTTTCAGGGAGACCTGGGCTGGAACCACTGACCCATGGAACACTTGGGCCACATGCAGGAAGGCTACATCCAGTTGGTATATAGTTGCACACCCTTGTTTGTGAGTCGGTACATTCCCAAGCACGTGAAGCCCACAGATCTTAATGAGTACGTAGTAAGGGATGGAAACAAGCACCCCACACCAACAGAACTGAAACGAGGTAACCAAGATCCAAGAACACTGTGTGTAGCTGTGGGCCAAAGCAAGCCAGCTATTTATCACCTGGGTGACATTTCAGTATCTCAGAGCCTGACACCCCCCCCCCCCTCCCTTCCCAAAATAACCCCAAGCTCATAGGTTACCCTATAAATAGCCTGACCTTTCCAGCATTCGAAAGCACAGCCTTGAGGGAGCATGATTCTGGCCTGGGGTGATATTTGGCTTACCCTGCCCCGAGCCCAAGTTTACACTCTTGCTACCCATGTGCATGGGTGGGTGTGTCGTCCTATCTGCTCTAGCAGCCTCACTGTAGGACCGTTTTTGGACAGTCTTGTTTTGGGACGTGGTTCATGGTCACGACCGTAAGTAGGGAATTTAAAAACGTCTCTGGACTCGTGACACCGAGACAAGGTCACCTTGGAGACCTTGAGTTTTGAAGTTGTGTTAAGTTCAAACAACTCGGTTGTTCAAGTTCTTATGAGTTAAATCTCATCGTGTTGTATTTCTTGTTATCGACAGAAGCTGTATGGCTCTGAAAGGGTTCATCGCTTCTCCGATATAACAGTAATGCCAGTCTTTTGCAGTAAATCTGCACAATGTTGACTTGTGAGTTAATGTACCTAATTGAGTGAATCGCACAAAAAAACAGTCCATGCAAAGTGGTTTTCTAGTATCCGATGGATACTGTCTACTTCTCTACCAGATTCCCACAGATTCTCCATTCCCTCCCAGTTATGTAATTGCTCATAGGTCAATATTGCTTGTTTTGCAGAGTTTGAATGGTTAAAGTCCATGGTTGCTAATACGCACGTCGAGTTTGCAGTCTCAACATTTAGTTATAATGCTTCATCAGCTAGCACTGGAAAGAACCCTACATCTTGAGTAGCCTAGCGAATAATAACGTCCCAAGAATGGAACCTTGCGTCACGACAGTATTTATAGGAAGCATTTCAGACATTGTACAATCAACCTGTACACATTTTGATTTGCTAGTTTTCCACATTCTAAAGGGATTATTCAGGTTCTTTGCTGTTTCACTCTAGTAAAACTCTGACTAACGAATGAATAAGTGAGATAAGTTTCCCTTTTCTAAATCTAGTCCAGATTGGACTGTCTTACTTTGGCCCAAACCACATTTCTTTCATGAATTAACTCGGTTAGATCCCCAGAAAACCATGGACTATCTGAACCCTTATGACTTCGAACGACAGAAATTCTCTTGAAAGATCGCGCAGGAAGCCAAATCAAATGTTCAAAAATTGTTTCCTAATAATGGGTGGCTTCGCCTTTGTAAAGAGAACTACATAGCTCGCAATGAAAGTAACCTGTTTGTCATCGAGAGTAATTGCACCTCACCTCAATAGCCCAGACTTGGGTAAACACATCTTATTGTGCTATGTTATGACTGACGATGGAGAACCCACACCTTCAAAACGCTGTGTGGTCTTGGCTCCAACACAGCCATGAGACTGTTTTATGTTGGGAAGGATCCCCCGTAAGGTAAGAAACATTGGTATGTCTAGGCTTTCTCCTAATATGTCTGGTTCTGGAGAGCAAAATGTTCATGGTGATCATGGCAAGGAAACAAAACTCGAAGCGTATTTCAATTATTCAGGAAAACAGCCTTAATGTTGTAAACAAACGTCATTATGGTGTCATCCAGAGTCACATTTATTTTTTCAAGCCCACATTTTACATACAGCAGGTTTTAAAGGACCAAAGTGTTTGTTTGGCTTCGTGTTTTCATGTTTGCCATGGAACAAAAATCCCAATACTGGTATCATTCCCAGTGGCGTGTATTCATGGACACCAGAGAAGGCATATGAGCGAGTGAAACAGTGCCCCTCTGTCTATGTGTAGACCATCTATCTGATGCTGTCTGGTCAAAAAGAGTATGACATTGTTGCCGCCCGTAGCATTGAATGCAAGGGAAGCCAGCGAGCATTTGCCCTCCCTTGATTAAAATAGCCATACTTAAAAAATATATATTTTTTTAAATCAGTGAACTGAACTATGAATGGTCCTGGCACACCAAAAAGTGTCAAGGGAAGTCTATTTGGATTTGGCTTCACCCCAATCACATCAAGAGCAATATATCATTGACAGAAACTTGATTTGTTTAATCTTGTGTTGTCCTCCAGTGGCTAGCTAGCTAAAATTGATACTTTCCTATACCGAACAAAAATATAAACGCAACATGCAACAGTTTTACTGAGTTACAGTTCATATAAGGAAATCAGTCAAATTAAATAAATTCATTAGGCCCTAATCTATGGATTTCACATGACTGGGCAGGGGCACAGCCATGGGTGTGCCTGGGAGGGCATTGGCCCACCCACTTGGTAGCCAGGACCTGCCAATCAGAACGAGTTTCCCTCCACAAAAGGGCTTTATTACAGACAGAAATACTCCTCAGTTTCATCAGCTGTCCAGATGGCCCCGCAGGTGAAGAAGTCGGATGAGGTCCTGGGCTGACATGCTTATGTGGTCTGCAGTTGTGAGGCCAGTCGGACGTAATGCCAAGTTGGTAATGTCAAATGGGGACTAACATGAAGCCTAAATGTTGTTTGTTAAATCCTTTATTGAAGATTATTATAGCCTGTATGTCTTGAGAATGACACGGCTCTCCAGACTCCTATTCTTTTAAAAGGGGGCTATGGTTGTGGTGATAGTTAGCCTCATAGTAGTTGAGCTATAAAAGTGTTTTGAAACTTCTGCCTAACAACAACTCACGTGAGGTTGTAGCTTCTGGCAATGGACCAATACGTGTCTTTTAGTTTTTTCTTAAGGAGTTCCCCATTCCTGTGTCTTACACGTTGCTTTGTGTATTTTCCAATAGTCCATACACACTGAATACAGTACACACTGTAAAACAATAAATTGGGTTTGTTGGGAGAGTGTGTACAGTCTGCCTCTGTAACCTATAGGGCCGGTTTCCCAGACAGTAGGCCTAGTCATATACTATTTATTTTATTTAACTAGGCTAGTCCGTTAAGAACAAATTATTATTTACAATGACGGCCTGCCCCGGCCAGACGCTGAGCCAATTGTGCGCCGCCCTTGGGGACTCCCAATCACGAACGGTTGTGATACAGCCTGTAATTGAACCAGGGTCTGTAGGGACGCCTCTAGCACTGAGATGCAGTGCCTTAGACTGCTGCGCCCCTCAGGAGTGACTAGTAAGAAGTAGCCCACCACTTTCAATGGTGAGTCTCCATTGAACATGTTTTTTAGTGCAGGACTAGGCTTTCTCCTATATGTCTGGTCCTGGAGAACACTGCCCATAGCATTGGGAAATCAGATTTATAAGCTAGATTTGAAATGGCCTATCTGTGGGAAGATATTGTCAAGATACTGCGATGCAGTTTGAGTTCCTTCATGGTCGCACTCTCATCTCAATGGTTCGTCTCATGAAGGTGAGCGGTAAGGAAGAGGCCTGGCTGCCTGTTACCATGCCAACTCTGAAACTGTAGCCTCCCTCTGACGGTGCAGGAAGTGTGTGTGTGTAAAGGTAGTGCAGGAGGTATCATCGTACACTCCCATCATACTCTCCTGCGTCTGTCTATGCATTTGACCACGATGGGAGGGAGGTAAAGTTAGGTGTGTATATAAGTTGAGAGTTGAAGGCAGAGTGTAACGGATTGTGTAAAAGTTAAGGTCTTGAGTGTGACACACACAGTCTATAATTACTCCCTGTCCTTTTTGTCCTCTTGTGTTGTACATCTGTCCTCTTTCCATTTGCCAACAGCAGGGCCAGTAAAGGCCAGAGGGCAGGTTCCTTCTCCCTGGGAATTATTCTAAATGACTGGAAGTACAGGAAAGGAAATTAAAATGGAAGTGAATTATACCCACCGTCTGACTATACCACATCTGGCTTACCCTGTATTCAGTTCACAGTAAAACATACCATATTAACAGTGTGCCTTTTTTTCAATTATGCAGGCTACCGCTGTACCTTGACGTAGGCCTACAAGAATGAAATATAGTGGGCCTATTGTTTTTTCCTATTGGACAAATCTATTTCTGGACCCATGTTTTTAATTTGGCATGAAGATACAGTATGCAATATTGATACACAAATAAAACGCTGACCAGATACATAGTTAACACCAGCGTCATCCTTTACCTCTAACACTTTGCTACAGCCTTTGTGGCTGTCCCTCCTATGTCAGGGGTGATATTTTCTGTAGGGGTGTTTTGTTCTCCCCTCAGTCCCTGTGTGAGGATGTACTTTATCCCCACCACTCTGGGTTTTGCTGTCATGGCTTCACTGAACAGCACTGTTACATAATGGGAGTCTGGAGTGATGCCAGCTCCCCCTTCTCCACCCCTCCTACGCTCCAAAACAAAGCACACACCTCCCTGCCTTGAGCAACCCCAATACTGCCCCCCAGCTGTCAAATGCTGAACTGAAGATCCAACTTTCACAGGGATTGATATAGCAGTCGGCAGGTTGAGTCTTCTCTGTGGTTACCCCATTGGTCAGGTTAATTATTTTATTTATTGTATTATTTTATAGCTTCTTGATATGCCACACCTGTCAGGTGGATCTTCCATACAATTCTCCTTCTGTGGCCTCCAACTGCTCTTAAATACAAGTAAAACTAAATGCCTGCTCTTCAACCGATCGCTGCCCGCACCTGCCTGCTCGTCCAACATCACTACTCTGGACGGTTCTGACTTAGAATATGTGGACAACTACAAATACCTAGGTGTCTGGTTAGACTGTCAACTCTCCTTCCAGACTCACATTAAACATCTCCAATCCAAAGTTAAATCTAGAATTGGCTTCCTATTTCGCAACAAAGCATCCCACACTCATGCTGCCAAACATACCCTTGTAAAACTAACCATCTTACCAATCCTCGACTTTGGCGATGTCATTTACAAAATAGCCTCCAACACCCTACTCAACAAATTGGATGCAGTCTATCATAGTGCCATCCGTTTTGTCACCAAAGCCCCATATACTACCCACCACTGCGACCTGTATGCTCTCGTTGGCTGGCCCTCGCTTCATACTCGTGGCCAAACCCACTGGCTACAGGTTATCTACAAGACGCTGCTAGGTAAAGTTCCACCTTATCTCTGCTCGCTGCACCCACCCGTAGCACGCGTTCCAGCAGGTATATCTCACTTGTCACCCCCAAAGCCAATTCCTCCTTTGGCTGCCTCTCCAGTTCTCTGCTGCCAATGGCTGGAACGAACTACAAAAATCCCTGAAACTGGCAACACTTATCTCCCTCACTAGCTTGAAGCACCAGCTGTCAGAGCAGCTCACTGCACCTGTACATAGCCCATCTATAAATAGCCCAAACAACTACCTCTTCCCCTACTGTATTTATTTATTTAGCTCCTTTGCACCCCATTATTTCTACTATGCACACTCATCTACTGTCAAATCTACCATTCCAGTGTTTTAATTGCTATATTGTATTTACTTCGCCACCACTGCCTTTATTTTGCCTTTGCTTCCCTTATCTCACCTAATTTGCTCACATTGTATATAGACTGTATTATTGACTGTGTTTGTTTTACTCCATGTGTAACTCTTATGTGTCGAACTGCTTTGCTTTATCTTGGCCAGGTGGCAGTTGTAAATGAGAACTTGTTCTCAACTTGCCTACCTGGTTAAATAATTTTTGTTGTAGTTGAAAACAACCAAACTGCAAAGCATTGCTGTATCCTAAACAGATTTCTGGATCCTCCCCATTTGTTTAATTGAAAATCTGCCAAATTGTCATTTCTGTGTAACTTACTTACTACTTTGTTAATTGAGGAACGTAGGGCCTGCACTGAAGCATTCTAACATTGCCAGTATGTGTAAACATCTACATTTTTGGGCAAGTGATCATAATCTTCAGGCTACTCCCAGTATCTGACCTGCACCTCTTTCCCTCCCTGTTGCAGATCCACCCCTATGACAAGATCAAGGCCCAGGCGCTGCCGGACAGCGTGGCGGCCAGCCTCAACAAGCTGGTGGTGGTCAAGCTCAACGGAGGCCTGGGCACCAGCATGGGCTGCAAAGGCCCCAAGAGTGTCATCAGTGTCCGCAATGAGAATACCTTCCTGGACCTCACCGTCCATCAGATAGAGGTAGAGGATATTATACTGTATGTAGTATACTATTTTTGGTCCGAGAGAACATAACACTTAAACATTTTTTTTTTTTAAAGATATACAAATATTCAGTATGAGACAATGTTAACTAGAGCTAGTTATTGTAGTACTAGATTTCCATTTCTACATTCAACATAATTTGGAGGAAATTACAGTATGATAAAAAAACTATTTGGGAGCCAAACTCCAGTCATAAAAATGTCTCCTGAGTGGCGCAGTGGTCTAAAGCACTGCAATGCTAGCTGGTCCTGGGGTCCTGGGGAGACGCACAATTTGGCCCAGGGTCGTCCGGGTTAGGGGAGCGTTTGGCTGGCCGGGATGTCCTTGTCCCATCGCGCTCTAGCGACTTCCTCCGACACATTGGTGCTTCCGGGTTAAGCGTACATTGTGTCAAGAAGCAGTGCGGCTAGGCGGGGTTGTGTTTCGGAGGATGCACGGGTCACGACATTCGCCTCTCCCGAGTCCGTACGGGAGTTGCAGCGATGGGACAAGACTAACTTACTACTAATTGGATATGACAAAATTGGGGAGAAAAAAGGGTTACAAATAATTTAAAAAATAAATGCCTTCCCTCTCAGCACTTAAACAAGACATTCAACGTGGATGTGCCTCTTGTTCTCATGAACTCCTTCAACACAGACGAGGACACCAAGAAAATCCTGCAGAAGTACACACACCACCGGGTGCACATCCACACTTTCAACCAGAGCAGGTAACACACGCACACAGATGTCCGCACCTACAGAATGTTTCGAAAACATTTTCTCTGTACTGGAAATGATCCTGTTCTATTACGATCCTCCTTAACTCTTTCCTGAACATCCTCTCCCTCTTTTTACACTCATCCATCTCTCCATTTCACTCTCTTCTCACCTCTACCTCACTTGACAGGTTGTCATTGTAAATAAGAATCAGTTCTCATTGACTTACCTGTGTAGATAAAGGTAAATGAACATTATTAAAACTCTCCTCCTGCCCCTCTAGATACCCGAGGATCAACAAGGAGTCCCTGCTGCCCGTGGCAAAGGACCTGGGAATGCACGGCGACCACGCCGACGCCTGGTACCCGCCCGGCCACGGAGACATCTACGCCAGTTTCTACAACTCCGGCCTGCTGGACCAGCTGATCGCCGCGGGCAAGGAGTACATCTTCGTGTCCAACATAGACAACCTGGGGGCCACCGTGGACCTGTTCATCCTCAACCACCTGATGACGCAGCCCAAAGACAAGCGCTGCGAGTTCATCATGGAGGTGACGGACAAGACCCGTGCAGACGTCAAGGTGAGCAGAGGTTTGTGTGCTAGCTAGAAGCAGGCAAGGGTTACTGCTGGTTTTCCTTTCTCCTTGGTGGTTCATTGAATTGTTAATGTCGCTGATGGTCAGAGTCCACCCACCTCGGCACAAAAGATGTAAGACCATTAAAAAGAGTGCTAAAGCGACAATGGTAGAGGATAAAATGGAATTCCCTACAATTGTATGATCCATTTTGCGATGTATTATACCTCGGTGTAAAATGGCATACAGCCTACCATTTTTTTTTTTTTTACATTTCCTGACTGCTCATGGTTCTGCCACACCTCTCAATCTCTCCGCAGGGTGGCACGCTGATCCAGTACGACGACAAGCTGCGTCTGCTGGAGATTGCCCAGGTGCCCAAAGCCCACGTGGACGAGTTCAAATCCGTCACCAAGTTCAAGATCTTCAATACCAACAACCTTTGGATCTCACTGGCCGCCATTAAGAGGCTGCATGAGCAGAACACCATGGACATGGAGATCATCGTCAACCCCAAGGTGAGAGGACAGGGGAAAGGGGAGTCTTTAAATTAAAACTGGTATCTGTTTAATTCGTAGCCATGTGTTTCAGGGTTTCCTTTGATGTTTTTACTCTTAACCATCCCATTTTATATGAATTAATACTTTTCGGAAGGCTGTCACCCATGGCAACTCACCTACGATTAGATTTGCATAACAATTAAATAGCTGCCACAAGCTCACTGAACGTTAGAGCCAATTACCCCTCAACTACCTCCTCCCCAGACGCTGGACGGTGGTCTGAACGTGATCCAGCTGGAAACAGCGGTGGGCGCCGCTATCAAGGCCTTCGACAACGCCCTGGGCGTCAACGTGCCCCGTAGCCGCTTCCTGCCCGTCAAGACCTCGTCGGACCTGCTGCTGGTCATGTCCAACCTCTACAGCCTGGACGCCGGCTCGCTCACCATGAGCAAGAAGAGGGAGTTCCCCTCCACGCCACACGTCAAGCTGGGCAGCTCTTTCACCAAGGTAATAGAACCAAAATGTAGATGAATGCATTTTGTTGAGTCATTATGGCAGACATTTTGATTTTCATTGGAGGTAGTCATTCTTATTATTTTATGGTTTGAATTGTTAGTATAGGTTCTTGACCTGTTATGGTTGCAGGTGCATGACTTTCTGATGAGGTTTGAGAGCATCCCAGACATGCTAGAACTGGATCACCTCACAGTGTCGGGAGACGTCACCTTCGGAAAGAACGTCTCTCTCAAGGTAAAGGCTTCATACCCAAAATGGTAACTTATTCCTATTGCATAGTATCTACTTGGAATTAGAGGTCGACCGATTAATCAGGGCCGATTTCAAGTGTTCATAACAATCGGAAATCTGTATTTTTGGGCGCCGATTTGCCGTTTTATTTTATTATTTTTATTTAACACATTCTTATTTTCAATGACTGCCTAGGAACGGTGGGTTAACTGCCTTGTTCAGGGGCAGAACGACAGATTCACATTGTCAGCTCGGGGGATCCAATCTTGCAAACTTAGTTACCTAGTCCAACGCAATAACGACCTGCCTCTCTCTCGTTGCACTCCACAAGGAGACTGCCTGTTACGCGAATGCAAGTTGCTAGCTGGCATTAAACTTATCTTATAAAAACAATCAATCATAATCACTAGTTAACTACACATGGTTGATGATATTACTAGATATTATCTAGCGTGTCCTGCCTTGCATATAATACAAGTATCTGACTGAGCGGTGGTAGGCAGAAGCAGGCACGTAAACATGAATTCAAACAGCACTTTTGTGCGTTTTGCCTGCAGCTCTTCATTGTGCGTCAAGCATTGCGCTGTTTATGACTTCAAGCCTATCAACTCCCGAGATGAGGCTGGTGTAACCGAAGTGAAATGGCTAGCTAGTTAGCACACGCTAATAGCGTTTCAAACGTCACTCGCTCTGAGCCTGTGTTTTTTTCCCTTGTTCTGCATGGGTAACGCTGCTTCGATGGTGGCTGTTGTCGTTGTGTTGCTGGTTCGAGCCCAGGGACGGAAGCTATACTGTTACACTGGCAATACTAAAGTGCCTATAAGAACATCCAATAGTCAAAGGTTAATGAAATACAAATGGTATAGAGGGAAATAGTCCTATAATTTCTATAATAACTACAACCTCTTACCTTGGAATATTGAAGACTCATGTTAAAAGGAACCACCAGCTTTCATATGTTCTGAGCAAGGAACTTAAACGTTAGCTTTTTTACATGACACATATTGCACTTTTACTTTCTTCTCCAACACTTTGTTTTTGCATTATTTAAACCAAATTGAACATGTTTCATTATTTACTTGATGTATTATATTAAGTTAAAATAAGTTCATTCAGTATTGTTGTAATTGTCATTATTACAAATACAGTTCTAAAAGAATTGGCCGATTAATCGGTATCGGCTTTTTTGGTCCTCCAATAATCGGTGTCGACCTCTACTTGGAATACAGAAAAATGATATTGGGCTACATTTGCTTGACATTTCTCTCCAACTGTAGGTATTTTGTGTGTTACATTTGTCCACGTCCCCTCACTATCCATTTCACAGGGAACTGTCATCATTATTGCCAATCACGGAGATAGGATTGATATTCCTGCCGGAGCAGTGCTGGAAAACAAGATTGTATCTGGCAACCTGCGCATCCTCGACCACTAAGGCCTTCAGGACAAGACAGTTGCACAGACGAGACTCAAGGACAAACTACACCTAGGACTGTTTTAGAGCAAGGTTTCACTGTGATCCACCATTTCAGATAATTTATCTGCAGCTTACAAAGAAAGACTTGACCACAGTCAGGGTCATTTTAATCAGTTTTAAATGGGTGGGATGGTCCTCCTAATGAGCGTTGTGGTTCAGCACACAAGGCTTCTAAGGCTGTGTTTACACAAGCAGCCCAATTCTGACAAAAGAGCTGAGCTAATTGGTGACAAGGCATATTAGTGGAAAAAGATCAGAATCGGGCTGGCTGCCTGTGTAAACAGCCTCTGTTGCCAACTCTGACCTGAATAAAGTGTAAAATGGATTCAACTTGTCTTGATTTTAAAACTAGAATAGTTTAGTGGCAAATCAAAGGTGTGGCCTCTGATGAAGAGCCCATCTCAACACTCCAACCCTGTTCCTGGAGGTGTTTGCTCCAACCCTAAACTAGCAATTATCTGGATGGAGCGTATCTCTCCAGGAACAGGGTTGGAGAACCCTGGTGTAATGGTTCTTGTCTGGATGATTCCATCTCAATCAAGGGCAGCAGATGGACAGAGAGAAAAGGCCAAAGTAGAAATGCTTCCATATTGTCCCATGTTTTATTCAGTTTCCTGGGATTCAAGACAAACACTCAGGCATGCGGTCAGATTTTCAGTTTGCCACACTTTCTTACCCAGAGTGCCCAACAGTCATACGCTCACAGGCACTCAAACAGTATGCTATTTATCAAAAGTAGGCACTTTTGAAGTAGACCACTTTACTGGATGGTGCTTTTTGTTATATACACCAGTAGATCCTCACAGTGTAAGACAGGCAGTGAATAGAACTGGGAAACAAGACTTTTGGTTGGAGCTTAACTACGTTAAAAAAGACAAACCAATCAGAGGCTAATGTTCGTTCATGCTTCCAAGAGATAATAATGCTTTAAATAGAATTACTTAGTTCGGGCATATAGTCGCATTGTGTTGAAATGGCTCACTCTTACTGTACAGACAGCACAGTAAAGGTTTAATTTAGTGCCATGGAAGGGAACACTAACAATTGAGGATTGGAAGGAATTTGTTTGCAGATGTATTCAGTGCAAATTATGCTCCATCTGAAGCTGTGTTTTTAGTCAACTTAAATGCCATTTAGCTTAAACATGGTCTGAGTGTGTCAAAGTGGCCTTGTTATTCCTTACTTCGTTGACCGACGCAAGAAAAACTATGCTTTCAACCTGAAAATAAATAAAAAAAATCAGTTCTCCAGTAAGTGACATGTTCTGAACCATGTCAGCATTTCAGTCCAATCATTCATCTGTTTTTAATAAGTCATCTATAGTTGAATTACAGTGTGATGAGGTAACGGGCAGCAGTTGCATCCTAAAGGTGTCTCGTATCTCATTGTAGCCCCCCCAGAGAGGTGCTCTTTAAAAAAAAAGCCCATGTCAGTGTCTGAAATGGCACCCTATTCCCTAGATCATGCACTAGTGGTACACTGTATAGGGAATAGGGTGCCATGTTATGTAGCCTGTCCTACACAATGGCCGCTTCAGTGTTTGGTCCCACACCGGTGCTGCCTGGGGGAGTTTCTCCCTTGAAGAAGCACCACTACCAGACCTCCTCCACTCTCTTTCTGTACACAGACAGCGTGGGCTTCAGTGAGATCCCTGGGCAGGCTGGCTGCTGGAGGTGCAGTCTCTTTACAACAAGAATCTGAGTTAGTTTCTCCCCTCCCTCCGGGGTGGGTTAACAAGGCGTTACACACTGTAGGTAGGTAGGACGACTACTACCCCCATCATCACCTCTTCTGCTCCCAGATCTCAGCCATGTTCAAGTCTAGCTTCTCAAGTGTCCTCAGTGATTGAACATTCTCAGTGTAAAACGCGACATCCACCGTCACCAGCCTGGGATGGGAATCAGAGAAGTGCTTTCAAGTCATCAACAAGTCCATTGAAATGGTCTTTTAGCGACAAGAAGCTGTTTTATCAGACACATTAAGCCTAGTTCTGGACAAATGACTTTCATTAGAGATTCTCCGTTGAGCATGCTTTTTAGTCCAGGAGTAGATTTAATCTGTGTGTTTTATTACTATTTTTGGTATGGTCAAGCAGAGAACTGTAGGACACATTTTTGGGGCAATATTACAGAAATGTTCTCTCTCAACCCCCACAGAATCCGAGGTGAGAAACACTCACCCGTGTTGAGGTCCACCGTCGTGGTGCACCCCGAGACGGGCCAGCTGCCTTTTAAGGTGCATTTTAAGGCTGGCATTGATCCTCAGGAACAACATCTAGGCCCAGAGAAAAAAACAAACACACAACGTTACCCTCAAAACATCTAGTCAGCTGCGAATGCAATGAAAACCACCTGGACCGTGCCCAGTATGTTGAGAATAGCAGTAGAATTAACTACAGCGTCGTCACGTAGTACATTGTATTATTCATTATTACACATTTGAATAATTAGAAGTCATTGAATAGGATCTCTGTGGTATTATTGGCACATTACCTGTGCCTGTTCCTCAGGTAGCAGCTCGTAGAGGGCTTCATGCATTTTGGCCATTTGTTTACAGACGTTGCGAAAGCAGGCCGACGGCATGGGGGCCTTGACTTCATACTGGCGGGAGACGAGATAGATATGTTGACACACTGACGTTGCTGTAGCCAATCTTCTATAGTGGTATAGTAGGTTAGACGGGGAGAGTTTGAGAGTGGTTTGGACCTGTAGAACTCACCTTAGACAGCACCTTCTCAAACATGCTGTCCATGATCGACACCAGTTTAGCGGAGATTTCCGCTATGTGATCGTTGTAGTCCTGCCCCCCCCCCCAAAAAAGAAAAACGTTTCTTAAAACTCAAAAGGCCTACACGTCGTGTCACTCACAGTGTACAAGTGAATCTCCGAACTAGAGTACTGTCCTCGTGCGTGGAGGTCCGTGCTCACCTTAGTGATGTGGTCAAAGTGCCTGAGGACGCTGTACTGCTTGGGCGTCAGCTTGGTCTCAAAGTGGGCCCTGATGACGGGAATGTAGTGAACCACCAGCTGAAGACAGCGAGAGGCCAGGGCTGAGGAAAGACACACACTATGGTTATTTCTACACGGACATCACAGACAGGAACACACGGCTAATACGAATGTGGAGGTTACCCTGTAGTGGGGCAAAACCTACGGTTCATAGCAAAGCACTGGGTTGTGTTCAGTAGGGCACACTCCATAGCGAGACAATTTTAAAATGTTTTGAAATGGAAAATGAAATTGCTCGTCTTATTGGACACGCCCAAGTAGTACATTAGGAGAGTATGTGAGTGGAGTTGAGCAGGATTTGTTTCATGGAGCAGTGACAACTCCTAACCGCTCCACTAAAAACTCACTCCATTCAACAAACACCCGTTGATTTGTGAGACTACCGGGACCTACCATTTGGTTCTGAAGTATTGAACACAAACCATATGATTGGAATAAAAATGAAAAAGGTGTATGTAAAAAGTGCACATATTAAACAGCATATAAACACTAAATAGGACAGGGAGCCTAAGAAGGAACCAAAATGAATGATTTATATTAGTTCAAGGCTATAGCCTACAAAGAAATACATTGTGAAGCATTTGCGAGTGCGACACAATTGGCTGGTAGGGACATAAAGCCCTCAGCATTAAATCATTATAGTCTATAAATTGCGCAGGCTGTGACTTATTTAGAATTCAATACAAATTAAACAAAAATTTACTTATTAGTGCCTTTGAATGTATTTTTTAGAAGCACACGTTTGGCCAGTCTGTGGTGTCAGGAGAGCCGGCCGGCAGCAGAGAATAGAGCCACTGGGGATGTTAAACACCATTTTGGCCACTCTTACCAGGCTGGGCAGAGATGCAGTTTTTTTTTTTTTCTCCCCCCCTTCTATAGGCAGGCCTAAAGGTTTTTAGGTAATATAACCCAATAAAAATAGAAAGCTTATTGAATAGATAATTAAATTCATTTTTGTTCTGACCCTTTATTTAACTAGGCAAGTCAGTTAAGAACAAATTCTTATTTACAATGATGGACTCGGAACAGTGGGTTAACTGACCTTGTTCAGGGGCAGAACGACAGATTTTTACCTTGTCAGCTCGGGGACTCGATCCAGCAACCTTTCGGTTACTGGCCCAACGCTCTAACCACTAGGCAGGTAGTGGGGGTTCGAGCGTTGTGCCAGTAACCGAAAGGTTGCTGGATCGAATCCCCGAGCTGACAGAGATCAGATTTTTAGTTTAGAAATAATTTGCTACAATGACACATCGTTCCTTTCTTTCTTTAAGCATGTAGTAAAGTCATGCTTTAGGGATACGTGTCTTTTCCGATTCCACAATGATTCTTTAGTTGTGGACACATCACCACACTCGCTCTCTTTGTAAGTCACCTTGATTCAGCATGTGTGTTTTCTCAGTTTCTTCATTAAAATATTTACAGAATTAACGCAAGGGGCTCTAGATAGCGTCGCACAAGTAGGCTACAAATGCATGCTGGGCCGGGCATGACGTGAGCGCTACTGACGCGCCAGCCTCTGGGAATCTCACGCCGCGCTCCAGTCAAATTGGGCACGCTCCAGCTCCGCGTACATACCCAGGTTTTTAGTGGTGATGGTCTTGAGTCCCACCACTTGTAGTGCTCCTGCCCCCAGGACCAGTTGGCAGCTCCGCGAGTTGAAGTGCTGTCAGAGAGAGAGAGGGTCAGGGACCATTCAATACAACATGGCAGTTTGTTAGTGGGATGCTTGCCGGGTAAATGTAGCCAACTCTCAGACCATCCTTCTACCACAGGGGGTGGTGTGTTGTTACCTTGAGTAGGTCTGAGAGGCGGGTGAGCATGTCTGTGGAGATGGAAGGGATGTCGTTGACACACTGACAGTACTCCAGGAAGATCCGGATTAGTAGTAACACCGTGCTGATGAGGAGGAACACAGAGGTCACCAGTCAATATGGGTCGCAATCATTTTTCCCTACATGCCTTCTGTTTTGAATGTGGGAGTGGAAAGGCGGATTAATCGTAGTTAGTAAATCAAAACTCACCCGACAACAGCATATTTCTGGCCATCAATGTGCAAATAATCACTTGGTTTCCTTTCTTCTGTGCCTGGTGTTGAGAAGACAGAAAATAAACTCAGTCAGTCTGGGGACAGACAAATATTTTGGGGGGACTGACCATCGGGAACCTGGAATGACAGTTGTGCAGAGCGTGGGTCAGTGACAGACTATGTTAAACATGGTATACAGAGCCTAAAATTCACTTTGTGGTCTACCAGCCACTCAGGTCCTTTACCAGCCAAAATATTTTTGCCATAATTAAAAAAAAACAATGATCATGCTTTGTAATGTTTCTAAAAACAAGAAATGTATTAGTACGAACTAATGTGGTATATTGCTGAATTTAATTTCATGTGATCTGAGTCCATAATATCAGAGACAAAATGTTCAGCTGCCCCTTTAAGTGTCTCTGAGATTTGGGATCTCTCCCTTTGCTATCGGTTGAAGCAGCAGACGCAATCCAACGTCGAAAAACAACCACGCAATGTAAGTAACCCAACAAAAACGAGGACAAAGTTTCACTTTGTAAACTTGAGTAAATTAGACCAACTTTCACAGCGCCTCTAAAAATGAATCTATCAGCACTTAATTCAGTGTGCACAGCTCACCTGCCAGGCAGTGTTACAGCGAGAGGTGGGATATAGGATTCCTATTTATTTGAGCGATTAGCAGTTATGAAACGGAACAGCAGAAATACTTTATATAAACAGCTATTGCAACATTTTCCGTGCTCATACTTGACTTTTGACAATGTAATGCTTGCACTGTAGATCCCTGCAAATGGACCACCCGCCAACATGGCTGGTGGAATAGACACTTACCTGCCAAAATCTAAATCTACACGTGGGTGGCGGGTGCTAATTTTATGCTCAAATGGTATATTACCTTGGGGTTTGCGTTCGGGTAGTGTGATCCTGCCATCTGCTATGGAGTTAACCAGGTCCTGGAATTCTGCAGGGACCTCTGCCTGTTTCCACCGCTCATTGTCCAGCAGCAGACTGGAGATGAACACACACACACACAGTTAAGATAAACGGTTTTCAAGTTCCTGAAGTATTGCACATCTATTCCCTAGTAAGGTGTGTGTGTGTGTGTACACTCTCCAGTCTAGTACCTGAGCTTGGTCTTACGCTCCTCGTGGAAGCGGTGGACAAAGCGGTTGGCCTGGCTCTGTAGCGCCCCCCTTAGGGACACACTGCGCCTGCAGCACAGCTCCTCCGTGTCCCTCACAAAGCCTTCCACCGCCTGGGACAGAAACACAAACTCGGCCGAGCTCAGACGCTCCAGGGAGCCATCCTGGCGAAAGAGAGAGAGAGAAAGTGATTATTCAAGGTTACAAAACAGGAAACACTACCAGGCAGCGTTTCGAGTTATTCCCATTTTACATGGTCAATTCAGAGCACCAATGGAAATTCGAACCCTGCCTGTACAGTCACACACAAAGCCAGCTGAGAGTGCTTTGGTCATGCTGCGTGTTGTTTTTCCTGTCATGGCATGCGTTAAGCTAGCTAGCTACCTTGGCTCTGGCCATGAGGACTTTGACACAGCGGTCGTGGCTGACGTCTGAGGCGGTGTAGAGCAGCTCCTGGATGTTATTGGCCACGCGGCCCAGCTCCAGGTCACTGGGCATCATGTCCTCACTGGACCTGCAGCCGGACAGACAACACAGAAATACAATTACTAGAAAGACACTTTTTTTTAGACATTCTATTTCCATTATACAGATGGCACACCATTTTTTTTTGTCTACTACAGAGTATAAAAAGGTCCCAGCCGGTCCCAACCTTTAAACATATATACGCTCATTGGGCAGTTTATTCGGTACAGCCATCTAGTACCAGCCCACCCCCCCCCCCAGCCTGAATTCCTTGGGGCATGGAAATGATGCTCAATTGGTATCAAGGGACTTAACGTGTGCCCCACACCATTACGCCTGTACCGTTGACACCAGACAGGATGGATCCATCCTGGCTTAAACCAAATCCTGACTGTCATCAGCATGACACAATAGGAACCGGGATTTGTTGGGAGCACGCAATGTTTTTCACTCCACAATTGTCCAGTGCTGGTCATCGTGTGCCCACTGGAGCCGCTTCTTGTTTCTAGCTGATAGGAGTGGAACCCGGTGTGGTGGTCTGCTGCAATAGCCCATCCGTGACAAGGACCGACTAGTTGTGAGTTCCGAGATGCTGTTCTGCACACCACTGTTGTACTGCGCCGTTATTTGGCCGTTATTTGGCCTGTTACCTTCCACGATTCTTGCCGTTCTTTTTCGACCTCTCTCGTCAACGAGCTGTTTTTCACCCACAGGACTGCCGCTCAAAGTCGCTTAGGTCACTCGTTTTGCCCATTTATAACGTTCAATGGAACAGTAACAGAATGCCACGATGCATGTCTGCCTGCTTTATACAGCAAGCCACGGCCACGCCACTCACTGTCTGTAGGTCCAGTTTTGTGTATGGGGTGGTGTATCTAAAAAAAAAAAAATGTCCAGCAAGTGTATGCTTCCATCATTTGTTCGAACTGGTACTGGGCTACCTTGAGACGAGTCTTGTGAGGTGTCATAGAGAGACTCACCTTTCCACAGAGGGGTCATATTAGTGTGTAGCCCAAACTGTTTGGATGCTACAGACAGAAGTTGGCAGATCGGCAGTAGCGACTTTAGACGAGTCCCGTGACGCTTTGTGGGGGTCGTAGGGAAAAATGGTGTTTGTGAGTCTTTATATAAAAAGGGGTCATGTAGGCCAAACTGTTCGGACGCTACAGACGTTTGTGAGAAGAACGATTTTCGGGATGTCTCCTGGTCTAACAAACACTGCTGTAGCTCGGCCAGCTTCCGCCGCAGAAGGCTGACATCGGAGGTGTAGCTCTAGCTTAAACAGGGGGATTGTTTTATTATGTCAACTTGATTTCCAAAGGGGAGCGGATATCGACTCTAGGGTTAACCATGGCAAAATGCATAGAATCGCCGGAAACTTGCTTTAAAACGGCTAAATGTTCTCTCAGCTCCATGGTAGAATGTAGAATTGCAGAAGATTAGCTATAAAAACCACATTTCACACAGTCAATTAAGAAATGTGTAGAATTTCAGGAAATTAGTTGAACTTAAATGTCTTTACACCACCAAAATGGGGGCCTCAAATGTTCTCAAAAATGTTGCCTGGCCAACAGACCGACTGCCCAACCCACCACCTAAGCCCCTTTTTGATCCAGAATAACCCTGTATTCTCTGGTTGGGGTACACTCACACCATTCAAACACAGAAAAGCTGCTTTTAAACATACTTCCTTAAAACATTTTGGAATGAAAACTATTTCGCGTATATTGTAATTAATTACAGGTCATATTTGAGATAAATCTGGAAACACTGGACAGTTACTTTGATTTCCTGAGTCACAGCTGAATACAATCTTTATCACACTGCCTTGCCAACCCAAACTTTACTTTGGTGGAAAAATAACCAGGCCAGCACAGTATAGCCTGACTCAGTAGTGTTAACAGTGCGTGTTTGTGGTTGGTGAAGGTGGTGAGTGACTCACGAGATGCCGGCGGCTCCTCCTGGCTGGAGAGCGTGTTCCCTGCTGGAGGACGACTCGGTGGTCCCTGAGGCGGAGTCACTACCACAACCATCCAAACGTGACAGGGCCTGCCTGGGCCCCACCGTGGAGCTCTGCTCCTGGCCCCCGCCTGCCCCCAGGTTCAGCTGGGCATCATTTAGAGCGTCGCTGATGAACAGGCCCTCGTGGGTGAGGTAGGCCAGTTCTGCTTCCCCCTGATTGAGAGGGGTCCCTGGGGCCTCAGCCAGGCCCCCCGCTGCAGCCGCAGCCCGCTCCAGCAGACGGCTCTTCTGGTTGCTGTCCAGCGCCTCCAGCACCACATTCCTCACCACACTGAGCGTTGCCTGGATGAGGACATATGGTTCACTTCCATTTAAATTCCAGTCAATTCAGAAAGTAAACAATACCAATTATAAATGTCCCTCATTGAAAAGCATTGAAGATAATTGGTATTTCAGTGTACTTCTTGAATTTAAATGGAATTGACCCCAACCTTGCTAACTACACCAGATAAATAAAAAGGCACAGATCATCAACTTCTGAGTCCTACAACGCGCCAGTAAAGTAATGCACTTTAAACAGCTGATTTGCGCGTCAACCAAAGAGAAATGTGTAGACACTGCCAAAATAACAAATGCTAGTGTTGTTCTATTCTTCTATGCCAATTTATATAGCAAGACATCTAACTACCTTCCATTTTCTTTACCTCATAATACACCTTTTTCAAGTATTCTATTCAGCAAGAGGACAATTCCATAAATCCCATTTTGATTCAATCAAACCAACCGGGATTGTATTTTTAATAAAGTATGATCCTCACCTTGATCCTCTTCAGGAAGAGAATGAAGTTCTCAAAGACGGACTTCAGCAGCTCAAACCACTGGGGGAAGGTCATCAGACGCATCTGGTCTGCCAGCCTGACCAACCAGAAGCAGAGAGAAGGGTCTTATTATAGCAAAATGTTTTGCAACAGAAAGAGGTTCTTCAATCCTTTAAAATGGTCTCTTGAAAAACACCTAGAAAAAAATGTTGCCTTAAATTCCTATTACTAAACAACTCAAACAAGGTCTTTCTTTTCTTTGCCAGCTTGATGTTTATTTTGGATATAACAGGAGAGTCATACCAGCAATGCCATATCAGAATGGTAATTTGCATAGCATTTTTATTCATGTGAACAATATATTTTTTTACTTTAGGTCTGCTTCAATGGCTTTCATAGGTAGGTAAGCATTGTTAAATGAGGACTGATGTCAAATTATGGTAATTTTATATGTCCAAAACATTAATATTCAATTACATTCAAATTCATGCGTTTTCAAGTGGTGTATAGTGCCAAGTCCCTCAAAATGGTTGTTACATTTCTAAACGATCCAGGTTTTTCCACATGTTCAGACTACATTGAGAAAATATGACAACGTGCAGTTATCATTATTATTATTATTATTATAATATACACAACTTTAAGTCTGAATATTGATGAATTGACCCCATGGGTCATGAAATGTGGTTTAACCAATTTGTTGCCCAGTAGTGTTGTCAATTGAAATCATATTTTTTCACCAAAATAAGTTTTTTTTTTTTATTTAAAAAAAATAAATGTACCCCATTCTTAGTCCAAAGTGCTTAAGTAAAGCCCTCACTGTCAATCAGAAACATATACCAGGGTCAGCCTGCCAGCTGAAAATATCTGCCTGTGTGTGTAGGCTACATGCACGCACACACACAATGTCTTCAATAAAAAAATGTAGAAGTACAACTGTTTGTGTCCAATTATTATGACTTGGATGAATTCAGACCACATTTTACGAGTAATCAATGCAGAAATCCAGGTAATTCCAAAGGGTTCAAACATTTTCTTGCAACTGTATATACGTACGCACACACACACACAGGAAAATCCTATGTTTGGCTTTAAATGATGCAGGAGGGCTGGGGAGTTGAACAATCAAGTTTAATTCAAATGTTTTGTTCATATCCACTTCTAAATCCATTGTCAAAACAAAACCGATTTTGGCAGAACAGGGTTGATCGGTTATTGGACATATTCAGGTTCTTCCAGTTGGTGTCTAGTGAATACCACCCAGGGGTATTGTGATGATAAACTTTAACAACATAGCAGATAGAAAAGTACAAAAATAAAAACGGACCAAATTCAAAGATTTCATTTCAAACCTGGATTAAATTGGGATACGATCAAGTGCATTCGGAAAGTATTCAAACCTCTGACTTTTTCCACGTATTTTTATGTCACATCCTTATTCTAAAATGGATTGTTTTTTCCCCCTCATCAATTTACACACAATACCCCATAATGATAAAGTAAAAAACTAGTTTAGACATTTTTACAAATGTATTAAAAATAAACTGAAATATCACATTTACATAAGTATTCAGACCCCTTACTCTTTACTTTGTTGAAGAGCTTTGGCAGCGATTACAGCCTCAAGTCTTCTTGCGTATGATACTACAAGCTTGGTACACCTGTATTTGGGGAGTTTCTCATTTTCTGCAGATCCTCAAGCACTTTCAGGTTGGCTAGGGAGCATTGCTGCACAGCTATTTTCAGATCTCTCCAGAGATGTTTGATCGGTTACAAGTTCGGGCTCTGGCTGGGCCACTCAAGGACATTCATAGACTTTTCCTGAAGCTTCTCCTGCATTGTCTTGGCTGTGTGCTTAAGGTTGTTATCCTGTTAGAAGGTGAACATTCGCCCCATTCTGAGGTCCTGTGTGCTCTGGAGCAGGTTTTCATCAAGGATCTCTCTGTACTTTGCTCCTTTCATCTTTCCCTTTATCATGACTAGTCTCCCTGTCGCTGAAAAACATCCCCACAGCATGATGCTGCCACCACCATGCTTCACCATAGGGATGGTGCCAGGTTTTCTCCAGGCGTGACGCTTGGCATTCAGGCGTGAATCTTGGTTTCATCAGACCAGAGAATTTTGGCATTCAGGCCAAAGAGTTGAATCTTGTTTTCATCAGACCAGATAATCTTGTTTCTCATGGTCAGAGTCTTTAGGTGCCTTTTGGCAAACTCCAAGCAGGCTGTCATGTGCCTTTTACTAGGGAGAGGCTTCCGTCTGGCCACTCTACCATAAAGACCTGATTGGTGGAATGCTGAAAGATGGTTGTCATTCTAAAAGGTTCTCCCATCTCCACAGAGGAACTCTAGAGCTCTGTCAGAGTGACCCATCAGGTTCTTGGTCACCTCCCAGACCAAGGCTCTTCTCTCCCGATTGCTCAGTTTGGCCGGGCAGCCAGCTCTACGATGAGTCTTGTTGGTTCCAAACTTCTTCCATTTAAGAATGATGGAGGCCACTGTGTTCTTGGGAACCTTTAATGCCGCAGACATTTTTTGGTACCCTTCCCCAGATCTGTGCCTCGACACAATCTTGTCTCAGAGCTCTACGGACGATTCCTTTGACCTCATGGCTTGGTTTGTGCTCTGACATGCACTGTCAAATATGGGATATGTGTCTGCCTTTCCAAATCATGTCCACCCTACTGAATTTACCACAGGTGGACTCCAATCAAGTTGTAGAAACATATCAAGGATGATCAATGGAAACAGGATGCACCTGAGCACAATTTCGAGTCTCATAACAAAGGGTCTGATACCTTATTTACAAGTTGTTTTTTAAAATGTTTTATTACATTAGCAAAAACTTCTAAAAACCCGTTTGCTTTGTCATTATGGGGTATTGTGTGTAGATTGCTGAGGTTCTGTATTTATTGAATCCATTTTTGAATAAGGCTGTAACGTAACAAAATGTGGAAAAAGTCAAGGGGTCTGAATACTTTCTGAAGGCACGGTCTGTCTCTCTATTTATGCAACAATGAAAATTCAAGAACACAAAAAGAAAACTTGCGGGGCCAAATCAAATGATCTGAAGGCAGAATTTGGCCAGACTGTTGAAGAGCCCTGTCCCTAAACAATACGTTTATCTGACAATCTAACGTACGCCCTCATAACTAGATTTCCACAACCAGATTGGTTTCACAGCCCTCGCGTCATATTCCAAGCGCTCCTTTCAATGACAGATTAACGCAGTCTAACTCATTGTTGTTGTTAAGACAACCATAACCAACTGGTTTAGCTTTCTTTCCTTTGTTGAGGAAGGATTCTCAGAACACCAGGCCATATTTTGACCACACCTCCAGTGCATTCGGTAGATATTACCAGCAGCTCAATGTGCTCAAGCAATTACAAACACATTCAATGTATAGCTGTATATAGCTAGCTGTACTACTCACTTTGTGACGATGTCAGTGTCGATTTCTTCAATCTGTGACACCGAGTCGACAACTGACTGTGGGATAAGAGTATGTTACTTTCCATATCTGTTTTACCAACTCAAAATGTATTTCTCATTTGATAAAGGTATGCTAGTTCAGGAATAGACCAAAAAAGTGGAACTCTGAGAGGGTGCTGGAGGAGAGGTTTGGGAAATACCCTTAACATGTCAAAACCCTTTTCCCAATTTCACCATAAATGTTTATGATCATGAAGTATAAGTCTATTCTCTGATACTGTGTCTGTCTTCTCTGATACTGTGTCTGGTCTTTTACCTGCGTGACGATGCTTTTGGCTGCTAGGATCATCTCGTCGCTGTAGATGTCCAGAAAATCCAGCTTCCGCTGCCTGAGCAAGCCAAACACCAAAGACTCCAGCCTGTCCTGTATCCCCCGACACACACACACACACACAGTGAGCAATACTATAAAGCCAAATAATTCCAATCAGAGTAATTCTTCACTTCAAGAGATCAATTATGATAAGACCAATTCATCAAATCAATTACAATAAACTAATAAACAAAGAGATTCATATTTCAAACCAATTAAGACAATGATTTCCGCATAACGAAGATAATTAAAATCCCCTTCAGAGTCATTCAAAGTTACCATACCCATAATAACAAAAAGGCAATTGCCAATTGTGCTACTGAAATGTAAATTAGGTTGACGATTGAAGAGATCAACACATTGATGTTTTCCTCTGATCTGAACAAACTATACAGGAGTACCCAACATGTGCCATTTTTATTCACTTGATTCCAAGTAGCAAACTTGTTCGGAAGAGTCAGACCCACCTTTATTGAGACTGAACGTTTGTATTGCATCTGTGAGAACAGTGACCACTGTGACAAAACACAACCTCAGTTTGGTGCTCCAACCACACCTACACATTCTCAACATTTTCCATTTATGGTTGAACTCAAGCTATAGGGTTCAAACCACAACTTCATTCAGATGTAAACATTGTTTTATATTTATTTTTTTATCTCAATGGTACAGACCTTCTCCATGACCTGTCCGTCGTCCTCCAGACTCCTGCTGAGGTCACTCCTGGAGTACATGCTAAAGTCCTCCACCATCATCTTGTCTATCAGCTTCTCCATCTCACACAGCTGCGAGCCCAGGTGTCTGCAGGGGGGAGACAGGAGACGTCACAGGGTCCAAAGGCCACACTCTGAATACACAGAGTATTTCACGATGGGACTCGTGTTTAAAATGACTTATATTGACATGAAACTCTGTGAAAAGTATTCTGACTAGAAGTGGTGTGTACTTTAAACTTTCAGCATGATACCGTTCTGCAACCACGCTATATTTGTGCTTCAAGCTTACTCACAATAAATAGTTGGCGTGGACTGCTGCTTACTCTGATTTGATGTATGTTGTTTGTCTCATATGAGTGTCAGCGCATGTAATCAGACAAGTGTCACCACTGTGTGCGTCGATAGATCTGAGTATGTAACAACAAACATGCTACACACACCCATCCCCCCCACCTGAAGCTGTGTATCCCCTGCAGCTCCTGCTGCAGCACCTCCTTAGTGGTGGCGATGAGCTCCAGGGCCCCAACGAACTCCGAGGTGGAGAGCAGCAGCTGCACAGTGGGCTGGCTCTGATGCACCGCCGCCATCAGCTTCAGCTTGTTGTGCAGCCGCGCGCAGTTGGAGCGCGTCAGCGCCTGCCGCAGTGCCCGCAGCGGACCTTCGCACATGATGCGTTCGATGGCGGCCGTGCGGCCCCGGAGGACTGCCACGGCGCGGGCGGTTTCGGTGAGGCGGTCCTGGAGCTCGTGCTGGGAGGACATGGCGTGGAAGAAGGCCTCGGAGCGCAGGGAGATCTGGCGCGCGATGCTCACCTCCACCACGTCGAGGTAGTGGCTCAGCTGAAGAAAGAGAGGGATGGAGAGAGGGAGAAGCCAACAACAGGAAACATGACGGTGAAGCAATGAAACAACGCAGGACATGACAATTGTTCAAGTTTTCGCCGTCTCACCTTTTCCTGTAGTAACCGTGACGATGCCATGTCCCTGCTGCTCTTCCGCCCAGCGCTGTTGAAGTGTGACCATGGTAGGACCGCGTTAAAGGTTGTTGGGTCGTCTAGTGCAAAGTCAGGCTTCATGAAGATCTGTTTAAGCCAGACATTAGGCAGATATTCATTTTGGAATCCAGAACAAAATATGTGTGCTGCTCTGTCTAGACAAGGGAGATATTAATACAATTAAAAATATATATTAAAAAGTTTACGGTATTAATGACAGTTTGAGGATCATGAAAGCATAGTGTCAAATCAAGGGGACGAGACAGTTCAATAGGGCTCTAGAAATCCCCACAACTCACACATATACAACCCAAAACAAGAGGAAGTAATTACCTTGGGAACCTGCTCCAACTCTGTTCTTGATTTGTCTACGAAGAAGAGAAAGTGAAAGAGCATATTAGTTGAATCAACTCACTTCAACACTGAAAGGAAATTTGAGATTTGACCAAACAAATAAGATTGATCTGTCCGTATGGTCCAAAATAGATACGGTAGGCCCCAGTCATTATGGTGCAGAGCTGTTTAATATTGCATACCGTGGTTGTTTGTGATGCTGGAGACCGCATCCAGCTCATCCTTGTTGGGACAGATATTCTTGCATCGCTCATGGATTTTCTCCCTCTACAGAGAAACACAGACACAATTTAGTTTAGGCCTAATAGCTTATACAGTTGAATTATAGTGGATACATTTTCTTAGTGCTATTTCGACCATGAGTAAAGGGAAGAGGACAAAGTCTTAGAAATAGCTTAAAAAGCCATGTTCATTACATTCAAACATTAGAAAGAGGATTTGACACCTGGACTGTGTTCATCAGACACCAAACAGTCAAACTGGAAGGGACTATCTGGACTTGCCCAATAAGAAATGCACATTTTTATTTTTCATTGCAATGTGTTTTTAAATGTTTTCTGTTGCATGCCCTAATGAACACAACCCAGGCCAGACAGTGGCCTCTACTTCTGTCCAATCTACTGAATAATTCAAACTGAATGACAGGGGCAGCAGAGTGCGTTGGTTACCTGAGCTGTTTCCTGCAGGTAGGGGCCAAAGTGTTCCTTTGTGATGTTGGGGAGGTAGAAGGAGGGCATGACTTCTGTCTCGGCAAAGTCCAGGCCCCAGGATTTGGTGAAGAAGTCAGACTCCCTCTTGGCCAGCCGTGGGTCGTTCAGCGCGGCTGGAAGGTTCACCTTGGAGTTGTACACCGTCCACCTGTGCTGGTCGGCCACCACCGACGGGCCCTCGCACAGCCCCCGGGCTGCCTCGCCTGCAAGGGCACGTGGGAAATGTAGTCAATAGAAACCTTCAGCAGTATTAAAACATTTCATGTATCTTGAGATGCATTCCATGGTTGCGCTCCAATTCTCTAGCCTGACCCACCATCCTCACCGATGCGCTCTTACTGAGGCTACCAATTCTCTACTACCCTTCACCAAGGAGTGTGCACTATTTCACTTCCGCTAATGCATTTAAAAGCTTTGGATTGGTGCGAGAATGGCTGGAGGGAGTGCCTTACACCAGTCCATTCCTTTTAAATCCATGAGGGAGAGTGTACAAGTGCAAACTTTGGGAGAGGGGTAGAAAATAGGACTGCAGTCAGCATATGGTTGATCAACAGTGACACAAGATTAACCTTTATAGATAATAATCTTGTAAGACTGCTGGCCAACCATAAATGTAGGCTAGTTCTTTACCCGTGGGCTCCTTGGGGCAGACGTCGGGCAGGGAGTGGACGGGCCTGTAGTGTCGTGAGGAAGGGTCCCTGTCCTTCTGGAAGATCCCCTCGCTGCCACCACTGCTGGGATGAGGCACTGGGGAGGAGCTGTGGGAGGCCATGGCATCGGTGCACCTCTCCACGGAGGCTAGCTGAGTTAGCAAAAATAGCTCTGAGTCAGAGAGTATCAATACAAAAACAAAGACATAGCCTAAACATTAATGTTTGCGGTAACAAAATAACAAAACCGGAACATCTGCAGAGTTCTTAGTCCAATGGCATTGCAAATAGGGACATAGAAAACTTGTGTCAGTAGTCAATCAATTCAGTCAATCCATTCAAAAGTCAGCCCATTTTTCTGTGCACGGCAATGACCTTCAGCCATTGTCACAAGTCACTAGTGTGAAGCAGAAGTGAAAGTGCAGATGTAGTGTCGCTCAGACAATTGTGGCTCAGAGGTGCAGTTGAGCAGACGTTAGGCTATAATCTGAACAGTGAGGAAAGCGATGCCTTTTGACTCACTTCCACTGTGTACTGATTCAGTTATTGCTTTGTCTGCATAACTAGCCCAGTCTACCTAAACCGAATGATCAAATTCAAAGTAATTCATCATTGGTGATTAAAGTAGAGGGTGCCTAGAACAGAGCCTATGTTAACTAATATAATCAGACTAGAAGACAGTGTTGTGTCAGCAACTGAGACTATGTTTAACTGCCTACAGGAGCGAAGATCCTTTGTTGTCTAATCTGTCTGTTGAAAAGATTAGGGTGAAAGGTGGGCAGGTATCATCTACCTATAGGCTACAATCAGCTCCTGTCAATATGGATGTGGTCAGTTTCAGTAACATACATTGTCGAATGCAGGGTGAAATTAGAAAACAAATGATTTACACCAGAGACATATAGTACACGTCTGTCATATGACTGACTTACACCAACGTCACGTGCATCACGTTAAATAAAAATAAAATAAACACATCACAAGACACTGAACA
Organism: Oncorhynchus mykiss; assembly: GCF_013265735.2. Classification (NCBI taxonomy): domain Eukaryota; kingdom Metazoa; phylum Chordata; class Actinopteri; order Salmoniformes; family Salmonidae; genus Oncorhynchus; species Oncorhynchus mykiss. The sequence continues at coordinate 24,083,703 of NC_048577.1, forward strand.
GGTCATTGGGCAATGACATCGTAGCTGCCTATATCAACAACGTCAAATGTTAACGCATGTAGCTTGCTAACTAACTGGACAGCTACAGTCAGCCTAAATTCGCTAGCTTATTCCCTCGCTAGCTTGGATCAAAACTGTACTATGCAAAATGTCAAGAAAATATAGTCAGCTATTTCTGCGATTCAGATAATGTTCCAACTCCACCAGGGATGATGTGGTCAATTAACTAACGTTAGCTGGGTAACTTATCTGATCAGATGACAGTTTTAACTTACATTAATCTAGTTAGCTAGTTAACGTTATTTTACTTTTTAAATAGCTAGATAACTGAGTAGAGGGGTGCTAGACAACTGCAGCGCCTTAACTATCTCAGGAGGGGAACAAGGTAGCACGATAACTCTAGTTAGCTAAGTAGGTAACGTTAGCCAGTTACCTACTAACGTTATAGCTAAATATGAAACACCGCCGTCCACATTCGCATTTCCCCGTCATGCGGCAACATTAACCGTCATTGACCATTTTTCTAATTACTCTTTACAGACGAGATACGATTAACTCTCCGAGCATCGATATTCGAGTAGCTATCCACGACCGCAGCGGCCTGAAGAGACCAGCTGGTTACACGTCGACTGATAATCGAAGCTAGCAGAACGCTAGCCCGACAGCCAAACAGAAACGGAAGCAGTCCACACAAATAGATGACCGCTGGGCTGTTGTTGTTGTTGAAGAGCAGACAAAAAAAAGAAGGTGCGTCATGTCTGGTACCTGTTGTTAGAAACACATTAGCTCTTGATTCTTCTTTCCACCATCACATTAGACGAACCAGGAGAAAACATCAAGCAAACCACCGCCGCCGGTACCGTAACCAGAATGCACTGCGCAAACAATCTTCTTCGAGTTCTTACGTGCATAACGATGCAGTCACAGCACACTGCCACAACATACTTTACTGCAGGGATAGGCGTGGGGGGCATGAGGGGCTGCAGTGGTTCGTGGCGTGGGGGTGCATGAGGGGCTGCAGTGGTTCGTGGCGTGGGGGGGCCATGAGGGGCTGCAGTGGTTCGTGGCGTGGGGGGCCATGAGGGGCTGCTGTGGCTCCTGGCGTGGGTCTGCGTACCCACATCTATACAGCCCCCTCCCCACCTTGCAAGCAAAACATTTTAGTGTTACAAAAAAAACAAGTTAATTTCCTGCAATTTTACGCATTTTGCTATAGGGTGTAGAGAAAATGTTGTAGTTTTAAAGCAAGTTTGCTGCAATTCGACACATTTAGCCATGGGGCAGAGAACATTTTGCAATTGTACGACTCATTTCATGAAGTTCTACTCATTTTGCCATGGGGTGGAGAGAAAAGTGTGCAGTTTTACAGCTTATTTCCTGCAGTTCTACACATTTCAAACTTTATTTGTCACATGTTTTTATTTAACTAGGCAAGTCAGTTAAGAACAATTTCTTTATTTACAATGACAGTGGGTTAAATGCCTTGTTCAGGAGCAGAATGACAGGGATTTACCTTGTCAGCTAGGGGATTCGATCTAGCAAACCTCTCGGTTAACCACTAGGCTACCTGCCGCCCCACTAGCAACCTCTCGGTTACTGGCTCTAACCACTAGGCTACCTGCCGCCCCCACATGCGCTGAATACAACATGCCCTTAACCAACAGTGCAGTTCAAGAAAGAGTCAAGAAAATATTTACCAAATAAACGAAAGTAAAAAAATTATAAAAAGTAACACAATAAAGTATCAATAACAAGGCTATATACAGGGGGTACCGGTAACAAGTCAATGTACAGGGGTGGGGGGTCAATGTAAATGATCCGGTGGCCATTTGGTTAATTGTTCAGCAGTCTTATGGCTTGGGGGTAGAAGCTGTTATGGAGCCTTTTGGTACTAGACTTGACGCTGCGGTACCACTTGCCGTGCGGTAGAAGAGAAAACAGTCTATGACTTTGGTGATTGGAGTCTTTGACAATTCTTTGGCCTTTCCTTTGACACCATCTAGTATATAGGTCCTCCTGGATGGTAGGAGGCTTGGTCTCAGTGATGTACTGGGCCGTAAGCACTACCCTCTGTATCGCCTTACGTTCAGATGCCGAGCAGTTACTATACCTGGCGTTGATGCAACCGGTCAGGATGCTCTCGATGGTGCAGCTGTATAACTTTTTGAGGATCTGTGGACCCATGCCAAATCTTTTCAGTCTCATGAGGGGGAAAAGGTGCTGTCGTGCCCTCTTCACGACTGTCTTAGTGTGTTTGGACCATGATGTGATGGACACCAAGTGATGGACACCAAGGAACTTGAAACTCCCGATCCGCTCCCTGTTGATGTTCCTGTAGTCCAGCTCCTTTGTCTTGCTCACATTGAGGGAGAGGTTGTTGTCCTGGCACCACACTGCCAGGTCTCTGACCTCCTCCCTATAGGCTGTCTCGTCGTTGTCGGTGATCAGGCCTACCACTGTTGTGTCATTTTGCCATAGGATGAAGGCAAATGTTTGCAGTTTTTAATATGATAACTGATGATCAATGGGCCCCACCCCGGTTGGTAATTCCCCCATGCTTACTACAATTTTAGATAGCTGGCCGCTAGACTGACTTACCAATAAAAAAAAACGTTTAGCTGACTTGGGCTATTTGAGTGACTGCTGATGCGCAACCAAATTGCACCTTGTGTTTTCTATTATTAAGTAAGTTGAGACCCCGACTGAGTTCCTAAAGAAAAATACAAATATAGTTGCCCAATCTCCTACCTACTGCTTATAACTGACAATTTTCACATTCTCATAAGTGGCAAAAGTCTTTTTTATGTGAACTAGCTAGTACTGTCAATCCAAATGAATCCCGTGTAATAATAGGGCGAATGTCATTGCATATGTTATTTATTTCAGCTAAGTAAACCAAATATCTAGTATACATGAGTTCTGTCCAGTGTGGATTTGATGATCTTGGATTCCAACAGTGGACGGGAAAAAGAGCGAGGACTCACACAAATGTGAACAATTTCAAAGCTTTTCACTTTTATTCTTTGCAGTTGGTAAAAAATAAATGTGTTGTCTGCAACAGCAACCCTCTTTGCAGAAATAATACTCAACGTCCTGAATGAAGGCATCAGGCGACCAAGAGGATATAAAGCAGAACAAACTGGTAAAACATGAATGGAAGTTGGTTGAACGGTAAAGAACATAAGCTCTCGCACATTACTCAAATTCGGGTACCAATCACTGCGTAAATTAAGATCAGAAGGCGATACACGGGTAAATTAACATACACACAAACATAAACATAAATATTATATACACACTGAATGCAGGTACACATGGAAGATGAGAGGGGAAAACTTTCATACCATCTGAAAAGTCAATGTGTTTTAGGGCCACACTTCAATTGAAAGAAAAAAAAAAACTGATCACTTGCTTTGAACACAGTCTGGACATTCAGATATGGGTCATTGTCAACAAGTTTCCATCAGTCAATTCATAGATCTGTTTCTCCAGTCCTTGTTCAGAAAGGCAGAAGGGTACACAGAGAGAAAAGTGATATTATTTTGTATTATGTAATTCTTCCACTTCCACCTTATACCTACCTACGTGTTGATGTGGAGATTGATAACATTAAGATAGAGAACATGTTGGGTTTCATAGTAAAAAAAAAGGTACACGGCCATAAGCACTTTTTTTTTAATGCAATCGCCAAATAATGACTTAATAGGCCTAGTTTAACAACATGGGTCTTCATGTCTAAGAAAAAGGAGGTCATTCCAAAACAGTAGCTAGCATTACAAAGCATGCTTGTTTCTGCTACAATCACCTCGTAAGTTTCAGATAGAAAAAGAAATGACTATACTATAAAACGCCAAGCCACACACACACAGCCTCACAATGGATTTTGCATCGGAACATTACAAATCTGCACCTGTGGAAGAGTTTTCTGTGTTAGCATTTTTTCATTGTTAACATGAAAATAGAATTATAGTATCGAAAACAGCACTGCTAGAAAAAAGGTCACTTGGAAAAAAAGTATTCTGTAGCTCTCCAAAATATTTAAGTTAAGAAATGCTTAACAGTCCTTTAAGCTGTATTTCCACCATTCACTTGGTTATTGAATGGCCCTTGGGTCATGTTCATGAGCCACCAAACAGAAGAAAACTGTCTGAAACAGTGAGGGACTACCTGGATTTGTCCAATAAGAAACTAACATTTTCATTTTCTGTTGCAAAACATTTGAAAAGGTTTTCGGTTGTGTGCCCTAATGATCACAACCCTGGTAGTTGTTAAGTGTCAGTTGAGGTTTGGAAGGAGATCGCTGTCCATTATCTAGTCCAGGGGCCCTTGGAAGATGAGTCTGAGGTAGCCGCTCTCGCCGGCCAGCTGCTGCACGCAGAACGGACACGCGGCGTGGAAAGTGTGCGTGCCGTGTGGCAGCGGGATCTGGCTCCAGAACGCCGCCGTCTTCTCCGAGCACACATGACCGCACGGACTAAAGGCATGTGTGGGCGGTGCCGCGTCCAAGTAAAACCCCGCCTCACACCCCAGCCATAACGGTACATATGGCCCCCTGGTTCGGCACATGGGGCACTCCCTCTCACGGCCCACCTCCACCACCTCATCCTCGGGCTCCCGTCCTTGGCCTCCCCAGGCGTGGTAGCCGTGCACATGGCCGCATCGGAGGTAGGCCCAGGGCTGTTTCTCATCCAGGATCTCCTTGCGGCGGAGGCTGGGGAAGGCCAGGGTGTTGAAACCCACGGGGCACTGGGGCCGCCCGGCATTCAGCTCCTGCCTCAGGGCCTCCAGGTGCTTCACGGTGGGAGTGCGCGAGAGGCCCTCGGCCGTGCGCCACAGGAGAGTGGCGCCGCACAGGTCGATCAGCGAGCCATCCACCAGTTCCTGGCTCTCGCTCTCCACCTGCAATGGGAGAGAGGTTCAGGACAAGAGACACAGAAATATTAGAAAAGAGATGGCAAGATATTAACAGACACAATACAAACACATGCTCCACATGGAGTTGCTCTGCAATGTGTCAACGGTCCAGTAGACGGCAACCTACGGATGCCACATTTAATAGCTGTGGGGTGAAGGTGGGATCCTGGGTTCTCCATTAAGGCACTTAATGTAGTGCTTTTCATTTGTTTGGAGTGAGAAGAGATACTGTGAGTATATTATTTTGAGCATTGTCCTGTATTATTGGCCTTCAGTATGTACAGTGCCTATGTACAGTGCCTTTTGAGCATTGTCCTGTATTATTGGCCTTCAGTATGTACAGTGCCTTGCGAACGTATTCGGCCCCCTTGAACTTTGCGACCTTTTGCCACATTTCAGGCTTCAAACATAAAGATATAAAACTGTATTTTTTTGTGAAGAATCAACAACAAGTGGGACACAATCATGAAGTGGAACGACATTTATTGGATATTTCAAACTTTTTAACAAATCAAAAACTGAAAAATTGGGCGTGCAAAATTATTCAGCCCCCTTAAGTTAATACTTTGTAGCGCCACCTTTTGCTGCGATTACAGCTGTAAGTCGCTTGGGGTATGTCTCTATCAGTTTTGCACATCGAGAGACTGCATTTTTTTCCCTTTCCTCCTTGCAAAACAGCTCGAGCTCAGTGAGGTTGGATGGAGAGCATTTGTGAACAGCAGTTTTCAGTTCTTTCCACAGATTCTCAATTGGATTCAGGTCTGGACTTTGACTTGGCCATTCTAACACCTGGATATGTTTATTTTTGAACCATTCCATTGTAGATTTTGCTTTATGTTTTGGATCATTGTCTTGTTGGAAGACAAATCTCCGTCCCAGTCTCAGGTCTTTTGCAGACTCCATCAGGTTTGCTTCCAGAATGGTCCTGTATTTGGCTCCATCCATCTTCCCATCAATTTTAACCATCTTCCCTGTCCCTGCTGAAGAAAAGCAGGCCCAAACCATGATGCTGCCACCACCATGTTTGACAGTGGGGATGGTGTGTTCAGCTGTGTTGCTTTTACGCCAAACATAACGTTTTGCATTGTTGCCAAAAAGTTCCATTTTGGTTTCATCTGACCAGAGCACCTTCTTCCACATGTTTGGTGTGTCTCCCAGGTAGCTTGTGGCAAACTTTAAACAACACTTTTTATGGATATCTTTAAGAAATGGCTTTCTTCTTGCCACTCTTCCATAAAGGCCAGATTTGTGCAATATACGACTGATTGTTGTCCTATGGACAGAGTCTCCCACCTCAGCTGTAGATCTCTGCAGTTCATCCAGAGTGATCATGGTCCTCTTGGCTGCATCTCTGATCAGTCTTCTCCTTGTATGAGCTGAAAGTTTAGAGGGACGGCCAGGTCTTGGTAGATTTGCAGTGGTCTGATACTCCTTCCATTTCAATATTATCGCTTGCACAGTGCTCCTTGGGATGTTTAAAGCTTGGGAAATCTTTTTGTATCCAAATCCGGCTTTAAACTTCTTCACAACAGTATCTCGGACCTGCCTGGTGTGTTCCTTGTTCTTCATGATGCTCTCTGCGCTTTTGACGGACCTCTGAGACTATCACAGTGCAGGTGCATTTATACGGAGACTTGATTACACACAGGTGGATTGTATTTATCATCATTAGTCATTTAGGTCAACATTGGATCATTCAGAGATCCTCACTGAACTTCTGGAGAGAGTTTGCTGCACTGAAAGTAAAAGGGCTGAATAATTTTGCACTCCCAATTTTTCAGTTTTTTATTTGTTAAAAAAGTTTGAAATATCCAATAAATGTCGTTCCACTTCATGATTGTGTCCCACTTGTTGTTGATTCTTCACAAAAAAATACAGTTTTATATCTTTATGTTTGAAGCCTGAAATGTGGCAAAAGGTCGCAAAGTTCAAGGGGGCCGAATACTTTCGCAAGGCACTGTACCTCAATAATACATCAAAGAAATCTTGGTTTTGTTTCCGACAGAGTGCAGACCTGCTGTGACTAAACCCATTGAACCAGCATCCCTTCCTCTCATCAGCTCTCTGGATCCCCCCCCCCCCCCCCCCCCCTGGCCATTCTCGTGCCTCAGTTTTAAAGTTTAAAGGCCAAACCACATCATGATCATAATAACAGCATGTCTCAGACTCAGTCATTCCTCCCAAAATGACGGTGAGGAAGGGGGGGGTGGGTATTCCTATGAGAATTACTCTGACACACTGAAATCCTCCAAACTGACTGTGTGGTCTCTGGGAGGAAGGGATGGAACTTAAAAGTCGAGACTCAGGGTTTTCCAGGGGAGGTTATCATCGGTGACATAACAGACCTACTGTATCACATAATAAATCAGAGGCCGATTTCTGTGCTTGAGAAACAGAGACCTCAAACAGCTGGAGCCCATCCAACCAGACTATTCTGTACAACTGAGATAACTAATTAATTAGTTAAGATGTCCCATCTGCTCATATCACAGAGCTGTTGTCCAATGGCTTAATGAAGTTACACAAAAATAACATTTTGGAGAACGGTGGAGTCGATGTTCTGAAAAATGGTTCCAGAGATACATTTTTTCCAAGTTAGTGTGAGAATTGGGGACATTAGCTGGTGGCTTCCATTCAGTTAGTGCAGTATTAAGGCTTCAGAAACAGCTTCTTAAAACAATGTCCCTGCAAAATGCGACTGCACAGGAGTGTGTGAACATCTACACATGTTAGTGCTTGTTACTTCATGTGTGCGCACGGCATCTGTGTGTGTGTACATGTGTGCATGCTTGGGTCTGTGTATGTATCTAATAGCTACCCACCATCTTGCCCCGCTGCTGGGCGGAGCGGGTCTCTCTGAGGGTGAAGACGTTGCCACAGACAGAGATCTCTCTCCACACGCCCGGCTTGGAGTCTTGCGTGAAGCCGTGGCGAGGGTGCATCACCAGCACGCCATTAGTGGTCAGCCCGTCCATCTGTCCTTCCTGTGTCCTCCACTTGGCTGCCTTCTCCTGGGGGAAAGAAGGGATAGAAAGTAGAAAAGGAGAGTTTCAGAAATATGCGTGCAACACTTTTGGTTCTAATAGTTCAGTTATTTCAAGGTGATATTATGACTTCTAAACATCATTGCCTCACGCATGCTAGTTGCAAATGCTTACAGAGAAACAGTATATCACATTAGTAGTATTTCTACCCTAATTATATGGCAGCTATTTTGTTTTCATCCCAATCCCCAACCCACCCCCAGGAAGATGTTCTTGGAGGAGTCGAAGCCGGCGGCGTAGATGTGAGCGGTGTACGGCGGGCTCCGCTGGCAGATGATGCGGCAGGCGAAGCGCGAGATGGTGCTCTGGATAGACTGGGTCTGGGTCTGGCCCTCCCCCCCGTGGCTCTGCTGACTGCCAGGCACCGTGTCCGTCACCACAAAGTCTATGGGGCTCTCTGTGGAACGCCCAATCTGGGATAGAAGGGAAGAGGTATATGAATTATCAGTGTATACTCTTTTTTAGCTTTAGTAATATTCTTGCAAATTTTTTTTAGAGAGGCATATATAGTAACTAAACTGATTCAGTTCTTTATTTAGATTAGCTTTCGGAATCCCAGATGTGTATTCTATGTCTCAGTACTCAAATGGCTTCCTTTCCTTGTCTCCTTTTTATGTGGTCTCTCAACCATTAGTGCTTTCACTAAGATTGTTGCCTGTTAGCCAAGTCTTCTATCGTTTTCATGCCATTTATTAGTTAAGAGTTCTATAAGGTCTTACTCACATCGGCTACGGAGAGCGTGATCACACAGTCGACCATATGAGTTGGCAAGACACAGCACAACAGATCTGGGACCAGGCTTGACTTGAGCAGTGAGGACACGCTGAGGACACACTCACCTGGAACATGTCTGTATTGCCGTCATGAGTGTACTCCACCACCACCGTCTGGGCCCGGGACAGAGTGTAGGAGATACTGTGCTGGTCCTTGTTGCTGATGGCCTGCAGGTGGTGAAGGAAAAGTTTGATGTTAGGAGTAGCCGGATGATGTCATTACCAATTACATTTACTTCAGGCGCCCTCGTTCTGCGTGGAGATAAAATGCCTCTTAAAGAGAGAAGCTTGTGTTTTTATCAAGCACACACTACATTATATAAGAGCGTTTCTACGATCACAGAAATAAGTCTTAAATTCCTAGCTCCTACCTTGGCTGCCTGAGGTGTACACGCCACGTGCACTGTGCTGGGTTTCACCCCGCTGGCCTTGGGTCTCCGGCACAGTGCAAAGCGGCTTTTCCGCCTCCCCCTGTCTCCGTTGGGTAGGGAGCCATTGTACCTGTGTAGACAAGAACACGCCCCATATAAATTAACAATTTGAATCAAGACATCCTGGCAGTGGGATCCTAGACTGGTGTTCCAGTCTGTTTCGTGCTTTAGCAAACTCCTCTCCGTATTCATTTGGTGTCATACCAGTATGAGACCAGGCTAGGGGGAACCATCAAAAGTTACAGTACAAAAGAAGCTGTTGATTGTTTGTTTCATCATATAGGATATATACACTGCATTCGGAACATATTCAGACCCTTTGACCTTTTCCACATTTTGTTACATTATTGCCTTATTCTAAAAAAACATGTTTTATTTTTATTTGAGCATACCCCTTATTTATTGTTTATTGATCAGTATTGTTTACATTGATCATCCTGTTTCTACCTTGTTTCTGCAACTTTATTGGAGTCCACCTGTGGTAAATTCACTTGATTGGACATGATTTGGTAAGGTACACCACACCTGTCTATCTAAGGTCCCACAGTTGACAGTGCATGTCAATGCAAAAACTAAGCCATAAGGTCAAAGGAACTGTCAGTAGAGCTCCAAGACAGGATTGTGTCGAAGCACAGATCTGGGGAAGGGTAACAAAAAATGTCTGCAGTATTGAAGGTCCCCAAGAACACAGTGGCCCCTTGAAACCACCAAGACTCTTCCTAGAGCTGGCCACCCGGCCAAACTGGCCTTGGTCAGGGAGGTGACCGAGAAACCGACTGTCACTCTGACATGGCTCCAGAGTTCCTCTGTGTAGTTGGGAGAATCTTCCAGAAGGAAAACTGTCTCTGCAGCACTCCACCAATCAGGCCTTTATGGTAGAGTGGCCAGATGAAAAAAAGGCACATGACAGCCCTCTTGGAGTTTGCCAAAAGGCACCGAAAGACTCTCAGACAATGAGAAACAAGATTCTCTGGTCTGATGAAACCAAGATTGAACTCTTTGACCTGAATGCCAAGTGTCATGTGTGTCTGGAGGAAACCTGGCGCCATCCCTATGGTGAAACGTGATGGTGGCAGCATCATGCTGTGGGGATGTTTTTTTTTCAGTGGCAAGGACTGGGAGACTAGTCAGGATTGAGGGAAAGATGAACGGAGCAAAGTACAGAGAGATCCTTGATGAAAACCTGCTGCAGAGCACTCAGGACCTCAAGACTGGGGCGAAGGTTCACCTTCCAACAGGACAACAACCCTAGTCTCTGAATGTTATTGAGTGGCCCAGCCAGACCCTGGACTTGAACCCGATCAAACATCTCTGGAGAGACCTGAAAATAGCTATACACCTTTGGGATGAATTGGAATGCCAACTGCGAGCCAGGCCTAATCGCCCAACATCAGTGCCCGACCTCACTAATGCTCTTGTGGCTGAATGGAACCATGTCCCCGCAGCAATGTTCCAACATCTAGTGGAAAGCCTTTCCAGAAGAGTGGATGCTGTTATTGCAGCAAATGGGGGACCAACTCGACGTTAATGCCCATGATTTTGGAACAAGATGGAGCAGGTGTCCACATACCTTTGGCCACAGTGTACATTTTTATTTCAATATTTTTTTTATATGTGAAAATAAGACTATGTTAACTAAGACTCTTAACATAACTAAAACAAATAGTTTAACCACTGTAAACCCATTTAAAAGGGAAATGAATGAGAACTGTTGATGTGCCCTTGAGCAAGGCACTTTAACCCTAATTGCTCCTGTAAATCGCTCTGAATTAAAGCGTCTGCTAAATTACTAAAATGTAAATGTAATGAAGTCATTCGATCCACTTGTAAAATAAAGTGACAATTGAGAGGGGACGTCTACTTTACTGTAACTCCTTGGTGGAATAGGGTCACACTCGCCGCCAGCTTTGGGTTTGTTGCAGTCAGATCTCCATTAAAACAATCCTCTTTCGTCCAATCAGAGGAGCTAAGCTAGGAGGTTATCTTTTGGTCGCTTACCCCTGCCAGCATCTGCCGTGTAAACATTCGACTTTCAGACAGTGTGAGTGCAAAGATTTCATTGGGAAATGAGGTCTTTCCTGTTACTTCATCGAACGTAAGCAGCTGCCTACTTGTCCTGGACAAGCTGAAGTGTAAAGAGTGCATTCACTAATTTCACATCTTGATTAGTAGCATTAAATCATGTGCTAACTGAGGCAAACAATGCATTTGTTAACTATTTGGAACTGAAAAAAGAAAGTTGTCTATGAACACTTATTTGTCAGTTGAACGTTGTTTTCTTTTCAGTTGAATTCTACTGCTGAATACAATGTGAACGTGAGAGAAAACTTTCGAAAGCCACAACAACCTTCCAACAACTCAGCTCACATCCTCCCTCTCTCTGCGCCACATAGGCTACATTCTCCTTTGTCCGAAAAAACGTCCTACACTCAGGAAGCCAGCAGAGTTCTTTGTTTACCCTCACTGTGGCTGAGTTGCAGTGTGCATTTAACTGGATTTAGATTGAACCTCCCTGCTCCCCCCTTTTTTTAGAAGAAACAAAACTGCCCAGTTCAAATGTCGTAAATGAACATGTACAAGTGTGTCTGTTGGAAGTCGGAACAATGTGGTTCACATTTAGAGCATAAGGGCTGACTGGCATTTATTTCAAAGAATCTCCACGTAGCACAGTTGTAGCATACTAGAGCTACCAATAATTTAACATGTACAGTGCCTTCAGAAAGTATTCACATCCCTTGACTTTTTCCACATTTTGTTGTGTTACACCCTGATTTTTTTGGATTACTGGTGTACACACAATACCCCATAATGTGAAAGTGGAATTGTTTAACAAATTAATTTAAAAAATGAAAAGCTGAAATGTCTTGTGTCAATAATTACTTAAACTTTAACTTAAACTTTTTTTTTATGGCAAGCCTATATAAATTCAGAAGTAAGAAATTGGTCAACAAGTCACATAATAATAGAAATTGGTTAACAAGTCACATAACTCTGTGTGCAAAAATAGTGTTTAACATGATTTCTGAATGACTACCTCATCTCTGTACACACATATAATTAATTATCTGTAAGGTCCATCAGTCAAGCAGTGAATTTCAAACACATATTAGTCACAAAGACCAGGGAGGTTTTCCAACGCCTCGCAAAGAAGGGCACATATTGGTAGGGATTTCACCATGAGGCCAATGCTGACTTTACAACAGTAACAGAGTTGAATTGCAGTGATAGGAGAAAACTGCGGATGGATCAATAACATTGTAGTTACTCCACAACTAACCTAAATGACAGAGTGAAAAGAAGGAAGCCGTGTCACGTTCTGACCTTAGTTCTTTTGTTATGTCTTTGTTTTAGTATGGTCAGGGCGTGTGTTGGGTGGGTAGTCTATGTTCTTTTTTCTATGTTGTGGTTTTGTGTTTGGCCTGGTATGGTTCTCAATCAGAGGCAGGTGTCGTTCGTTGTCTCTGATTGAGAATCATACTTAGGTAGCCTTTTCCCACCTGTGTTTTGTGGGTGATTGTTTTCTGTTTTGTGTATTCACCGTACAGGACTGTTTCGTTTTGTGTCATTCTCTTTGTTATTTTTGTTTAGTGTTCCGAGTTTAATAAATATCATCATGAACACGTACCACGCTGCGCATTGGTCCTCCGATCCTTCATACTCCTCAGACGAGGATGACGAACGTTACAGAATCACCCACCAACCAAGGACCAAGCAGCGTGGTATCGGGCAGCAGCAGGAATCTCTGGACTCATGGACATGGGAGGAGATTCTGGACGGAGAAGGACACTGGGCACAGGCGGGGGAATATCGCCGCCCCAAGGCAGAGCTGGAGGCAGCGAAAGCTGAGCGGCGGTGGTATGAGGAAGCAGCACGGCAGCGTGCTGGGACGAGAGGCATCCCCAAAAATCGATTGGGGGGGAGCACATTGGGAGTGTGGCTAAGTCAGGTAGGAGACGTGAGCCAACTCCCCGTGCTTACTATGGAGAGAGGTGGACCGGGCAGGCACCGTGTTATGCCGTGAGGCGCACGGTGTCCCCGGTGCGCAGGCATAGCCCGGTGCGTTACATTGCAGCGCCTCGTGTCGGCCGGGCTAGAGTGGGCATCTAGCCAGGTGCCATGAAGCCGGCTCAGCACATCTGGTCTCCAGTGCGTCTCCTCGGCCCGGGGTACATGGCACCAGCCCTACGCACGGTGTCCCCGGTTCGCCAGCACAGCCCAGTGCGGTCTGTTCCATCTCGCCGCACTGGCCTGGCTACGAGGAGTATCCAGCCAGGTAGGGTTGTGCAGGCTCGGTGCTCGAGACCTCCAGTGCGCCTCCACGGTCCGGTCTATCCGGTGCTTCCTCCACGCACCAGGCCTCCGGTGGCAGCCCCACGCACCAGGCTGTCTCTCCGTCTCCTCCCTCCAGGTGCTCCCGCCTGTCCAGCACTGCCAGAGTCTCCCTCCTGTCCAGCGCTGCCAGAGCCGCCCATCTTTCCTGAGCTGCCAGAGCCGCCCATCTGTCCTGAGCTGCCAGAGCCACCCGTCTGTCCTGAGCTGCCAGAGCCGCCCGTCTGTCCTGAGCTGCCAGAGCCGCCCGTCTGTCCTGAGCTGCCAGAGCCGCCCGTCTGTCCTGAGCTGCCAGAGCCGCCCGTCTGTCCTGAGCTGCCAGAGCCACCCATCTGTCCTGAGCTGCCAGAGCCGCCACCGCGGACAGACGCACACCCAGGCGGGCGGCTCCCCTATAGGTTCAGGTTTTGCGGCCGGAGTCCGCACCTTTGGAGGGGGGGGTACTGTCACGTTCTGACCTTAGTTATTTTGTTATGTCTTTGTTTTAGTATGGTCAGGGCGTGAGTTGGGTGGGTAGTCTATGTTCTTTTTTCTATGTTGTGGTTTTGTGTTTGGCCTGGTATGGTTCTCAATCAGAGGCAGGTGTCGTTCGTTGACTCTGATTGAGAATCATACAGGTAGCCTTTTCCCACCTGTGTTTTGTGGGTGATTGTTTTCTGTTTTGTGTATTCACCGTACAGGACTGTTTCGTGTCAGTCTCTTTGTTATTTTTGTTTAGTGTTCTGAGTTTAATAAATATCATCATGAACACGTACCACGCTGCGCATTGGTCCTCCGATCCTTCATAATCCTCAGACGAGGACGACGAACGTTTACAAGCCTGTACAAAATAAAAAATATTCCAAAACATGCATCCTGTTGCAACAAGGCACTGTAAAAAATGTGACAAAGCCGTTCACCTTTTGTCCTGAATACAAAGTGTTATGTTTGGGGAAAATCCAATACAACACATTACTGAGAACCACTCTCCATATCTTCAAGAATAGTGGTGACTGCATCATGTTATGGGTATGCTTGTAATTGTTAAGGACGGGGGAGTTTTTCAGGATAAAAAAATAAGCGCAATTGAGCTAAGCACAGGCAACATCTTAGAGGAAAGCTTGGTTTAATCTGTTTTCCATCAGACACCGGGAGATGAATTCACCTTTCAGCAGGACAATAACCTAAAACACAAGGCCCAATCTACACTGGAGTGACTTACCAAGAAGACAGTGAATGTTCCTGAGTGGCAGGGTTACAGTTTTGATTTAAATCTGCTTGAAAATCTATGGAAAGACCTGAAAATGGTTGTCTAGCAATGATCAACAACCAATTTGACAAAGCTTGAAAATAATAATTGGCAAACGTGGCACAATCCAGGTGTGGAAAGCTCTTTGAGACTTACCCAGAAAGACTCACAGCTGTAATCGCTGCCAAAGGTGATTCTAACATGTATTGGCTCAGGCGGTTGAATAATTATCTAATCAAGATATTTTAGTGTTTTATTTTTAATGCATTTTTGACACATTTTAGATTTTTCTTCCACTTTGACATTAAAGTATTTTGTGTAGATCGTTGACAAAAAATGCATATTAAATCAATTTTAATCCCACTTTGTAACACAAAAAAATGTGGAATAAGGGGTGTGAATACTTTCGGGAAGGCACTGCATGTTGCCACGCATTGAACAAGACTGTTTCAAACCTAAAAAAATGATTGCATCACATGACTATTGACTATTCACTTCTTTCATCGTGAAGTGCTTTGAAAGGCTAGTTAAGGGCCATATCACCTCCACCTTACCCGACAACCTAGACCCCATACAATTTACATACCGTCCCAACAGATCCACGGACGAAGCATTCACCATTGTACTGCACACAGCCCTGCACAAGATAAATATTTATTTGAGAATGCTGTTCATCGACAACAGCTCTGCCTTCGACACCATAGTGCCGTCCAAGCTCATCACTAAGCTCAAGGCCCTGGGTCTGAACCCCTCCCTGTGCAACTCCAGACTGGCCGACCCCAAGCAGTGAAGGTAAACAACAACACCACAGGGGCGTGTGCTCAGCCCTCTCATGTACTCTCTGTTCATACATGCGTGGCTACGCAAGTCTCCAACTAAACCATCAAGTTTGCTGACGACACAACAGTGGTCGGCCTGATTACCAACAACGACGAGACAGCCTACAGGAAGGAGGTGAGAGCCCTGGCGGAGTGATGCCAGGAGAATAACCTCTCCCCTCAATGTCAACAAAACAAAGGAGCTGATCGGGGACTACAGGAGACAGCAGAGAGAGCACCCCCCCCCATCCACATCGACAGGGCCGCAGGCGAGAAGGTTAAAAGCTTCAAATTCCTTGGCGTGCACATCACTGGCGACCTGAAATCTCCAGGCCATCAGAATGTTAAACTAGCCGGCCCTGAACCTTAGTCACTGTTACTAGCTAGCTACCACCAGGTACTCTACCCTGCATCTTAGAGACTGCTTTGCCCTATGTACATAGAGTCATTGAACACTGGTTACTTTAATAATGTTTACATGGTCTGTCAGTGATAAAGAGATGCTCTGCTTTTTTGACACCAAACTCCTGCAGAGTCTAGTTTTATCTTATCTTGATTATTGCCCCGTCATATGGTCAGGTGCTGCAAAGAAGGACCTAGAAAACTACAGCTGGCCCATAGAGCAACACATCTTGCTCTTCACTATAATCAGAGGGCTAATATCAATACTATGCATGCCAGTTTCTCTTAGCTAAAAGTAGAGGAGAGACCGACTGCATCACTTCTTCTTTTCATAAGAAAATTCCAAATGGTTTGCATAGTCAACTTACACACAGCTCTGACACACACACTTACCCCACCAGACATGTTATTAGGTTTTCTTTCACAGTCCCCAAATCCAGAACAAATTCAAGAAAAAGTACAGTATTATATAGAGCCATGATTGCATGGAACTCCCTTCCATATCAGATTACTCAAATGAATAGAAAACCTGCTTTAAAAAAACAGAAAAGGCAACACATTACGGCACAATGCCTCTCCCCTTTTTGTCCTAGATATTTTGTGTGTATGTACTGAAATGTAGACTGTGTGATGTTTTAAACATATGTAGTTCTGTCCTTGAGCTGTTCCTGTCTATTCATATTGTGTATCATGTAATGTTTCGTGTTCTGTGTGTGGACCCCAGGAAGAGTACCTGCTGCCTTCGCAATGACTAATGGGGATCCTAATAAAATACTCGAAATACATACTGTTTTAACAACTTTATATGTATATACTGTATTCTAGTCATGATTCATCCTATAT
This sequence comes from Oncorhynchus mykiss, assembly GCF_013265735.2. Taxonomy (NCBI): domain Eukaryota; kingdom Metazoa; phylum Chordata; class Actinopteri; order Salmoniformes; family Salmonidae; genus Oncorhynchus; species Oncorhynchus mykiss. Next base: position 24,100,485 of record NC_048577.1, read on the forward strand.
AACTACTGCTGTACACACCTTTTCTATTCATACTCTACCCATACTGTCTATATAATATATATATATATATATATATATATATATATATAAAGTACCAGTCAAAAGTTTGGACACACCTACTCATTCAAGGGTTTTTCATAATTCTTTGCAAATTTCTACATTGTAGAATAATAGTGAAAACATAAAAACTATGAAATAACACATATGGAATCATGTGGTAGCTAAAAGTGTTAAACAAATCAAAATATATTTTATATTTGTGATTCTTCAAAGTAGTCACCCTTTGCCTTGATGACAACTTTGCACGCTCTTGGCATTCTCTCAACCAGCTTCATGAGGTAATCACCTGGACTGCATTTCTTTGGTCCAAATTTGAGATTTTTGGTTCCAACCATTGTGTCTTTGTGAGACGCAGAGTAGGTGAACGGATGATCTCTGCATGTGTGGTTCCCACCATGAAGCATGGAGGAGTGATGGTGTGGGGTGCTTTGCTGGTGACATTGTCTGTGATTTATTTAGAACTCAAGGCACACTTAACCAGCATGGCTACCACGGCATTCTGCAGTGATACGCCATCCCATCTGGTTTGCGCATAGTGGAACTATCATTTGTTTTTCAACAGGACAATGACCCAAAGCACACCTCGAGGCTGTGTAAGGGCTATTTGACCAATGAGAGTGATGGAGTGTTGCATCAGATGACCTGGCGTCTACAATCACCCGACCTCAAACCAATTGAGTTGGTTTGGGATGAGTTGAACCGCAGAGTGATAGAAAAGCAGCCAACATGTGCTCAGCATATGATTCAGCCTTGATTCTATCTTCTGTAGCAAATTGAGTTTTTACATTTGATAAAAGTAGAGACTCAGAGCTACAAAATGGTATATCATACACTGCATTTGAGGAACAATGGGAAAGTAATTCTGCTTTGAAAATGGATAAACTTGTAACTCCACTTTTTGAGAAAATGGCCCTAGAATATTTTGGTTCACCTTCTGGAGAACTATTTTGTCTACACCCATTCAGCATTGTTCACACCCTCTTTAGCCTTAGCCCCACCCATCTCTTTAAGGATTCACATGTGAGGTCATGTGCTAAAGGTCATGTAGTGTGATAAAGACTAAGACTAAAAGTGGTAGAAGTAGTATTCCAGGCAAACAGAACGTGTCCAGATAAAAATATTTTATAAATATTAGTTGACGCTTACCCAGACACACTTGTCTAAATTGATGGGTCATGTGAAAGAAATGCAATAACCACCAGCCACATCTTGCTAAGTGGATGGGTCTCTACAGAAGGTGTACAGCAAAATGGTTACTTAGTAGCAATAGTAGCAATAGTAGCAATATCAAAAATAGATAGTGTCAATATAAATAAAGAAATAACAAGTGTCAATGCCAGTAGAGAAAGAACAAAATAAGATACAGTATGTACAAGAACAATATTAATAACAATATCAGTGATACTGGTGATAGATGGGGTAGTTATATGCATACAGTCAGGGGTAAAGTGGCTGAGCAGCAGGATACAAAAATAGATAGTAGCAGCAACATATGGCGTATGTGTTAGGAGAAAGTGATGTGAATGTCTATAGAGGCACTGCAGATAGCGCTGATGACTGGGAACTCTCACCCAGTGATGAACTGGTCCGTCCGAACCACGAATGAACAAAGGAATCTATATTCGGAGATCCTGTTGATGTCCTGCCCTTGCCTTTAGTGCAGGGCATGTGATGTACATAGTCTCTTAGTCACAAAACTCCCTGATCTTCTCAAAAAGATGAGTTTGTCTAGCTGTGTCCAGTCTAGGTGGTGCTTGTACAAGCCGACCATCTATGGGAGGGAGGATGTCAGCGTTGTGCAGCAGCTGAAACCTGGTCCCGACTGAGTCCGAACGCTCCTTGGCGACAACAACACAGGATCAGAGCATCGAAGATGTAAAACAGGAAATAACTAAAAACATTGAGAAGACATTACAACCTTGCATAACATCAATTCACCTCCCAAGTTTAGATAAGAAGAATGACGTCATACAATGCAATGAAAATGATATTCACCTGAAGTGCTGGTACTGCTTGATCTGTGGCAGCGGCCTGAAGTACAGAGCCAGGTGTTGTTGCCAGCCATAGCTTTCCACCAGCACCGTACCAACCTCCAGTCCAACCAGCTGTGGGATGTTGACCACTGTCACAGCACTGTCCTTTACAACACCAGCAATCTCAGACAAAGTGTTCACTCTGGTCTTGAGATGGCAGCAACTTTCCACCAAAGTATTTGTGTACTGGGTGGAGTCCTGGTAATGCTATTGCATTATCCTCTGCGTAGTTGTTGATGAAGTTCACATCTCGCTGCAAGTCCTCATGCTTCAGGTGAAACCTGTTCTTGCTTGGGACAGCTCTCTTTTTGATGGGAAGCATTCTCCTTGTATGACTGGTGGAGGAGAGTAAGACGTGTTCTACTGATGCGGAAAGACAAATTCCAGAAACAAATATGTTAGCATTGTTATACAGTAGATAGCCAGGTGTGTCTGATGGTGATTACGGCTAACTTGATGGGTCATATAATCATCTGGCGAAGTGGATACTTTTGTTTAGACATGTAGCTAGCTAGCTAAACAATTAACCATAATCCCAATCCATAGAGTACTAGCAATACAAACCGATTGTCATAGCTAACTAAAGGTAACCAAATAGGTTCAATGTTAGCTAGTTAGCTAACGTCAGCTAGCTAGCTAACAATACATTTGAACTTGGTGTCTTTTGTTTAGACATGTAATGTTAGCTAGCTAAACAATGAACCATAATCCCAATCCATAGAGTACTAGCAATACAAACCGATTATCATAGCTATCACAAGTAAACCAAATAGGTTCAATGTTAGCTGGCTAACATTAGGCTATAACTAGCAATGCAAATGGCTTTCTGAGATAATATTACTACACAGAACATAAACTAGCTAACAGTAAGCTTTGAATTGCAATGAAAACAACTTTCTGACAAAATTAGAAATGTATAATATCTGAAACTGTATCTGGACTCTTACCTGTATACATGGATGAACACTTCACGCCAGACTGCAACCCCTTTCATTAAATAAGACGTCCTGTGTCGTTTCCGTTTTGTTTGTACAGCTTGCTTGGCCCGTTGTGTCAAGTCACACTGGTTCACACTGACCGTGTGCAATGACATAAGAATCATCAAATCTTTCTCCCTCTCTGTCACGGATGCCATGGTTTCCCTTAGTTTGAAGATGTCATCCGGAGGCAGGTGTTTTATACAACAGCCACCTGTGTTCTCTTTTCGACTCCTTCTGCATTTTCTTTTTTTTTTTTCTTTTTTTTTTTACCCCTTTTTCTCCCCAATTTCGTAGTATCCAATTGTTGTAGTAGCTACTATCTTGTCTCATCGCTACAACTCCCGTACGGGCTCGGGAGAGACGAAGGTTGAAAGTCATGCGTCCTCCGATACACAACCAACCAAGCCGCTGCTTCTTTAACACAGCGCACATCCAACCCGGAAGCCAGCTGCACCAATGCGCCGGAGGAAACACTATGCACCTGGCCACCTTGGCTAGCGTACACTGCGCCCAGCCCGCCACAGGAGTCGCTGGTGCGCGATGAGACAAGGACACCCCTACCGACCAAGCCCTCCCTAACCCGGGCGACGCTAGGCCAATTGTGCGTCGCCCCACGGACCTCCCGGTCGCGGCCGGTTACGACAGAGCCTGGGCGCGAACCCAGGGCTCTGATGGCACAGCTGGCGCTGCAGTACAGCGCTCCCTCTGCATTTTCAATCAAACGACAGAATTATTGTCATCTCCTTATCATATTCTGCTTCTACCAGACATTCCACTGATTTCAAAACTTGGTCAACTTCTTCCGTGACAACAACAATGTTGATCGCCGTTTCTTCCCCCATCACTGTCATCAGAAGACTCTACAATGTCTTCTTCAATGAAAATATTTATATCTAAATCAGGGATATCCTCAACGTCTGATTCATTTTCAGAGTCAGAGAGTCATCATGGTACTATCATCCTCCTGAAAGTAGTCCATTACAACTTTTTCCCACTGACCTTTGTCGAAAGCGCCTGATAAATTCAAGGCAGCAATGTTATTGAGAGCATTAGCAACACATTTGCAGTTCTCCATGGCTATTGTTATATCTTTCGAAAAAAACTGCAGTAGAAGGATTATCTACACGTAACGAGCAGCTCCTTTTATAGACAGAAGATTCTACACGGCAGACCAATCCAAAACTCATCTCTCTGCATGTACAGCCCATTCATTATCTCAGCCAATCATGGCTAGTGGGAAGGTGACTTTTTCTGTGGCTAAACCAACTAGGCTCGTAATTTAACAACTTTATTCGTATTTACAGATGGCATACAATTTTGTTATTAAGGCACATGAAAGTTAAAATGTTCCAGAAGGCATTTCTGCCAAAAAATGCATTTTGATTAAAAATATAAATAAACGTTCAAATCTCCTGTGAAGTCGTGACTTGCGACATACGCCTAGTTTCCTGAAACACCAAGTTTCCTGAAACAAGTCACATTGTGGGAACTCCTTCAAGGCTGTTGGAAAAGTATTCCTCATGAAGGTGGTCTTGGGTACCGTCAATGCTGGGTACCGTCAATGCTGCATACATTTTCTGTCTCAAACCTCTAAAGACAATTCCTTCGACCTCTTGGCTTGGTTTCTGCTCTGACACGCACTGTCAACTGTGGGACCTTATGTAGACAGCCTTTCCAAATCATATCCAATCAACTGAATTTACTACAGGTGGAATCAAATCAAGTTGTAGAAACATTTTAAGGATGATCAATGGAAACAGGATGCACCTGAGCTCTAATAGCAAAGGGTCTGAATACTTATGTAAATAAGGTATTTATGTGTGTCGATTGATGAGAAATTGTAAAAAAAATCAAATCTATTTTAGAATAAGGCTGTAACATAACAAAATGTGGAAAAAGGGAAGGGGTCTGTATACTTTCCGAATGTACTGTATATATATATATATATATATATATATATATATATATATATATATATATATATATATATATATATATATATATATACAGCATATATACAATGGGGCAAAAAAGTATTTAGTCAGCCACCAATTGTGCAAGTTCTCCCACTTAAAAAGATGAGAGAGGCCTGTAATTTTCATCATAGGTACACTTCAACTATGACAGACAAAATGAGAAAAAAAATCCAGAAAATCACATTGTAGGATTTTTAATTAATTTATTTGGAAATTATGGTGGAAAATAAGTATTTGGTCAATAACAAAAGTTTATCTCAATACTTTGTTATATACCCTTTGTTGGCAATGACAGAGGCCAAATGTTTTCTGTAAGTCTTCACAAGGTTTTCACACACTGTTGCTGGTATTTTGGCCCTCTAGAGCAGTGATGTTTTGGGGCTGTTGCTGGGCAACACGGACTTTCAACTCCCTCCAAAGATTTTCTATGGGGTTAAGATCTGGAGACTGGCTAGGCCACTCCAGGACCTTGAAATGCTTCTTACGAAGCCACTCCTTCGTTGTCCGGGCGGTGTGTTTGGGATCATTGTCATGCTGAAAGACCCAGACAAGTTTCATCTTCAATGCCCTTGCTGATGGAAGGAGGTTCACTCAAAATCTCACGATACCTGGCCCCATTCATTCTGTCCTTTACACGGATCAGTCGTCCTGGTCCCTTTGCAGAAAAACAGCCCCAAAGCATGATGTTTCCACCAGCATGCTTCACAGTAGGTATGGTGTTCTTTGGATGCAACTCAGCATTCTTTGTCCTCCAAACACGACGAGTTGAGTTTTTACCAAGAAGTTCTATTTTGGTTTAATCTGACCATACGACATTCTCCCAATCTTCTTCTGGATCATCCAAATGCTCTCTAGCAAACTTCAGACGGGCCTGGGCATGTACTGGCTTAAGCAGGGGGACACGTCTGGCACTGCAGGATTTGAGTCCCTGGTGGCGTAGTGTGTTACTGATGGTAGGCTTGTTACTTTGGTCCCAACTCTCTGCAGGTCATTCACTAGGTCCCCCCGTGTGGTTCTGGGATTTTTGCTCACCGTTCTTGTGATCATTTTGACCCCACGGGGTGAGATCTTGCGTGGAGCCCCAGATCGAGGGAGATTATCAGTGGTCTTGTATGTCTTCAATTTCCTAATAATTTCTCCCACAGTTGATTTCTTCAAACCAAGCTGCTTACCTATTGCAGATTCAGTCTTCCCAGCCTGGTGCAGGTCTACAATTTTGTTTCTGGTGTCTTGGCCATAGTGGAGTTTGGAGTGTGACTGTTTGAGGTTGTGGACAGGTGTCTTTTATACTGACAACAAGTTCAAACAAGTGCCATTAATACAGGTAACGAGTGGAGGACAGAGGAGCCTCTTAAAGAAGAAGTTACAGGTCTGTGAGAGCCAGAAATATTGCTTGTTTGTAGGTGACCAAAATTCATTAACCAGTTGAGTCTATGGGGGCGCTATTTCATTATTGGATAAAAAAACGTGCCCGTTTTAAGCGCAATATTGGCCATAAGAGACTACATTTTCCAGGGGTCCGACCCGGTGTCCTTTGTCGAAATTGGTGCGTAATCTTCAGTTGCGGGCATTTTCTGCTGGGATTCAGGACAGAAAGCACACTTCCACAAACGATATCTCATCGAAGAGATATGTGAAAAACACCTTGAGGATTGGTTCTAAACAACGTTTGCCATGTTTCAGTCGATATTATGGAGTTAATTTGGGAAAAAAGTTTGGCGTTTTGATGACTGGATTTTCGTTTTTTTTTTGGTAGCCAAACGTGACGCACCAAACGGAGCGATTTCTCCTAAACAAATAATCTTTCAGGAAAAACTGAACATTTGCTATCTAACAGAGTCTCCTCATTGAAAACATCTGAAGTTCTTCAAAGGTAAATGATTTTATTTGAATGCTTTTCTGGTTTTTGTGAAAATGTTGCCTGCTGAATGCTAACGCTAATGCTAACGCTAAATGCTACGCTAGCTAGCTACTGTTACACAAATGATTGTTTTCCTATGGTTGAGAAGCATATTTTGAAAATCTGAGATGACAGTGTTGTTAGCAAAAGGCTAAGCTTGAGAGCTAGCATATTTATTTAATTTCATTTCCAATTTTCATGAATAGTTAACGTTGCGTTATGGTAATGAGCTTGAGGCTGTATTCACGATCCCGGATCCGGGATGGCTAAGTGCTAGAGGTTTAAAATCCTACAATGTGATTTTCTGGATTTTTTTTCTTCTCATTTTGTCTGTCATAGTTGAAGTGTACCTATGATGAATATTTCAAGCCTCTCTCATCTTTTTAAGTCGGAGAACTTGCACAATTGGTGGCTGACTAAATACTTTTTTTGCCCCACTGTATGTATGTATGTCTGTATGTCTGTATGTCTGTATGTATATGTATATGGAATCAATGGAATGGTATCAAACACATCACACATATGGAAACCACGTTCGACTCCGTTCCATTAATTCCATTAAAGCCATTACAATGATCCCATCCTCCTATAGCTCCTCCCACCAGCCTCCACTGATATATTTTTATTCCGGACTCTGACATTCTGATATTTCTTAATTTCTGTATTTTTTACTTTTGGAATGTGCATATTGTTTTACATAGATTTCTAGGTATTAGTACTTCACTGCGCTTGCGATACAAGACCATGGTACTTGCCATCGGAGCAGCAAGAGGAACTGCCCCTCCCTACCTTCAGGCTATGCTCATACCCTACACCCCAACTGAGCACTCTGTTCTGCCACCTTTGGTCTCTTGGCCCAGTCCAGGCTCTATTCTGTCCTGGCACCCCAATTGTGGAACCAGCTTCCCCCTGAAGCTAGGACAGCAGAGTCCCTGCACATCTTCCGAAAGCACCTGAAATCCTACCTCTTCAAAGAGTATCTTAAATAATCCCCCTCCTCATCTCAACCCCCACCCTAATTTAAAATAATAAATACATTCCTAAACCAACACTTGCTCTTGCCTGCCCACGCCCTCACTAATATCATATTGGGATAACCCTGGCCTATGTACTGTACATAAGCAACAAAATGCAATTAAACCCCCTCTTACCCCAGAACAATGAGCTCTCCGTATTTGACTGGCACTTTGGTGGAGGCTGGGGTGGTGGAGATGTTTTCCTGGTCGGGAGAGAACATTGGTGCAGCTGTCAGGGGGGGGGGGGGGGGGGGGGGGAGTGATGAAGAGCTCTCCCACGGTGAGCACTCACTCCTCTGTCTCCTTTTTCCTCAGTCTGCTCCTTTTTCCTCAGAGACTGGTCATCCTGTCGCTCACAACGCCACACTCAACCTGCAGAAAAAAACAGCAAAAAACAGCAGACGAGAACTTTTGTCAGGGTCAAACAGCCACGCAGGGCAGACACAACAGACACAACAGGGGCGTCTAGAACGGTATACTAACCAATAAGAGACTGTGAGCGAGCCTTAACAAACCACAGACACAACAACTGAGATTGCTGTGCCTCCAAAGCACGTGATACAACACATCGATTACTCACACTCACGTTGAGATGATCGAACAGCGTGCTAAAGGTACCATAGGCGGATATTAGTCAGTAAGAGAGAGAGATAGGCTAAACAAACAAAGACACAACAACCAAGATTGATGGGTCTCCAAAGAGCACATGACAAACCACATTGATTACTCACTCTGTGACCTGTGGCGCCTATCGAACGCGACAGCTAAACCGCTATCCTGGCTTTGCTTGCCAGCCATACACTGTAACTTTCTTAATAAGACTTGCACCTGAAGAAACAAGACGAATACAATAATAGTAATACTGTAGAACGCATGTTAGCTTCGATGACATAGTGCAGCAGGACGCTAAAGTGACCGGTCACACAAATCCATCAGGCGGAGAGTAAAAAGCTCAACTCTCCACGGCTAGACAGGCTCGGCACTAATCTGCAGCTTTGCTGCTTACTGCAGGGAGAGTTCAGAGAGCAGGCTCTTAGCATCGTAACGACAGGGGACTTAGTGGGGCGCAAACAAAGCTAATTAGACCAGACATATGTCACAGCCTTCCATTTTCAGTCGACTACCGCGGGCCATAGTTATCAATGGCGACCTTGGCTGGCTCTCTTTATGCTGTGTGCACGGCATAGCCTGAGCGTATCTTATAAGCGTCTTATAAGCAAGAATGGAGTCACACAATTTGTTTATACACGTCTGATGGCCAACAAATCCAAGAACTGAAAATTAACTCACAAATTCTAAATGGAAAATTCAATTGTGTCATCTTGCACTACAGTCGACTCCTGATAAGTGCACTTTAGATAAACTGTTCAAAAAGTGCAATATGGCTCCTCGTCCCAATTCAATTATATCATTTGTCATTGCCTCTGATAACTAACTGCATGTTCCAATTTAGTGCAAACTGTCACAACTGTCCCAAGCCATTGCATTTATCAGTTATCAGAGTTGACTGTAAACTGGGAAATGTCACTGCCCTCACTTATGTTAGTTGACTTATGTTAGTTCAACCTTTGGTAACCTTTTGTACATGAGGCTGGGTGCTTCCACCCTACAGGAGGGGTGTATGGATAGAGGGTGGGTCAGTGTCAGCTTCAGGGACTGATCTGAGCTTGACTGCTCCCCCCGATAGTCTTCTGACCCTTACTCCACACGCTGACCTTGACCATACACTCACACAGCCCCCAAATCCAATTCACTCAGCTCTCAGTAGCGGTGCACCACAGGGACAGATACCCACACAAACACACATAATCACTCCACAGCTTAAACACACTAGTACTCATTACTACAATGTTACTACAATAGAGCCTGGGGCTGGCTTAGCGCACAAAAAAACACATTTGGTGTGTTTGTCCGATTTGACAAGTATTTTGATGCATGATTGGAACTGTCTATGATAGAGGGGAGAGACACACATAGTGGCGCTGTGTGGTTGATAATGCTACTGAGTGAGAGAGATGATGAGAAAGGAATTAAAGGAGGTTTTAGGACAGTAGGGCCCAATAGAATCTGCGTTGTGGAAAACACATACGGAGTCACAGAATCCAGACATTAAAACGGAATTCAACAATATTCTAAAATGTATTGAACTTATTTGAAAATTAATTAATTTGCCCAATATTAGGGTAGAGTGGCATAAATTAAGCTAAAGAGGTAAGTTGAGCCACACTTGTTTCTAGGAAACCATACACAAAATTAATAATTTGACCAAATATTTAGGAAGAGCTCATCATTTCACATGGTCTGTGAAGAAAGAAATGACATGGAAATAGTGGCAAGCAAGTTAGGTCCAAAAAACGGATTTTCACCAAGTCAAATGAATGTATTGTGTTAGAGGTTTCATGATGCTTGTATCTAAACCAAAGTACATACTTTTACGATTGTTCTATGCATCTGTTGGGGTCTCTAAAGGCTTCAATATGAGGTCCTGTACCTAGCATGAAAGAGCATCCCTGTAGCTGTGTGGCCTAATATAGTCAAAATGTTTGAGCCAATGGCCATGGGGTAAGCTGAGCCAGTGGTTGAGCCAGTGGAAAGTTGAGCAAATTGAAGTGTTTTCTTCCCAGGCATAACGCAATGCCTTATCGCTGAGAAATGAGGTAACAATAGTGCCTGTCCTATGTTAAAAGTGTTTAAAAAAAGCACAAAGGTGTTAAGCCTGTGTTAAAAGACAAAAAAGTGTTGAATTGTGTTTGGGAAATAAAGATATAAACTCAGCAAAAAAAGAAATGTCCCTTTTTCAGGACCCTGTCTTGCAAAGAACATCTAACTTCACAAATAACTTCACAGATCTTCATTGTAAAGGGTTTAAACACTGTTTCCCATGCTTGTTCAATGAACCATAAACAATTAATGAACATGCACCTGTGGAATTGTCGTTAACACACTAACAGCTTACAGGCGTTAGGCAATTAAGGTCAAAATTATGAAAACTTAAGACACTAAAGAGGGCTTTCTACTGACTCTGAAAAATACCAAAAGAGAGATGCCCAGGGTCCCTGTTCATCTGCGTGAATGTGCCTTAGGCATGCTGCAAGAAGGCATGAGGACTGCAGATGTGGCCAGGGCAAGAAATTGCAATGTCCGTACTGTGAGACGCCTAAGACAGCGCTACAGGGAGATAGGACGGACAGCTGATCGTCCTCGCAGTGCAGACCATGTGTAAAAACACCTGCACAGGATCGGTACATCCGAACATCACACCTGTGGGACAGGTACAGGATGGCAATAACAACTGCCAGAGTTACACCAGGAACGCACAATGCCTCCATCAGTGCTCAGACTGTCCGCAATAGGCTGAGAGAGGCTGGACTGAGGGCTTGTAGGCCTTTTGTAAGGCAGGTCCTCAGCAGACATCACCGGCAACAACGTCGCCTATGGGCACAAACCCACCGTTGCTGGACCAGACAGGACTGGCAAAAAGTGCTCTCCACTGACAAGTCGCGGTTTTGACTCACCAGGGGTAATGGTCAGATTCGCGTTTATCGTTGAAGGAATGACCGTTACACCGAGGCTTGTACTCTGGAGCGGGATCGATTTGGAGGTGGAGGGTCCGTCATGGTCTGGGGCGGTGTGTCACAGCATCATCGGACTGATCTTGTCGTCATTGCAGGCAATCTCAATGTTGTGCGTTACAGGGAAGACATCCTCCTCCCTCATGTGGTACCCTTCCTGCAGGCTCATCCTGACATGACCCTCTAGCATGACAATGCCACCAGCCATACTGCTCGTACGGTGCGTGATTTCCTGCCAAACAGGAATGTCCGTGTTCTGCCATGGCCAGCGAAGAGCCTGCATCTCAATCCCATTGAGCATGTCTGGGACCTGTTGGATCGGAGGGTGAGGGCTAGAGCCATTCTCCCCAGAAATGTCCGGGAACTTGCAGGTGCCTTGGTGGAAGAGTGCGGTAACATCTCACAGTAAACACTGCAAGAACGGATTGTTACGCAACTGTACGTTTAAACCACGCTGCCCTCAAACCAAGGCACGCAGCCTGTTTTTATTTATAGGCTGTTTTCAACTTGTCAATTTCAAATTATTCTCTAACAAGTTTTTTATTTTCTAAGAACAGTTTGAATTGAGGTGTGTTCCGCCTCATTCATTCACATAAAAGTAGTAATTTTTACTTTTGCGGACCAGTGAATTTTTTTGACATTTCTGACCCGGACAAAATTCCCCAAACACTTCCCAATTGTTTGTGCAGTTCAATTCTGCAGACATTTTGCTCATCTCCCGTCCTGCACACACGTGTTCACATTTTCCATCTGTTACCTGCATCGCAGTCATAGTTGTTTTCGTTACCAATAATAACTTTGGAAACGTGTGCGTTTCTATCAAAGTAAGTGCCTTATTACGTTATAATAGTTTCTGCATGTCGCGTTATGTCGTTTCTACTGTAGCATAATATTTTTGTGTATATTCCTTATAATCGCGGACAAGCGAGGTAACGTTACTCATTTCATAAACTTTATGGTGTTATACTCAATGCTTAGGTAGCTAGCTACATTCTTGTATTAGCTCTGGAAAACAATGCTAATTACGTCAGAGGAGTATTAGCATGTGTTGTATTTTGAAACTTTTGACTCCCAAGTAGCGCAGCTGTCTAAGGCACAGCGTCTCAGTGCTAGAGGCGTCACTAGACACCCAGGTTCAAATCCAGACTGCGTTTCTAGCAAAGTAAGTACCTTATTACATTATAATAGTTTCTGTATGTCGTGTTATACAGTTTCTACTGTAGCTCACTGTGTGTATGGGGCATAAATTATTTGTGTATATTCCTTATAACCGTGGACACGCGAGGTAGCGTTACTCATGTCATAACCTTTAGGGTGTTATATTCAATCGTGCTTATGTAGCTAGTTACATTCTTATATTAGCTCTTTAAAACAATGCTAATTGTGTCAGATAAGTGTTGGCCTGTTGTATTTTGAAGCAACCTTGGAAAAATGTAAAAATATCTTCTTATATACTCGGTCGTTTTCCGAGTGCATTCCACAAAGCTGTTTATCATGTCCGCCTTATCCACGGCCCCCATTTTGAGGTTATAGTCAAGCATGCAGTCTGGCTTGATGTTTCTCTTTCCCGTCAGGTGGTCCACCTTCCCTGTGGCCGACATGGTTGCTGTGTGGACAGTGGAGAGGACATGGATGTCTCGTTTGTCATGCCACTTTACTGCCAGCTGTTGACATTTCTTATTTTGTATAACGGGTCATTTAGGATGGCAGTAGCATTGTTGATGAAATGCAGTAATCGCAGCAGAGCTAGGAAGCAGTCTTGGGAAAAGAGGGTGACAAAGAAGGGTGTTGCAAACATAGGATCTGTGCTCCAGTATTCTCTTAGGGAGTTCTTCTTTACTATCCCCATGAGAAGGACATTCACCAGGAAGGTATACATTTCACTAATTGTGATTGACCCCCCCACTCCTGTAGCTCCAAGGCGTAGCGATTGGTCTCTGCTATGTCTCCCACCAGCTCCTCTGTCAGAAACAACTTGAAGCACTCTGCCTCCGATGGAAATGGCAAGGGGTGTTGCCCTCCAGAAGGGGACTCATCAAAGCAAACAGCAGGGCCAGGAGGGGTGAAATGGCTGGCAGCCTTCCAGCTACCACAGAACTCCTGTACTTCATCCATTGTCGGTTTGCCTCCATCACCACCAGCATCTTCAAAGGGAACTGGGACTTTGTCAGTGGACAACGGGTCCTCAGATTCAGGGTTCTCAATGGCTGGGGGGCAGCTCCTCACTGTCAGAATCTGATTCCTGACTTTCAGACTCATTGTCAGAATTTTTAAAAAATCTTCAGAATTTTCGCATTTATGAGTTGTCTCCTTTTGAAAGACATTGTTAATGCTACAGCTTAGCTCACTAGCTACATACATAAACAACAACACTGAATGGCTCAAAGTGGGAGTGAGAGGTTACGTGATTGACTGCCTGCACACACCATTTGTATCAATAAATCACTATTAGAAAATGTTTTGTGTGGTAATGATTGATATATTTACTGTTTTATTCACATGTTTTTCAAGTACCGGTGATAAATCATGCATTCCAATTCTTGCATAGATTGTAATGGGCACATAGAATGTGTGTAAAATACTTTTTTGAAGGTTGTACTGATTATGGTGAGCTAAGCTAATTCCAGCTATGTGTGGAGCCTGCATTCTGGATTTCACATAATCGTCTGTCGGACCAAAAATGCTATAACAAAATGAGGTGAGTAAGGATTCACTCGTTTTTTGAGAACTTCAGGAAGTGAATGGTGGGATGTGAACGATGGTAGATGACACACCCCTTCAACATGCATACTATAAACAGACCAAACTCATCTTGTCTTCTCTTATTATCTTTGGTTTCTGTGAGGGAAAAAAGCCTGGCTGCACACTGAAACTAATCATCGTCGGATTACTTTCGATTTCTAGAAAGTGTTTTACTTTAATTATTTTGATCAATGGTGAGCTCACCCGTGATGTGATTCATTATAAATAGTACTTGCTATTAGCTAATTAATATTGTAGTTTATGTCAGCCGAGAGTTAGAAAATATGACCGCTTGTTTTGCGTCACATCTTTCCTCAGTTAGCGCTAGGACAAATGTAGCCTACATTTTTCCGGTTCAGATGATTGTGTTACGCTATAGATACTTCTGTGAATATCTGAACATTGCATCCAAAAATAAACTGCTCACATTCTGGACATAACTTTGTAAGGACTGTGTTTGTGTAAATAGTTTCTGAAAAAAGTGTGGCCAGCTCAAATGCTGATTGTTGCATCATTCGAAACTTGCCGTTCTAAATAAGCGTTCTAATCACAAGGGTGTGATCGTACGCTTCAGGGACTACTGTAGAACGATCACACCCTTGTGATGGTATGTGTGAAAGGGTAAATTGTCAGCCATTGTTACCATTAATGCTAGTTAGTGCTAGTTTGACCACCAGAGGGCATCTTTGAGAAGTATTTGATAACCTTCAATATTGGCAGTACTAGAGAATTTAATTTTTTTTTTTGTAAGAACATAGTATATGGGATTGATTTTAAGAAATGTTGCTTAATTAATTTTATTAATTTGATTAATATTATAGGGTTTCTATTCCAAGAAAAATGAAAAACGAAACCTTCAGTGTTTCCCTTAGGAAAATATGGCGCTGTATAACGTGACGGTCGGGAGTAGGCTACAGTACTAAGAGCATAACATTTCCACATCCTAATTGTAGTCTAACCAATACCCAAACGGAGATTCAGTGAAAATAAAAATCTCATTGATTTATCAAGACCAGTCCCGTCCCGATGCTTGTCTCAGAGCAGTGCGAAACGATGCTGAAATAGTTGACCACAGCGGGTAGGCTATTGCTTCAAATCCTATTGCTTCTAACTTCAATATGCTTTTTAAATAAATAAGACCTACACCACTTTTAACAGCACTTTACTCAACAACAGTGAGACTCACGTCGCCTACGATAGGCCTACAGTATATCGGGAAAAAATATATTCTATGACGTGACTGCCAATAATTTGATTTAGAGGGTTGGAGGATTCTAAATTCATATCTAAGGGGCATTTTTCGTTAGGATCAGTGAGAATATCTATTAGGCTTTTGTATAATTCTAAATTAATTAATAATAATAATCGCTTTGTTTAAACAAATAACGATATTTTCGAGATTTTGTTTTCAAATATCCTAAAGTGAGTGAGAAAAAGGCCATTCTTGAACATGGAGTGAGACATTATTACTAATTTGTAAATAAAGCCAGTTTGATGTTTAGAATGATTTATTTCTGTTTTTAGAGGGAGAGAAACCAAAAGCCCACCGTCGCCTCATAGGTCTCCCGGTTGCGGCCAGCACGGGTATCGAACCAGCATCTGTAGCAACGCAGTTTGCACTGCGATGCAGTGTCTTAGACCGCTGCGCCACTCGGGAGGCCCCACCCACAAAGTTTTCAATGCTGATCAATTGCCTTGCACAAAGTATCAAAATACAGAGAGGTGTTGGCAAGAGTCTATTGTCCTGCTAATAGCCCATTACGGGCTATTATAATACATGGTGTCCAGGTCAGGATAACCAAAACATTTCTTTATTAAAGACTATCAGAAAGAATGTTGGTACTTATTTATTTTGATCCAAAGCCATGAATGAGTGAGCCACTCAGCTCTATGTAGGTACCGGGGCTATATGACTGTGCCATCAACTTGATTATTTAGCAGACATCACTTGCTTATCAACACATGTATCTTAAGAATATCACAGAATATAATTCAACATTTTAGTTTCTCTTAGAATAAAACATCTTAGTGTAACAACAGTTTTAGAAAGTATTACTGACAAGTAGAAACAAAATAAATAAGTGTATTTTTCAGGGTGTGCGCATGTAGGACAGAGGAATAGCAATTATTTTGTTCTAAATTCAATCACCCTCTTCATCCTCATCATTCAGTTAATTGAAATAAAATGTTGTAGTCGTGCACAATTATCCGTTTCTATTTGGTTTATGTTGCCCATTCATTGTCATTTAGAGACACATTAGCGCCTTGGGAACCAAAAGCATAATCAGTGCTCTAACTCCCGCTTGCGCTGGTCTGGAGCAATGAAGCAGTGACGAAGGGTACAGTCCTAAACCATAAATTACCTCGGTAAGTCCCGCAGCATAATCGCAAAACTTTTAGTTTAGAAACCACTGTACGAGGTATTTGAGGTAGACACTGTATGTGCAAGAAGGCAGGGTAAAGTGACTAAGCATCAGGATAGATAATAATACAAGTCAAATAAAGAACAGAGCAGCAGAAAATGATGAGTGTAAAAGTGTGTGTGTAATGTGTATGTATGTGTGTTTGGGTTGTGGCGGGCTGCGTGTGTGTCTGTGTGTGTGTATGTGTGTGTATATGTAGTATACAGTATGTGAATGTGTGTTGGTTTTGTGTGGGAGTGTTAATGTAGTGTGTGTGAGTGTGTGTGTAATGTGTATGTATGTGTGTTTGGGTTGTGGCGGTCTGCGTGTGTGTCTGTGTGTGTGTATGTAGTATACATTATGTGAATGTGTGTTGGTTTTGTGTGGGAGTGTCAATGTAGTGTGTGTGAGTGCGTATGTATATGGTTTGTAAATACAGTCTAGTGAGTGTGCGTAGGGTCAGTGCAAGATAGAGTCAGTGCAGGTAGTTTGGGTACTCTTAATTTACTATTTAGCAGTCTGGCTATTTAGCAGTGTTATGGCTTGCGGGTAGAAGCTGTCTCTGAGCCTGTTGGTCTGAGAGCCGATGCTTTGGTGCAGCTGATGGTGCAGCTGTAGAACCTGTTGAGGATCCGAGGGCCCATGCCAAATCTTTTCAGCCTGCTGAGGGGGAAGCGGCAATGCCATGCCCTCTTTACAACTCTGCGGGTGTGTGAGGACCATGTTAGGTCCTTAGTGATGTGGACATCATGGAACTTGAAGTTAAGAAACTTGACTCATCAATGTCGGTGATCATGCCTACCAACTTCGTGTCGTCAGCAAACTTGATGATGGTGTTGGGAGTATGGCCACGCAGTCGTGGGTGAAAAGGGAGTACAGGAGGGGACTAAGTACACACCTCAGAGGGGCCCTCGTATTAAGGGTCAGTGTGGCGGAGGTGTTGTTGCATACCCTCACCATCTGGGGCCGGCGCGTCAGGAAGTCCAGTATCCAGTTACAGAGGGAGGGGTTCAGTCCCAGGTTCCCCAGCTTGGTGATGAGCTTGGAGGGGACGATGGTGTTGAACGCTGAGCTGTAGTCTATGAACAGCATTCTCACATAGTTATTTCCCCTCTTGTCCAGGCGGGAGAGGGCAGTGTGAAGTGCACTTAAGATTGCGTCACCTGAGGATCTGTTGGTGCGGTATGCGAATTGGGCCATAAAAGGCATTTAACACATTTGGGGGTTGTGCATCGCTGGGCAATTCATGGCTGGGTTTCCCTTTGTAATCCATTATCGCCTGCAACCCCTGCCACATACAATGAACATCGGCACCAATGTAATAGGATTCCAACTTCCTCCCATATTGTCCTTTTGCATGTTTGATGTCTCGTCGAAGGTCGTAGTGGGCTTTCTTGTATGCGTGCGTCCATGTCTATGTCCCGTTCCTTGTAAGCAGAAGCTCTAGCCTTTAGCCCTGTGTGGATTTTGCTTGTAATCCGTGGTTTTTGGATTGGATACGTTCTTACAGTCACTGTGGAGACAACATCATCTTTGCACTTCTTGATGAAGCCTGTGACTGTTGTGGTAAACACCTCAATGCTATCGGAGGAATCCCGGAACATATCCCAGTCTGGAATATGACTAGCAAAACAGTCTTGTAGCCTCTTGTCTGCTTCATCCGACCACTTCCGTATTGAGCACATCACGGGTACTTCTTATTTGAGCTTCTGTTAGTAAACAGGAAGCAGGAGAATTGAGTCATGGTCAGATTTGCCGAAGGGAGGACGAGGAAGGGCCTTGTATGCATTTCTGTGTTCTAGAGTTTTAGCGCCCCTAGTCGCTCTCCTGAGTTAAAGTCTTTGACTACCAGAAACGCTGCCTCTGGGTGAGTGGTTTCTTGTTTGTCAGGGAGAATTCAAAATTTCCAAACAATTCATTTAGCGGTATAGATTTCGTTGTAAATGCAGCCGCGCCGACTGGCCAACCGTACCCGTTGCCACTCCCCTTGCCACGCCCACTACCTAAACCCTTTAGATCCAGAAAAAAACCCTGTAAAGTATTAAGTGTTTGAAGACTCAACACCCGGGGAAAACACAGAGTATGTTCTTTGAACAGCAGTGAAATCTGATGAATGATTTAAGCTTCCATGGGGAAACAACAAGAACAAAGAAAAAGATGAGCACAAGATTAAAAAAACCTGACCCGTCCCAATAAGTCATAAACCACCTATCCTGTGCCCACAATTAGCTATCTCTCAATTTCATCAAAAAAATTGGGCTGGCTTTTTTTCTCATCATTCCGTTCTCACAGATCGCTCTTCAAAGGCCTGTCTGTCTGTTAGATTTAAATCAGTAACTACCACCCGGTGGCTACAGAAGCAGTCCGATCTCATCCAAGGAAAGGTAACATACTTTTTCTGTTCCTTACTAGTGTGAGAACGGAAAAACTCACAGTACTTTCTTACATACTTCATAACAGTAATAGCGCTTGATTTAGAAATCAGTCTAGGACCACAATTAAATAGCTGTCCCTGGATGGCAGTGATGTGCGGTGAGGTCTGAGGCTGACTATTGAGCCCCACAGCGGACATGTCATAATACCCATAAAACCTAGCAAGTCAAACACGGAAATGGTTCCAATCTTTTTCCCATAGGAGATTTTAGAAACATTTCAAATTAATTGAGTTGACGGCGGTGGATGAATGACATGACAATAGGCCTCAGGATCTCGTCACGGTTACTCTGTGCATTCAAATTGTCCTCGATAAAATTCAATTGTGTTCATTGTCCGTAGCTTATGCTTAACCATACCATAACCCCACGCCACCATAGGGCATTCTGTTCACAACGTTGACCACAGAAAACCGCTCGCCTACATGACGCCATACACGTGATCTGTGGTTGTAAGGCTGGTTGGACGCACTGCCAAATTCTCTAAAACAACGTTGGAGGCGGCTTATGGTAGAAATGAACATTTAATTATCTGGCAGCAGCTCTGTTAGACATTCCTGCACTCAGCATGCCAATTGGACGATCCCTCAAAACTTGAGACATCTGTGGCATTGTGTTGTGTGACAAAACGGCACATTTTAGAGTGGCCTTTAATTGTCCCCAGCACAAATAGAACATGAACATTGATATTGTCCAGTATGTTGAAGTAGATTTGCCCCCCCTCTCTATTCTGATCGGCTGTTTGGGCTACTATGAGTTTTGCTTTCTGCCAGACTCGGTTCATTGCATTTCTGCTCAAATCGCTCATAGAAACTATCACTAAGTCTTGTTGCTGCTGTTCCAGTGCTTTCATTGTTGTCCCTGATACAGATACGGTAGACACCCATATCCATCACTTTCTGCAGAACACGGAAGAGCATGTCAGTCCTGATCAGCTTACTTTAACTCGCCGTAAAACGAACGTAACCGCCAGAAAGCCAACATATGACGTGTGACGTCCATAGGCAGGAGCGACTTGTGCCAGATCACAGCAAATTTGGGAAGTATTAGTTCAGAAAAATCGATTTTATCATGCAGAAAAAAAAATCATGAAGATGAGAAAATTATTATTGATAAAATGTATATTTATTTCTTGCTGCCTGCCTGTTTATTGTGGTCTGCCTGTTTATTGTGGTCTGCCTGTTTACAGTCAATTTATCTGCACGTCACTGCTGGATGGCATCAGTAAGGTGGGGCCACATCCTGGCCCTTAGCCTGGTTCTTCTGGCATCTGATGTACTTCTCTTCCATCTCATAGTCCCCCACAGGGAGAGACAGTGTTCTGGTTCATGGAGGAAGTGGAGGACAAAGACATATATTTACATAAACAGCTCTCCTGGAGGAAGCTGCTCCTCTCCTCTGGGGTGGGAGTCTGCAGCTCAGGGCTAGATGAACGGGCCGTCTCCATATCTGTCCACATGCTGGAGGCTCTCCTCTGCACAGGGGGTGAAGGAGGCACGATCTGCCACGGGAAGTAAGGCCAGGATGTCTCTGCTGAGTACGCCTGCATCTCATCGATGGACATCCATGGTTTCTTGGGGTAGTAGGGTTGAGAATTCCAAGAGACAACAGGATCAGTGGTCAGGTCATCTTTGCGACTATCCATGGACAAGGTGGACATTGACACCCTCAGGTTCACCAGTCCAAGGAGGTTGTCCATTGGTCCATCGCCAAAAGACTTGTAATCTGATCTGGCTTCTTCTTTAGTCTGTCTCGCATAGCTGATATTGTCAAAATGTTGTACATGGTCTGGTTTTGGGTGGGTGGTCTTCTTTCTTTTGCTGTAAAGGTGGGTAGAATCCACAATGTCTGTAGAGCCACCACACATGAAAACGCTGAAGAACCACCACAAACCTTTGCTCACACCTTTCCTCTTCATGATCAAATGTTTTAAATGAGGTTCTTGTCTTCAGAATCTAGGAATTTGAATTGTGTTGCCTGGGAAACTGACCACAACAATGTTTAATGACATGTTTGGAATGCCAGTAATATCATTCATTGTTATGATGCAATGAAATCATACTGTTCTAAATTAGAATGTTCAATGCAATGGCCTTCTGTGGGCTCTGCAATGGATAGGATTGACATCTCAAAAGTGTTCAATATTCTAACCAATTCAATATTTATTGACTATCTGTTTGGGAGCTCCACTATTAATGACTAGTGCAACGATTGATCTTCTGATTCCACTGACTGGATCTTAATTTTATCACTCTTTTGTTGCTGAGTGTATTTGTAGTGTATTTGAGTTATATTTCACGCGTGAGTTCCAAATATCTCTAACCATCGCCCCTGCGTGAGTTTTTTCATTCTCGTGATGTCAGAATGCTCTCAACATGACAGTTACCCACGCTGCCCTCAAACCAAGGCACGCTGCCTGTTAATTATCAATAGGCTATGTTTCAACTTGTCAATTTCAAATTATTTTCAAACAAGTTTTATTTTCTAACAACAGTTTGAATTGAGGTGTGTTCTGCCTCCTCGTTAATTTGTATAAG
The DNA here is from genome assembly GCF_013265735.2 of Oncorhynchus mykiss. Classification (NCBI taxonomy): domain Eukaryota; kingdom Metazoa; phylum Chordata; class Actinopteri; order Salmoniformes; family Salmonidae; genus Oncorhynchus; species Oncorhynchus mykiss. The sequence goes on from NC_048577.1 coordinate 24,122,135, forward strand.
TAGTAGCCCATTTCACTCTTGCGGACAATTTATGTTTGAGGCTTTACTGAGCGGACAAACTTCTCTCTTCAACTTCAACGTGAGCCCAAGTACTTCCTGAGTGTTTCCCCAGTTCAAGGATGAAGACATTGCGCATCTCTAGTCAGAACAGGCAAAACAACAAACGTTTTCCCCCAAAACATTTTCTGGCTGGCGCCCGCATTGCCTTCATGGTTCTTTGTCTTGCAAATTGGGCATGTATGCATTCCTATCAAAGTAAGTGACTTATTTTCTGAATATCGTGTTGTCGTTTCTGCTGTAGCACACCACATGTACAGTTGAAGTTGGAAGTTTACATACACCTTAGCCAAATACATTTAAACTCAGTTTTTCACAATTCCTGACATTTAATCCAAGAAAACATTCCTTGTCTTAGGTCAGTTAGGATCACCACTTTATTTTAAGAATGTGAAATGTCAGAAAAATAGTAGAGAGAATGATTTATTTCAGAATTTCTTTCTTTCATCATTTTCCCAGTGGGTCAGAAGTTTATATACGCTCAATTAATATTTGGTAGCATTGCCTTTAAATTGTTTAACTTGGATCAAATATGACTGGGGTCATTGTCCATTTGGAAGACCCATTTGCGACCAAGCTTTAACTTCCTGACTGATGTCTTGAGATGTTGCTTCAATATATCCATATAATTTCCCTCCCTCATGATGCCATCTATTTTGTGAAGTACACCAGTCGCTCCTGCAGCAAAGCACCCCCACAACATGATGCTGCCACCCCCGTGCTTCACGGTTGGGATTGTGTTCTTCGGCTTGCATGCCTCCCCCTTTTTCCTCCAAACATAATGATGGTCATGATGGCCAAACAGTTCTATTTTTGTTTCATCAGACGATCTTTGTCCCCATGTGCAGTTGCAAACCGTAGTCTGGCTATTTTATGGCGGTTTTGGAGCAGTGGCTTCTTGCTTGCTGTGCAGCCTTTCAGGTTATGTCAACATAGGACTCGTTTTACTGTGGATACAGATACTTTTGTACCTGTTTCCTTCAGCATCTTCACAAGGTCCTTTGCTGTTTTTCTGAGTTTGATTTGCACTTTTCGCACCAAAGTACGTTCATCTCTAGGAGACAGAACATGTCTCCATCCTGAGCGGTATGACGGCTGCGTGGTCCCATGGTGTTTATAGTTGCGTACTATTGTTTGTACAAATGAACGTGGTACCTTCAGGCGTTTGGAAATTGCTCCCAAGGATGAACCAGACTTGTGGAGGACTACAATTTTTTTTTCTGAGGTCTTGGCTTATTTCTTTTGATTTTCCCATGATGTCAAGCAAAGAGGCACTGAGTTTGAAGGTAAGCCTTGAAATACATTCACAGGTACACCTCCAATTGACTCAAATGATGTCAATTAGCCTAACAAACGCTTCTAAAGCCATGACATAATTTTCTGGAATTTTCCAAGCTGTTTAAAGGCACAGTCAACTTAGCGGATGTAAACTTCTGACCCACTGAAATTGTGATACAGTGAATTATAAGTGAAATAATCTGTCTGTAAACAATTGTTGGAAAAATGACTTGTGTCATGCACAAAGTAGATGTCCTAACCGACTTGCCAAAACTATAGTTTGTTAACAAGAAATTTGTGGAGTGGTTGAAAAACAAGTTCTAATGACTCCAACCTAAGTGTATGTAAACTTCCGACTGGATGGATCATAATGCATTTACTGTTTTATTAACATGTTTTCAAGTACTGGTGACAAATCATGCATTCCGAATATTGCATAGATTGTAATGGACACATATGATGTGTGTAAAATACTTGAATGTTGTACTGATTATGATGAGCTAATGCTAAGCTATTTGCTGGCTACAGTTGAAGTCGCAAACAAACATGGCTGCCATCATAAACAAGTTAGCTTAGCTGACATATATTTATTTTCTAAACAGCATTACATTAGTCTCTTGTGCTCACCAGAGATGTGATACATTGTAAACTAGTCTAGCTGTTAGGTCGCTAATTTATGTTTTGTTTTTTGTCAGAGCAACCTGTTATTTAGACTTGTTTATGGAATCTGGCTGTGGATGTGAGTTTGGCTGTGGAAGTGTTCCGTGTGATGCTTGGATGATGTTCGCATTTATCTTTTACAATAAAAGGTCAAATTGAGGAATAAAGTTTAAGACCTTTATTTTCCATCAGTAGAAAAAAACATTTTAGATGCTGTTCAGACAACAATGGTGTTTCGACGCGTTTGTTGCGTCATACATTCTGCTGCTACTATTCCAATCACAATCACATATTTGAGATCGTACGCTGCAGGGACCACTCAACAATGATCACAAATACGGGATTGTAGCATCAAAGGGTTAAAGAGGCTTCTAAAGTTTGTAATTTCCATACAGAAATGTCATACTTGATTTGCCCTAACAAAAATATTATCAACCCCTACAAAAATGTCCATTAATTATCATCCACATAATAATTCACATTTCCTGTTGCTGCAGGATTATTTTCCTTCTGTAGTAAACTGGCTCAAATTAAGATCCTACATCTGTACCTGTACTCCACTGTGTGCAGAAAGGAACACAATAAACCAAACATACCTAGAGTAGACATGTCTCAGGTCACAACAACTCATTCAGTTTCACTTCTATTTATTTCAAGCCCAAAACAAGTGACCCACCCAGTCATCATTGACAAAGGAAACCCAGGTATTTAAACATGGGCCACTAACTTCTCCCCTGGTCTTCTCTGTCTGACCCTGGCCAGGATTGGAGAGGCCAAAGTCACTGGCCTTTCCATGTCGCTCTCCCGCTAAGTCGGCCATTAGATCAATAAATAATGAGAGTCTGATGACGCCGTGCCCGCCCGTGGCTGCCGGGCAGAGCTGGCACCCACTGAATGCCACTCTGTCTGCCAATGGGGACAGCCGACACCTCAAAGGGCCAGATAATACCACCATTGTTGTGGGGGTGCCATGTCCACAGCTCCACCCCTTTCGGTGCCAGTGCCAGAATCACATGGCAGTGAGTGGAGATAATATAAACATGTCAAGGGGAGGTTCTGAGAAGAGAAGAAGAGTGGGAATGACATACATCGACATATTTGGTCATTTTATTTATACAACAACAGAGTACACAGGTACAGTACCATCAGAAAGTATTCATATCCCTTGACTTACTACACATTTTGTTTTCTCACAGCCTAAATTCAAATTTGATTACATTTTTAAAAATCTCAACCATCTACACACAATACCCCAAAATGACAAAGTGAAAACATGTTTTTAGAATTTTTAGTGAAAATTAAATACAGAAATGTCACATTTACATAAGTATTTACACACTTGAGTCAATATATGTTGGAATCATCTTTGGCAGCGATTACAGCTGTGAGTATTTCTGGTACACCTGGATTGTACAAAATGTGCACATTATTCTTTAAAAAAAAATGGCAGGTTCTGTCAAGTTGGTTGTTGATCATTGCTAGATAGTCATTTTCAAGTCTTGCCATAGATTTTCATGCCGATTTAAGTCAAAAATGTAACTAGGCCTCTCAGGAACATTCGATGTCGTCTTGGTAAGCAGCTGCAGTGCATATTTGAACTTGTGTTTCAGGTTATTGTCCTGCTGAAAGGTATATCTGTCTCCCATTTGCCTCAATTATAAGGCTTTGAGTACATAAAGTTAATTTCTTTAACAAATGTTTTTCAGTTTTCCTTTAGTGCCTTTACAGGATGCATGTTTTGGAATATTTTGTATTCTCTACAGGCTTCCTTCTTTTCACTGTCATTTACGTTAGTTTTGTGGAGTAACTACAATGTTGTTGATCCATCCTTAGTTATCTCCTATCACAGCCAGTAAACTCTTAACTGTTTTAAAGTCACCATTGGCCTCATGATGAAATCCCTTAGCGGTTTCCTTCCTCTCCGGCAACTGAGTAAGGATGGATGCCTGTATCTTTGTAGTGACTGGGTGTATTGATACTGTCACTTGAGTGCAGGTACGGGGAGGAAAACATTTAATAAATAACGGACGAGGAACGAGACAGGAACAGTGTCAGCAAACAGGTAACACAACAAAAGACAATTAATGCAGCCGCGGGGAACAGAGCAAGGGAACTGACAAATATAGGGGAGGAAATAAACAGATGAGTGAGTCCAGGTGAGTCCAATATCGCTGATGTACGTGACGAGGGAAGGCAGGTGTGCGTAATGGATGGAAGGAGTGCGTGATGCAGGGCAGCCTGGCGCCCTCAAGCTCCAGGGGGGAGGAAGAACGGGAGCAGACCTCACAGATGCACCATCCAACGTGTAATGAGTAACTTCACTATGCTCAAAGGGATATGCAATATCTGCTTTTTTTTCTTTCTTTTTTTTTACCCATCTACCAATAAGTGCCCTTCTTTGCGAGGCATTGGAAAACCTCCCTGGTCTTTGTGGTTTAATCTGTGTTAGAAATTCACTGCTCATCTGAGGGACCTTACAGATAATTGTATGTGTGGGGTACAGAGATGAGGTAGTCATTCCATGCACCGAGTGAGTCCATGCAACTTATGTGACTTGTTAAGCAAATGTTTACTCCTGAACTCATTTAGGCATGCCCTAACAAAGGGGTTATATCGTAATTGACTCAAGACATTTCAGGTTTTTATTTGTAATTCATCTGTAAAAGATTATTTGACATTGTGGTGTATTGTTTGTGTAGGCCAGTGACACAAAATCTAAATGTAATGCATTTAAATGCGGGCTGTAACACAACAAAATGTGGAATAAGTCAAGGGGTATGAATACTTTCTGAAGGTACTGTACCTGTGTACTCTGCTGTTCTGGTGGTCCTCTGTTGTTGTCTAAATAAAATAACAAAATATGTCAATGTGAGAATGCTGTTCATCGACTACAGCTCAGCATTTAACGCCATAGTACCATAGTACCCTCCAAACCCTGGGTCTCGACCCCGCCCTGTGCAACTGGGTACTGGACATCTTCACGGGCCGCCCCCAGGTGGTGAGGGTAGGTAACAACACCTCCACCCCGCTGATCCTCAACACTGGGGCCCCACAAGGGTGCCTTCTGAGCCCTCTCCTGTGCTCCCTGTTCACCCACGACTGCGTGGCCATGCACGCCTCCAACTCAATCATCAGGTTTGCGGACAACACTACAGTGGTAGGCTTGATTACCAACAACGACGAGACGGCCTACAGGGAGGAGGTGAGGGCCCTCGGAGTGTGGTGTCAGGAAAATAACCTCACACTCAACGTCAACAAAACAAAGGAGATGATTGTGGACTTCAGGAAACAGCAGAGGGAGCACCCCCCTATCCACATCGATGGGACAGTAGTGGAGAGGGTAGTAAGTTTTAAGTTCCTCGGCGTACACATCACGGACAAACTGAATTGGTCCACCCACACAGACAGTGTCGTGAAGAAGGCGCAGCAGCGCCTCTTCAACCTCAGGAGGCTGAAGAAATTTGGCTTGTCACCAAAAGCACTCACAAACTTCTACAGATGCACAATCGAGAGCATCCTGTCGGGCTGTATCACCGCCTGGTACGGCAACTGCTCCACCCACAACCGTAAGGCTCTCCAGAGGATAGTGAGGTCTGCACAACGTATCACCGGGGGCAAACTACCTGCCCTCCAGGACACCTACACCACCTGATGTCACAGGAAGGCCATTAAGATCATCAAGGACAACAACCACCCGAGCCACTGCCTGTTCACGCCGCTATCATCCAGAAGGCGAGGTCAGTACAGGTGCATCAAAGCAGGGACCGAGAGACTGAAAAACAGCTTCTATCTCAAGGCCATCAGACTGTTAAACAGCCACCACTAACATTGAGTGGCTGCTGCCAACACACTGACTCAACTCCAGCCACTTTAATAATGGGAATTGATGGAAATTGATGTAAAATATATCACTAGCCACTTTAAACAATGCTACTTAATATAATGTTTACATACCCTACATTACTCATCTTATATGTATATGAATATACTGTACTCTATATCATCTACTGCATCTTTATGTAATACATGTATCACTAGCCACTTTAAACTATGCCACTTTGTTTACATACTCTACATTACTCATCTCATATGTATATACTGTACTCTATACCATCTACTGCATCTTGCCTATGCCATTCTGCACCATCATTCATTCATATATCTTTATGTACATATTCCTTATCCCTTTACACTTGTGTGTATAAGGTAGTAGTTTTGGAATTGTTAGGTTAGATTACTCGTTGGTTATTACTGCATTGTCGGAACTAGAAGCACAAGCATTTTGCTACACTCGCATTAACATCTGCTAACCATGTGTATGTGACAAATACAATTTGATTTGATTTGTGTGATTCCCACTCATCTTCTCTTCTCAGAACCTCCCCTTGACATGTTTATATTATCTCCACTCACTGCCAATGTGATTCTGGCACTGGCACCGAAAGGGGTGGAGCTGTGGACATGGCACCCCCACAACAATGGTGGTATTATCTGGACCTTTGAGGTGTCGGCTGTTCCCATTGTGGAGTTATACCTAGGCTAAATATAAGCCTTCCACAACCACAAGACCCACAAATAATTTTATTATTGACGATCCTGGGGATCAGGAGCAGACCGGTCACCTCTGCTGAGGCGTGGGAAACATGTCAGTCATGTCAAATAGCGAGTTGAAACCGGTTGTCAGAGAGGAAGATGTGATCTCTCAACTTTGTTGTCGTGAGAGGCAGGGGGAGGGGCTTGGTGTGTGCGTAAACCATAGAGGAAGAGGCGAAGCAAGAGGTTTCACTCTCGCTAAAATCTGTCCAAAATAACGCCAATGCTTATTTTGGACCTAAGCTTGCCTTTGGGCCAACAACTCCTATTTTTAGGGCGGAGACGTGCATCTCGTCATTATATACAGGTCTCTGGTGTAAATGGGAAGGTGCACACAGCACAGAGGAGCGAAGGAGACGAGACCAAAAATACACGAGAACAAGCGGACGTAAACGCGGCAGCGTAGCCTAGTGGTTAGAGCGTTGGACTAGTACCCGAAAGGTTGCGAGATCGAATCCCTGAGCTGACGAGGTACAAATCTGTCATTCTGCTCCTGAACAAGGCAGTTAACCCACTGTTCCTAGACCAGTTAACCCACTGTTCCCAGGCTGTCATTAAAAATAAGAACTGGTTCTTAACTGACTTGCCTAGTTAAATAAAAGGTAAAAAATGAAAACACTCATAAAAATAACAAAACCTTGATTCTCGCGATAAAGGCATTTTGAATATCCCACAAAAACATACATTGAAATTCATTTGATATACTGTACCTACCACCAAGGCAATGAGCCATAGCTCAGCTGGCTCTGGAAGTAGATTACATCAGCCTACGAACTGTGTGTTGCAGCAACTATCCTACTCAGAGTCAGCCGGAAACTGGGAACAATCATACATACACCGTTGCACCCTACAAAGTCTCCCTTAGAGTAGGCTCTCAACATCATTTCGAAAGACAGAGAACACACGCATCTCTGACAATATGTGTTTTTAAGGTCCCAACAGGTTAGCAGATAAAATAGAGCAGAGGCCAAGTCTTCTTGAGAAGAAACACCCTGCAATTCAGTCACATTTCTATATTCCCTGGCCATGAATAAAGCCAGTTAACTGCAGAGGACAGAGGCCCATTCACTAGCCTGTTACTGGATCATGGAGGAGCTTTGCAGCTACAGCACAGAGACCCACCCTCTCCCAAGACAAGGAGGGCGACTTCTAAAGTGACTTCACTCCTCCGCAGCAACAAGGACACTGTTGTTGCACCCCTTTCGTTCCACTCGTGACAAACGTAACAGCCTCCGGTCTGACTGGGTGGTGAATCGTTTTTAACCGCACGACAGGGAGTCGGGGGAGGGGAGGGGGCGCGCGATTTGGTGTCAGACGAGCATCACACAGAGAAAACACGACACAGCTTCTGTGCTTGGTGGTAGTACAGAGAGAGAGACATTGTACGTGGTCCGGGTAGGACATGTCATGGCAATAAAGAACACTAGCTGCACATCAACAAGTGCTGTAGCTAATTCTGCGAAGCCTTGATGAGCTTTGAGAAACCTAATTATGTAATCAGTACTGTATTGTGCTTTCCACCCAGGAGAAACTGGGAGATTAAAGGAGGAAAGACAGGAGTTCAAACCCCAGCTAACGTTAGAGCTGGCGCAATTATTGTGTAATCGTGTAACCAACAATTATGGACAATAACAGTGAACTATAATCGTCGTAACGCATTCATTTTTAGGAGAAGGGCGATTCAACTTTATATTCAAGTAGATATAGTTCACCCAATAGCATTTTCTTTAACATGACGTGGGCAAAGTTGGTAGTCATTTTACGAGCAGAACAGCACGGTCAGGGGGAGAAACTTCACTTCCACGTGGTGAAAACCATTCCTTTTTGAGACAAGGCTGTCACCAGCGCTGTGTTGTATTTATTAGGTATGTCGTAGCTCCTTTCAAAAGATGCATTATTACATTTAATGCATTTTGCACTATTTTTGTCATTGTTATGATGGTTATTTACAAAATACCCAGTACATACTGTGTAAGCCTAACAAGGCTCTTAGGACTTCTACTGTAATCCTGTTCACAGAAGTCATAGGTGCCAATAAAGAGGGTTGCTATTGGCTGTAGGTGGCCATTTCATAGGCACCCAGTCTCTATAAAGAGATTATCAAGGGAGGGACAAAGTCTGATCCAAACACAGCACCTCATAAAAAGGGTTAGACTGCAGGCTAATAAGCTTATGGCGGTCTTTGAGCGAGAGAAAGAGAGAGACTGAGACAGAAAGAGAGAGAGAGAGATACTGACTTTCCAGATAATTTAATACAGTCAAAGTTTATTCTTCTTTCTTAACGTCATTAACAATGGGGGTTAGGGGAGATGTCATCATGTCAGTTTTAAAATGGAGACCAACGGTGACATAACCTCAGCAGTCTGACTTTTGAGGTAGCAGATGGAGGGTGGCAGTTTACATGTCAAACCCTTTGAATTATTCATTGAGGTAGAACACAGACTACCCTGAAAGGCAAATAAATCATTGTTTTTAGAAGTGTACTATGTTCTGCCTAGTGGCGCAGCGGTTTAGGGCACTGCATCTCAGTGCTAGAGGCGTCACTACAGACCATGGTTTGATTCCAGGGTGTATCACAACCGGCCGTGATTAGGAGTCCCATAGGGCGGCGCACAATTGGCTCAGCATCGTCCGTGTTAGGGTTTGGCCGGGGAAGGCCATCATAAATAAGAATTTGTTCTTAAATGACTTGCCTAGTTAAACAAAGGTTAAATACAACAACAAAAAAATGAATTATGAATCTCCCTCAGAGAGTGAAGATGGTCTTCTGAAATGAAAACTAAAAAAGATAGGTTACATCTGTCAACTACTGGTGTCATCCTCATACAAGGCACCGATTTAGCTATAGGTAAGGATAACGTCCATTTGCTTATGAGCAGCAATGTCACAGAGAACACATCTCATTATACTATCATACAAATTCAGGACAGAAAGATACCACTTTTATTTGTTTTTCCACACTCTCCAATCATCAGTCAGAAGAACGGTGAAAAGTTGGGAGGTAACCATGGGCAAAACAAAGCTCCCAAGCAAATGTGTTCCCCCCTATAGCGTTGAAGCGAAATCGGCCAGGTAGACAACCTCCCCATTTTCCAAGTTCAGGGAGAACAAGAAAATTAGGTTGCGTCCTATTTACTATGTAGGCTACTACTTTTGACCTGAACCCTATGGGTCCCGGTCAAAAGTAGTGCACTACATAGGGAATAGGGTGCCATTTCGGACGTAACCCGAGAGAGATAAGAGGCGGCTTGTAGGTGCCCACAACTGGACCTTTCCAACACATCAAGTCGACCTTGATAACAATGAAGGAGTGGGGTAAAGCAGAGGAAGGAATGTGGAGAGGAGAGGAGTGGAGTGGACCAATTCAAATAGCCTTTGTATCTTTCTGTCCAGTGGGGAAAAAGAGAGAAAAAAGGGATCTTTCCAGGAATGACTTTCATTAATTGACTTTACCACAGAAGCAGATCTCCAAGTCAGACAGATGTACAGCATTCACTGACTCAGAGCTATGACAGACAGCAAGTTGAACAGACATCAAGTTGAACAGAAAAAGGTTCAGGCTAGATGGCGTGTTGTTTAATGAATGTCTTGTCTGCTCATTCACTCTGTTCAAAAGAGATGTGTCACACAAGTTATAATCTAAACACGAACCAAAGTCATGAGAATGGTGAGCATGTAAAGGGCCCTTGACAGGGAATGTAGGCTAAAATAAAGTTATAAGCGGTGCATGCACAACACTACACAAACATAGGCCTAAATGTGGGTCATCATGGCACACCCAATGTTGCTGTTGTTAACATGATATGGCCTATGAATTACTTAGTAACTTGTAGTAGGCTATGTGTAATACACCATAGGCTACATGCTTTCAGTATGTGCCCCAGGGGTTGATGTTAACTAATTGTGTTTGCTACCCTTTTGCGACTGCCGAGCCACAGAATCCTAACGGGATCCTCACAAATGGCAGTCTCTGAAGAGCTCCATTCATGTTCAGCCTCAGCAGCCTTCGGTGACCCCACGTTTGTTTTTATTCCCTAATCAAGGCATGAAACAGACACCCATCCTGAGGGCCTTTTCGCCCCAAACAAATGGACTTGCATAACCGATCCCCGCACAACCCGTCGACATACCAGGGGTGAGTCGGTAAGAGCATCTCATCTGGGGAGGTTGGAGTCGAGTAGGGAGACCAGCCTGATTTAATAAAGGAAACTGATCCAGCCCATTTCAGGAATGGAAACTCTGGTGAGAGTGATATGATGGTGTTATTTTTAAACTCTCCCAAGCATCCGCAGAGGATGTCGTCCACTACTGAGGAGTGTAGTCAGATGACAGTATGATGATGCAAAGCCAGTGTTCTCTGACAGCACAATCATGCTTATAATAGACTAGAGGAGGAAAGGGAATTTCAAAGGATACACAGTAGGCTACCAACAGGCCTACCATACTCAGATGACAGTTTGAATCGAAGCCAGTTTCTCTTCAAATAGGCCTAACCCTACATTGAGAAGGGTCAAAGGGTATTTCAAAGTAAAGACAGGCACAAACACAGCTCTACTATAATAGCGACAGAAATGAATATGACTGGACAGTTGAGCAAATGAGCCGAATTTGGAGGAAACAAAAGAAGGACTGACGAGGCCAGATGCTCAAGCGAGATGATGCATGCAAATCAGTTTATGTTGTGGGAACAATAGCCCCCAGCTGGGCTTTCTCCGTGCGGGCCAAACCGGCTCGTCAACCACACAAGGGAAAGAGAGACCCTTCATTGTGCACAACCAGTAACGTCATATATATTCTTCAAAAAGTGCCATAGGCACATTTCAAGTCCACATACTTACCTCTCTCTTAATAGTTAAATAGGTAGGTAAGCTACTTGGTTTCAATGTGTGAATGATGACAATGGGCAATAAAAACCAACCTCAGTTTAGGTATTTCTTACCGCTGGAAAACGTTGTCATTGTTTTGTTTCTGTGCCATGAAAAGGCTAACTTGAAAGTGGAAAGTCAGACATTGTAGGCTAGGCCTACTATGGGTAATAGTCGACAACAACAAAAAGTGTAAAGGTGTGCAACAATTAGGCTACAATTTTATATTTGACTGATGATGACAATAACTTCCCCCTTGGTAGCCAAGCAAATTGCCGTAAAATAACCCTTTAGCTACATAAAATAAAGCACATTGTATGCGTTTCAAACTCGCCTTACCTAATGACAATCCGACAGCATCATCTGGACTTTCCCGATATTCGCTCGAAATCCAATTTGAATGCTCCAGCTGAGAAAAACGCACACCGAAGATTGAAAGGAAAGCAAATCTGTCCGTGCTGACCTAAACACCGAATTGTCGAGTTATTTTTTTACATTCACCTGCTAAGATGTGTTTATGACGTTGTTATATGCTGTCCAACTATTTTCGCTCTAATGTACTGGTAAACGGACTCAGTGTAGGACAATACTAGAGTGAGTAATCTCTACAATCGGGTCTCTGCTCCAGTCTGCTTGTGCTCACATGAAGTTACGTCATGAGACGCGTCGAAACGTACCATGGGCCTTGTAGTTGTAGCTCAGTCTACTGGAAATAACACACACACACACACACACACACACACAACTAACCTTGTGGAGACACAAATCTGTCCCATTCAAAATCCAATTTTCCCTAACCCCTAACACTAACCCGTACCTTTACACTTTTAAAAAAAAATATTTTTATTAATTTAAGTGTTATTTTACCAGGTAAGTTGACTGAGAACACATTCTCATTTACAGCAATGACCTGGGGAATAGTTACAGGGGAGAGGAGGGGGATGAATGAGCCAATTGTAAGCTGGAGATGATTGGGTGACCTTGATGGTATGAGGGACAGCTTGGGAATTTAGCCAAGACACCGGGGTTAACACCCCTGCTCTTACGATAAGTGCCATGGGATCTTTAATGACCTCAGAGAGTCAGGACACCCGTTTAACGTCCCATACCGTGACTTTTGAATAACCTCTTAGTTCACAATTTATTGGTTTGCCTCTGCATTTGATTGGAAAAAATGGTCTTCTTCACTCTTGCTTGCTTGTCTTTGCACAGACATAATTCATGTATTCCTGCTTCAATATCTGCCATTTGTCCCACACTTTCAAAGAGCTCTTCACACCATACTGCCGAAAACCTGAGGGACATTTTTTTCCTCCAGCAATGAAACACACATCAACATAGCAACAGCGCTGCATTTGGTTCTTGAGAGTTCAGTAGGAGCATAGGGTGCAGCGAATGCTGTGCTAATACTAGCAAATATTACGTTTCCAAACCACTAAGCGCTTGTACGGCTGACCTGTAAGCTGTTGTCATGCAGTCATGGAGACTGTAACCATGAACACTGATATGTTTACGTAGTGTTTCAAATACCACAAACTTGGAAGACGCAGAAGTTCTTCTTCTCTGGATTCTTATGTGTGTGTATGGGGGGAGGATGCATTTGTGTGTGTGTGTGTGTGTGTGTGTGTGTGTATGGGGGGGGGGGGGGGGGGGGGGGCATTTGGCAAGTCAGGATATTTGGCCGATACTCACAAGGAAAAAGGCTATTTTAGGGTTAGGGTTTAGGTTTAGGGTAAAAATTAGGCTTAGTGTTAGGGGTTAGGTTTAGGGTACGGAGTTGGGGTTAGGGTAAAGAGTAAAGAAAAGTATAATTTTGAATGGAAATCATTTGTGTGTGTGTGTGTGTGTGTGTGTGTGTGTGTGTGTGTGTGTGTGTGTGTGTGTGTGTGTGTGTGTGTGTGTGTGTGTGTGTGTGTGTGTGTGTGTGTGCGTGTGCGTGTGCTTGCATCTGAGAGAGAGAGAGAGAGAGAGAGAGAGAGAGAGAGAGAGAGAGAGAGAGAGAGAGAGAGAGAGAGAGAGAGAGAGAGAGAGAGCGAAAGGAAGAGAGAGAAACCAGGATAAATACATTATCCTTGTGCTTGAGCACATAGGTAATAGCAGTACATGTATATAATAGCAGAATATGTAAAATGAGGTGAAATAAGTGAATTCACCACTGCAGTCCACTCTCAAATGAAACAGTTGAGTGAATAGGGGTGGGAGATGACAAGCTGAGACAATACATAAGCGCGAGCGTCGGTTTCTGCATTGTCATTGCCAATGAATCAATGCCTGCCCTCTCAATAACCTCTTCATCAGGGTGTGTGTGTGTGTGTGTGTGTGTGTGTGTGTTGGTTGGAGCTTTAATATGTAGGTGATGATAGCTGAGTCATGGTTGGCTGTGGTGTGTGAATAAGTCTCTGTATCGTACTTGAGCTGAATGACACTTAGGTTTCATAATCTGTTCCTGATGTCCAAAACCTTTTGTTTTTCCCTCTAACACTCACTTCATTGTTGGGTAGGGAGGTTACAATAATGTTCCCAATACTCAATTTTACCAGACAAGAACAAGGCAGTCTGTAGGCATTTGCCTTAGGAAATGTGTCAAACAGTGTAGTAAATACAATACACTGTATTCCTATTACCTAGCAATAACAGTAAAAACATCACAACCTATAACAGTAATATCATCACTACATGTACAATGATAGTGTTTACAGAATTTCTCAGAAAATTCATTTCATTTTATTTGACAAAGAACCAAAGGGCTATATAGGCCATATAAGGTAAAATGCTGGGAATATCTCAATAATATCCCTTTTCATCCAGATGTTTTTTGCACAGCTCTCTTATTCTTAAAAAAAAATCTATCTTATTCTCTTCTACATCCCTCCTCTTTCTCCTTATCCTTCCATCTCTCTCTCTCTACCAGCCAGGTGCTAGTGTAATCAGATACATTCTCCGAGCATGGTAACGATGACATGGCTGGTTCAAGGTCACTGTGGGACCAGAGGTCATGGACAATGTGATGTGAGGAGAAAAAGGGTGGGTGCGGGTACTGTAGCAGTTGTAGTGGTAGTGTGTCAAATAAGATCCTTACAAGAGCAAATAGTGGAGAGTGCAGATTAGAGATTTGGCTGTTTGTCTATTGTGTCCATATATCTGTGCAATGCCTGAAGGGTGTGCTTTTTCATTAGAGACCAACCCTTAACCCCAAATGTTTTGTCACATGGCGTGGTGGCATTTCCTGGACTGAACAGGATCTATTGAAATGCAAAGAAATACACATACAGTAAGTATATGATTCATGGGCTCCATGGGTGAACCCAGATGGCAGACCCACACTGAGTAAGTTGTGCCATCTAGTGTTCATTCTGTAAATACATGGGACATACGTTGGGTATATACACTGAGGGTACAAAATATTAGGAACACCTGCTCTTTCCATGACATTTACTGACATGGTGAATCCAGGTGAAAGCTATGATCCCTTATTGATGTCACTTTTAAAGTCAGTCAATTAAAATGAAAACTTCAATCGGTGTAGATGAAGGTGAGGAGGCAGGTTAAAGAAGGGTTTTTAAGCCTTGAGACAATTGAGACATGGATTGTGAATGTGTGCCATTCAGAGGGTGAACGGGAAAAACAAAAGATTGAAGTGCCTTTGAACAGGGTATGGTAGTAGTTGCCAGGTGCACCGGTTTGAGTGTGTCAGGTTTTTCAAGCTCATCAGTTTCACGTGTGTATCAAGAATGGTCCACCACCTAAAGGACATCTAGACAACTTGACACAACTGTGGGAAGCATTGGGGTCCATATGGGCCAGCATCCTTGTTGAACGAGGTTGGAACTCAATATTAGGAAGGTGTTCCGAATGTTTTGTGCAATCAGTGTATAGAGTACATGATGACATTTGAAACAGACTGTGCCTATAAATTACTCAGATAAAGATGCATCATACCAAGAAACAAAAGACAGTCCTTGTATTTCTATATTAGAATAGTATTGCTATGGTACTGTACTTTGAAGCTCTGTGATAGAGGAAACTTTTAAAACGTGAAATGTCCATTGAGCATTTTATTTTAGGCAGTGGTGGAAAAAGTACCCAATTGTCATACTTTTTACTAAACGTAAAGATACCTTAATAGAAAATGACTCAAGTAAAAGTGAAAGTCCCCCAGTAGAAATATTACTTGTGTAAAAGCCCAAAATTATTTGGTTTTAAATACACAGTATACTGAACAAAAATATAAACACAACATGTAAAGTGTTGGTCCCATATTTCATGATCTGAAAAAAAAAGATCCCAGAAAAATCCATGCGCACAAAAGCTTATTTGTCTCAAATTCTGTGCAAAAATTTGTTTACATCCCTGTTAGTGAGTATTTCTGCTTTGTCAAGATAATCCATCCACCTGACAGACAGCATATCTTGCTGAGGAATATTTCTGTCTGTAATAAAGCCCTTTTGTGGGGAAAAACTCATTTGGATTAGCTGGGCCTGACTCCCCAGTGCCAAGTGGGTGGGCCTATGCCCTCTCAGGCCCACCCATGGCTGCGCCCCTGCCCAGTCATGTGAAATCCATAGATTAGGGCCTAATTTATTTATTTAAATTGACTGATTTTCTTATA
Organism: Oncorhynchus mykiss; assembly: GCF_013265735.2. Classification (NCBI taxonomy): domain Eukaryota; kingdom Metazoa; phylum Chordata; class Actinopteri; order Salmoniformes; family Salmonidae; genus Oncorhynchus; species Oncorhynchus mykiss. Next base: position 24,138,197 of record NC_048577.1, read on the forward strand.
TGAACTGTAACTCAGTAAAATCATTGAAATTATTACATGTTGCATTTATATTTTTGTTCAGTATACTTAACTATCAAAAGTAAAAGTATAAATCATTTCAAATTCTTTATATTAAGCAAACCAGATAGCCCCATTCTTGTTATTTTTATTTGCAGATAGCCAGGGGCACACTCCAACACTCAGACATTACTTACAAACAAAGCATGTGTGTTTAGTAAGTCTGCCAGATCAGAGGCAGTAGAGATGACCAGGATGTTCTCTTGATAAATGCGTGAATTGGATAATTTTCCTGTCCTGCTACGCATTCAAAATGTTACGAGTACTTTTGGTTGTCAGGGAAAACGTATGGAGTAAAAATAACATTATTTTCTTTTGGAATGTAGTGAAGTAAAAGTTGTCAAAAATATAAATAGTAAAGTAAAGTACAGGTACCCACAACAACTACTTAAGTAGTACTTTAAAGTATTTTTTACTTAAGTACTTACTTTACACCACTGAATTAAGGACAGTATAATTTGACATTATCTCAACAACATATGACATCACTGGAGTTCCGATGATGTCATAAAGCAATGTATCTCAGGAAACATAATTCAAATTCAAATTTTCAGAATACAAGAAACTCATATCAAAATTTGATCATGAAGTGGAAAGGTACGAGCACAGGTTGGTGGTTTTTATACCATTTTTTAATGTAGTAGCTCCATAGACATTTTGGATTCTACACACATTTAAAGCAAAAGAAACAAAACCACCAACGTAAAGCCTGACCATGTCAAAGATTTTGAGAATATCAGCTATTTCAGTCAGACTAAAGAAGACAAATCAGACTACAGCTCTTTTGGCGATGGACCAACGCACAACCTCCTTGGACTGGTCAACCTGAGGTTGTGAATGTCTACCTTGTCCACGGATAGTTTCAGAGATGACCTGATCATTGATCCTTTTGACTCTTGGAAGCCTCAACCCTACTACCCCCAGAAAACATGGATGCCCTTCGATGAGATATAGGTATGACGCTCACCAGGTGTCTCCAAATAACCATGTACAATAGATTAACTGGTTTTTCAAATTTGGTGAAACTCACAATAAACCAAATGATGCATTTCTATCAGAGCCCTGGTCAAAAGTTGTGCACTATAAAGGGAAAAGGTTTCCATTTGGGAGGTTGAGCATGACTATGCTTTATCAGCAGTGGCGACCCGTCATTCAGGGCAGGTGGGGCAGAACCCCACCTGTTTTGAGCCCCACAGTTTTAGCAATAAATAAATAAAATACAATTTCAGGCTTGCCTGTTTTGCATGTTATTTTGGCATTAAAACTTGTCACATATCAGTTTGCAAGCAATGGAAAAAATCTATACATAATTCAGTTAATAAATCTGCATACACACGTTCTCTTTTTTGTTTTCTTGAGCTCCAAAATTCAGGTGTTTCAGCCTAGCTCAGTCATTTCTGGGGTGGTGGGGCGAGCCAGCAGAAAATAGGAGTATTGCACCATGATTGGCTCAGTGTTCTGTCACTCATGGGGACAGTAAGTCATCGCCGAGTTTGAGTGCTTAGTAAGGGTAAACATCCAAAATTTCAGCCCTTTGGGTCCTGCCATAGAGTTATATTACAAATGCCCTTCCAAAAAGGCTGAAGGTCAATGGCCACAGATAAAAAATGACGTCAAATCACGTTATATGTAAAGTAGCTTTGATTGGACTGATCATGTCAACATCCTACTTTCAAAGTCTTAGTTAGCAGTCATCATCATGAATCAAGTCGACAATCTACTGGCAAATCCTTTTTAATCCTTGTCATATGAAGAGAAATTATGGATCAAACGTATCGGTGCTCATCGGCCATTGGACATAAAGATTACACAACAAGTTGGAAATCGCAAATTCAACAATGAGTCGTTTGGAAGTAATCAGTGGCTAACTGCAAGCATTGCAAAGCAACTACTAATGTTAGCCTGCTAATTCAATGGAGTGGCTGTGTTTTTTCTTTCCAGAGTTCTCACCATAAATCCAGCGAATGCCAGACTTTGATGACAAAGTTTGGCCACAAAGGACTGCTTTGCCACCTTCATAAGGTGAGTCCAAAAATGTCTTGTATGCTGCTGCATACAGTAAATTATATAATATGCAAGGGAGATATGTATACTGTAGCTAAGAAAGTAATACTAAGTGTATTTTGTGTAGTAAGCTGCTAGTAGCCCATGTGCCTCTCCCTAATGATTTGGTCTATTTTCACCAACGCAGTATTGTAAACACATCGTTCGTGGCCTAGTGTCACGTCCTGACCTTAGTTCCTTTTTTACGTCTCCGTTTTAGTTTGGTCAGGGCGTGAGTTGGGGTGGGCATTCTATGTTTTGTGTTCTATGTTTTCCATTTCTATGTGTTTGGCCTGGTATGGTTCCCAATCAGAGGCAGCTGGCAATCGTTGTCTCTGATTGAGAACCATACTTAGGCAGCCTGTTTTTCCCACTTGAGTAGTGGGTAGTTGTTTTCTGTCTCTCTACCAGACAGGACTGTTTCAGTTGTTCTTTTGTTTACGGTGTGTTTCAATGTTCAGTTATCGAATAAATCTAACATGAACACTTACCATCTTGGTCCTCTCCTTCAACCTGCCGTTACACCTGGTGTGTGCTTGTTTGACAACTTTTTTTGTATAGCTGTGACAGTGCTACTGATAGTAGTGGTGGTGCTTAGCTTTCACATGCAAATTCAGCACACACAAAATTCTATAATAGAATTGTGTTATTTAACGCGTCAAATAGTGTTATTTGACATGTATCTTTTTTGACACGCAAAGACCCAAACAGCATTCAATGTGCCTCACTCTAATAATTTTGTATATTTTCACCTATTATTTACACCTATTGTGCTAACTTGGTGGTGCACGTGTTGCCTATAACCTGTTTTAGAGAAATGTAATCATCGACTATTGTAAGAGCTTTCATTGTCTGTTTATATGCACCCTTTATTTATTCTACGGTTCTGACTTGTTGTACAGGGAGTACACTGTCAGAACAGCCCATGTTCTGAATACTGTCACTGTACATTTGAATGTGCTGATTGTTACAAATAGTTATATGGACTAGGTCTGTCGTCGAGCGTTCATTATTGTCTTAATCGAAATTACGGATTGCCTCTTTTCCGCTTGTCTTTCCTTTATTCCATAGTTTGTACACCTCAATTGTCAGTAGAAACCACATTTATTTAAACAAGCCATATCAGCTACAGTGCCTTGCAAAAGTATTCATCCCCCTTGGTGTTTTTCCTATTTTGTTGCATAACAAGCTGTAACTTAAATGGATTTTTATTTGAATTTCATGTAATGGACATACACAAAATTGTCCAAATTGGTGAAGTGAAATGAAAAAAATTACTTTTTTAAAAAAATACAAAAATGGAAAAGTGGTGCGTGGATATGTATTCACCCCCTTTGCTATGAAGCCCCTGAATAAGATCTGGTGCAACCAATTACCTTCAGAAGTCACACAATTAGTTAGATTGCACACAGGTGGACTTTATTTAAGTGTCACATGATCTGTCACATGATCTCAGTATATATACACCTGTTCTGAAAGGCCTCAGAGTCTGCAACACCACTACGCAAGGGGCACCACCAAGCAAGCGGCACCATGAAGACCAAGGAGCTCTCCAAACAGGTCAGGGACGAAGTTGTGGAGAAGTACAGTTCAGATTAGGGTTATAAAACAGATTAGGGTTTCCATGGAGCACCATTAACTCCATTATTTAAAATGGGAAAGAATATGGCACCACAACAAATCTGCCAAGAGAGGGTCGCCAACCAAAACTCACGGATCAAGCAAGGAGGGCATTAATCAGAGAGGCAACAAAGAGACCAAAGATAACTCTGAAGGAGCTGCAAAGCGCCACAGCGGAGATTGGAGTATCTGTCCATAGGACCACTTTAAGCCGTACACTCCACAGAGCTGGGATTTACGGAAAAGTGGACAGAAAAAAAGCCATTGTTTAAAGAGAGAAATAAGTAAACACGTTTGGTGTACGCCAAAAGACATGTGGGAGACTCCCCAAACATATGGAAGAAGGTACTCAGGTCAGATGAGACTCAAATTTAGATTTTTGGCCATCAAGGAAAATGCTATGTCTGGCGCAAACCCAACACCTCTCATCACCCCGAGAACACCATCAGGGACTGGGAAACTGGCCAGAATTGAAGGAATGATGGATGGTGCAAAATACAGGGAAATTCTTGAGGGAAACCTGTTTGTCTTCCAGAGATTTGAGACTTGGACAGAGGTTCACCTTCCAGCAGGACAATGACCCTAAGCATACTGCTAAAGCAACACTTAAGTGGTTTAAGGGGAACATTTAAATGTCTTGGAATGGCCTAGTCAAAGCCCAGACCTCAATCCAATTGAGAATCTGTGGTATGACTTAAAGATTGCTGTACACCGGTGGAACCCATCCAACTTGAAGGAGCTGGAGCAGTTTTGCCTTGAAGAATGGGCAAAAATCCCAGTGGCTAGATGTGCCAAGCTTATAGAGACATACCCCAAGAGACTTGCAGCTGTAATTGCTACAAAAGGTGGCTCTACAAAGTATTGACTTTGGGGGGGGGGGAATAGTTATGCATGCTCAAATTCTGTTTTTTTGTCTTCTGGTTTGTTTCACAATAAAACATATTTTGCATATTCAAAGTGGTAGGCATGTTGTGTAAATCAAATGATACAAACTCCCCAAAAATCTATTTTAATTCCAGGTTGTAAGGCAACAAAATAGGAAAAATGCCAAGGGGGTGAATACTTTCAAAAGCCACTGTATGTTTTTTTTAAAAGGCAGCAAATGAGGCTGAATGAACTGTTTCGCTGCCAGACAAGGCTCCTCCTGAAAGCCAGGTGTAGCAGTGGTAATGTGTTGGGACAGCTTTATGTAGGCCCTAACAGTTTGTGGGCACCGTTTGTCACCGTTATAGTGCAATTAATGTATTGTTTAGTGTTGTGTTGTGTAGTGGCTTTGCTGGTATGCATCCCACATTTTGGGGGGGTTTCCCTACCAAGATTTACATGCTAAAATCAGCACTGCTTATTAGATACCAGTTAGCTCAGCTACAAATAATATTATCTTGATGTACCTTAGAAAAAACCTGCTCTAAGTTGTATTGGAATTCCATTGCCATGTGGAGTGGGAAAATGAGTTGGGAGGATGGAAGTGTCAATGTCCACTTTGTACAAGGTCAGTAAGTATTATAGATGTAAACAATTAAACAAATGACATAAGACTAACTACCCTTTCTAAGACACTTACCTTGGCTACCCAGCTTTGACATCAGTCTGGCCTGTGGGTGTGGCACAGTGGAGGAGGCTCCTCCCACTGACGTGGCACTGGAGCTCTGTGCCAAGTTCGAGGACTGCCAGTTCCTACGCAAGGGCCTTGTGTTTCAGGCACCTGGGGCTACGCTGAGAAGCCCATCCCTACTTCCCCTTCATCGAGGATCAACCTTTCCTGGTATGTGGAGGATCTTCATTTATTTTTCAGTGGCTCATCTTTGTACTCCACCCTTGATAGTGCCACTGAATCCTGCAATTTATAGCAGAGGGTTATGATTATAATATACAGTAGGTTCTAATGTGGTTATAGCATAGGGTTAGGTTTACATAAGAATAAACAGAAACATTTAATATTGTTTCATAGGATTAAGCACGTTTTGAGAACACTGAAATAAAGTGTCAGGTGTCGTTCAGGTTCAAGAAGGTAACACATGATTTAATACTCACAATACAACAATATGGCTGAACTTCCTCCCCTCTCGTTGTTTCTTCCCCAGATGGCGATCCATTGTGAACTACTGCGTTTCTTAGCCTCTTTGAGCCTTAGCTGACAAAATTGATTGTGCAGCAATGTTCTGTCTTCTGATTTTCTATAAAATATAGCCTACCTATTTCTGTTAGTTGTGATTTTATTTATTTTTTCATGGTATTGAGTGCTGTTGGTTTGAGAAGGTCATTAAATAAAAAGGCTTCCAGTATCACGTTTTAGGGAAGACCCAGATGCAGACAGTGTTGAAGTAACAAAAGTTTATTACTAGAACAGGGGGCAGGCAAAACGAAAGGTCAACCAGAGGTCAGTAATCCAGATTAGAGTCCAAAAGGTACCGAATGGCAGGCACTATCAGGGTAGGCAGAGGTCAAATAATCCAGTGCGGTAGGACAAGGAACAGGATGGCAGGACAAGGAACAGGGTAGGCAGAATGGTCAAAACCATGAACCAGACAGGCGCAAGGAGAAACCACTGGATGGGAATGGCATTTAAGGACATAGTGTGTCCTTTATTTGATAACATTTTGATTATATATTGGTTAACTAATATTGATTAACTTGTAACTACAACAGACTACATATTTCAGTATGATATAATATTTAAGTGTGATTAGAAATTAATAATTGAATGGTTATGAAGTCGTTAATAATTATGTGGAGTATTATGTTTACACGTGACCTTTCAGTTCTGCAATAATTATGCCAGTAGATTATATTGTAGGGGCACAGGTTATTATTAAAGAGTAGAATGGTTATTTTCTATTCCCCCCCCCCCCCCTATTCCATTGCTTGACAATGTCTGTGTATGTTGAGAAGCTCTTTCAGTGGCCTAAACATTTTCAATTAAAATATTTGAATCAAGAGCCATGTGTCATAGATTAATCAGTTAATTTGGGAAATTTGGATTGTGGATTGTTTCAAATTAAAATGATTGAGGATTATTATAGACCTAAAGAGAAGTATGCAGTGCAGTATCTTTTCGTTGCTCAGTTGACCAGCTGCTTGAATGGGAGAACAAGTGATGGCTCACTCTTCTAACTGACCTAAAAGAAGCCCCCAATTTACTTGAGTCCTTTTCTATTAAGGTATCTTAACGTTTACTCGAGTATGGCAATTGGGTACTTTTTCCACCATTAACTACTACTCAGTAATACTACAGCCAGTGCCGATGGATTTTGGATGCAGACTGTTCTCCGCTTGTTCATGAACTCTAGTATGCTCTGCTTCTCAAGCAGTGGAAAAACCAAAAGCTCTTGTTGCATGCTGGGTAATATTCGGAGAGAGAAGGGGCCAAAGTAGGATCATCATAACCGGCTGACTCAACCTAGTTTTCTCTGTCAGAGCGAAACCACTTTGCTGTCTTGTTTTAAGTCTGACAAGTGTCCACTTCATCTGAACCATGGGAATGAATGGTCAAGATTTTAAGGTATGCCGAAATGTTTATTGGTACACTGCCAACCAACCCGGATACGATGAGACTAGCTAAAGCAAGCTAGCGAGAGACGGGAGGACAACTTCATAGATAGCTAACAGTTAACGTTAGCTACAAATGTCAGTGTATTAGCAAGCTAGCTAGCATCATAACTACCTACCTACCTAGCTAGTTAGTTACTTTGTCACTCCTGTCCTCATATCGAATCAATGTAGAAAAAATATTTTCATAATAATTTAGCCTATTGCTAGTTAGCTATCCATTCGCATAGGCTACCAGGTTGTTGTTATTAGCTTGCTAGCTACGCCATTTGTCCTGGCTAGTGGTAGCTAAATACACAGGCTACGTATCTCAGCTAGCTATCCCCCTGCCCTCCCCAGCTGATGAGAGTACGGTGTATGCCAGCCATGGCCTGTTTTCCGTTCTAGCCTAAGCCTGGATGGCACGTATGGTGATTTATATGTTAGCATAATCAACATAGTTAACTAGCTAGCTGAATAAATAATCTGGTTAACGTGAGCTATTTGGCTAGCAACTAACTTGCTTCCAGTTGCTAGCTAGCTACCTATCTTTGCTCGGCTAAAATGTTGCTAAATAGCTAGGTTGTGGGTATTCGGCAACAAATTATCATAGGAAGGGTTGCGTGCTTTCTTTGTTTAGCTTACCCAGAGGTTTCTAGATAGTGGTCTGTCATCATCTGTCAGTTTTAGGCTTGTTGACAGACAGTCTAATTTGGTGAATGAATAACTAACTGGACAAGACATGGGGTTGGAGGACACCTGTTTCTGATGTGTCAATTAGTTAACAATGTTGTATTATAAAGAGATTCATGTTGCATTATGAATGTTTATGATACAACATATTATAACACATACCATATCATGCAATCACAGAGCCCATAATAAAGCAATAGGCAGTGTTATTTGTTGTGAATGGCTATCATATCAGATAATTTGTCTTTAATGCCATCTTGCTTTCATACACAGTATCAGAAGCCACTTCAAGTAGCCTAGAGATGTAACAATGTTTCAAATGCCTTCCAAGGTTTCATGGCAAGGCTTACTAGGCCTAAGATATATAGTCAAGGCTTCGTGGGCGTGAATTCTCTGTTCTGAAACATGTCCATATTTGTGTCCAGTTTTTATTTGTGTCCAGTTTTGAACTGTACTTTCAGAGCTCTAGTCTGGATGCGAGTAAAGCACACTGTGGGCTTATAAGTGCATTGTGCAAGTTCAGCCTTGAGCATCCAAAAATAACATCATTATTCTATGCCCTATGTCTGGTTTAGTGATGAATTCAAAATTGTCAAGGAAATGGATCACAGCTGGACAAAGAAATGGATCACACCTGGAGGCACAAAACGCCTAGGCCTGTGCTCTAAATCTAATATTTCAAAAGGAGGCATTCTACATATCTTGACGGGCCTATGTCAATATACAAATACTACACACACACAACCCTTAGGTCAATGCGAACACAAATTGTGTACAAAGTTCATTGGTTGACGTAATTAGGCCAGTTTAGATTAACACAACAAATATTTCTACTGATAAAATAAATTGTAGCTCATTTTCAGTTCCCATTTGCTACTATTTAGGTAGGTCATAAGAAATGAGTGCTCAACATTGCCTTTCGGGCCTTTTCTACATCACAACACCACTTCACCATTATCACTTAATTACTGTCAATTTGAAAACAATCTGTCCACTCTTAGTCTGGAGAGCTTTGGTAATTTAATTTGGGTTTAAGGCTGAAGCAACACACCAGACAAAGAAAACAGCCAAGATCCTAGACTCCCCCAGAGACCGCTTCTAGGTCTGTAGGCTAACACATTGTCGTTTTGTAAATTCTGACCGTTTAGCCTTCAGAAATGTGTTTTTAAGAGGGAAATAGTGTAATTTCTAGCATTTATATGCCCTTCATTGTTTGGTCACACTGACTAGTGTCTTTACTCTCTAGGTGTAACCTCAAGGCGTAGTGTGACTGCTTTAGGACCATGGAGCCGGACGTGATCCGCATGTACTCCTCCTCCCCACCCCCAATGGAGGATGGAGCTGAGGAAGAGGAGGACGAGTTTGGGGACTTTGGGGGCTTCTCTGGAGTTCCGACCAGCACCAGCTTCAATGAGTTTGACACCCCAGCGACCTTCAATCAGACCCCAGCCTTGGCTGCCACTTCACCACCTGAACTCCTCAACAATGGAGGGGTGGTTAGGTTGTCAAACCTCAGTTCAGGTCCCGTGGGAAGGGGTCCCGTGGTCAAGCGCGCCAACTCCAAGTCAAATGGTGTTGTGCCGGGAGGCTGTCAGTACGACAGTCCTTTGGAGAGAACTGTGAATGTGGAGGAGTTAAAAAAGCTTGCCGACCACACTCGAGCCAATAATCATTCTACCTCCTTGGACAAATCTGTGAGGGGTCAGACTGACAACATAGACAAGCCTGTCGACTGCAATGGTGGGGTCCCGGAAGTTCTGACCAACGGCTTTGTGACTTTTGAAATAGAGGGAATCCCATCTTTGCAGAATTCGAACCGCTCTAAAAAGAAAGGAACCACCACAGAGTGTGCCGACAACTGCCCTCCCAGCAGCCCCGAGGACGACTTTGCGGATTTCTCTGCTTTTCCTAATGTAGACGTTCAAGGACACTCCAGCGAGGTGACAAACCTCACCAGCGAGAACTTGGACAATAGCAACCGGGACGAACGGCTGGCAGAGGACACCTGTCAGCAGCAGAGGCAGCAGAAGCACTCTAATGTAGAGCAGGGAATCAGGTCAGGGGACGTCGTCAGGGACACTCCCATTACAACTGGATCCAACGACATCGCTAGCTCTGATTCTCTATCGCACCTTGCTGAGGTTCGAGACACTGATGAAGGCTTGAGCAACGGGGACGGGGGCTTTCAAAGAGACACTGCTAATTCTGAGCAAAGGAACATAGAGCCGGACTTTGCACACAAGCACTCTGCTACTGAGATGATTGTTAGTGAGGATTCTGCCCCAGAGGAGGTTTGTAGTGAGGATTCTACCCAAGAGTTGGTTTGTGGCGAGGATTCTGCCTCCAAGGCACTTTATATTGACGAACCAGTTGCCCAGAACGGTGTGTATTTGGAGCAGTCGGAAGAGGAGGCAGAAGAAGAGAAGGCAGGTGTCAGTGAAAACAGGGGTTCGCCTGATACAGACGATGAAGATGTGAATGGCGAGCAAGCAGACGAAAAGTCTGCGTCCGGAAACGAAACAGAAACAGAGACCGAAACGTCTTTCGGCCGACCGCTGTCCACGGATGCCCTTGAGGAGTACGGCGACATCAGCACGACGGGCTCTGTGCCCTCGCCACTGCTCCAAGAGGAGACGGCCACGCCTGCCGACCACAGCCAGCTGCTGGAGGACGACGACGACGGTGAAGACTTTGGAGACTTCGGGGACGCGGGCTCTTTTAGCGGACAGGGCTTTGCTGACTTTGACCAGCCAGAGTTGCAACTAGAGGAACAACCTGCACCTCCCACACAGGAACTAGTGGACCACGACAAAGACTTTGGTGAATTTGACGCCCCCAACAGCCACATTGGTGGTGGGAAGGCAATTGAGAATGAAGATAGGGGGAAGTTTGCGGATTTTCCCAGCAGCAACAGTTTTGCCGACTTTAGCTCAGCTCCTGTTGGTGCTGACCCTGATCCAGATGCTGGTTGGAATGCCTTTGATGAGCCTGTACAGGGTCAAGGGGAGGGAAATTCCTGGGCTGCATTTGGAGAGGAGCCGACCGCCAATGCTCCTTTGGAAACGGGTGAAGACAAGTGGCAGGAGAGTGAACCTGTAGCAGCCCATTCATCCAGCAGCCATCAGATCAGTAGAAGAGACAGTCAGTCTGTAAGTTTTTCTGTGCGAGTTTGACCACTCAGGGTTTGAACTCGGTTCTCCTGCGCACCACAATAACATATTATGCCTCTCACCTAAAGGCAAGAGAACTCATCACGCAACATTGTTTCTGAACCACCTCTATAGCATTCAGAAATGTAGCATACTTGACAGGAAAGTAGTGGTGTTTTAAAAACCCCTCTTACACTAATCGAAGGTGCCCTATTGAATGTTGTTGTATTGTACTATCCAGGAAAAGTATGCTCAATGACACTTAGGGCAATTCTGACGCTCTCATGACGTTAATCACTAGAGTTGTAGAGAGCCGTACACCTGCCCTCCCTTAGGAATGTGACCAGGCAGGGAATTCCACCTTTTCAAGTACATACCATTTAACAATGCCCCTCCTTGTCCTTGCTATTGGAGTCAAGCGCTACAATTTATTAAAGATTTGAAATGTGTTGATTGAATCACGTCAGTGTCGGTCATTGTTGGACATAATAGAATACGGCTTTATTGTCTATCGAAACAGACATGAATATCTGAGCTGTCTATTTTATTGTGCATCCCCTGTCCAGCAATGCAGGCTAACTGCCAGCTGCCACGCGTGATAACAGAAGACTTATTCAACCCGTATCTTATTCAACAATATTGATTGTTATTAAGTGTTTGTTATATCACTGAACCAGTGTCTTATTCAACAATGTTGGTCGCTATCATGTGTTTGTTATACCAGGTGGCGCTGTGCAGTCGGCTGGAGAAGCTTTTTCTGGAAATTTTCCCCGACGCACCTGCTCCGCAGGTGAGGGTGGAGGTGGTCTCCCTCAAAACCCTGCTGGAGCCTCCTGTGAGGTTACAGCAGGAAGAGCATGAAATGATGAGCGGTGTGCCAGACAATGGGTGAGAGAAATACCCCTTTTTTTAATTAGGGCTGGAACGATACCAGTATTGCAATATTTTTTTTCTGTGGCAAAAATGAAAACACGAAGCAGGCCAAACTCCTTGATCCATAACCTGCTGCATGTAAAATATTGGAAAATAAACAGATGTGACTGGATGACAACATAATGTTTGTTTCCAGCATTAGGACTGTTTTCCTAAAGCAATTAAACCGCTTCATGTTTTGTTTCCTTGTCATGATGTCAACGAGTATCGGGATGCTAGTATCGCCTCGACCCTAATATCCCATAAGTACACACAATCTCATCAATACACAGAAAGACTCTGGTCTGCTCTATCTTTTTTATACAACAGAAATATACTGTTACTGTGTATACTATGCAGTCAAGAATATTTGCGTACTACTATGACATATTTTTTTGTTCCTGCTTTGTCATCGGTGTCCGTTGCTACAGGGCCGAGGGGGACGTGTTGTGGAGGCAACTGCTGGACATCCACGAGGCATTTGGCCTGCGGCACCAGTGGGGCGGCTCGCATAGCAACAAGACACTACTCTGCTCCCTGGGCATCGACATTAGGAACATTGTGAGTTCTGCAGCCAGTCAGAAGTCATCACATTGTCTGTATCCCAAATGGCACCATATTCCCTATATAGTGCACTATTTTTGACCAGAGCACATAGTGCTATAGGGCATAGGGTGCCATTTGGGACATGCCATTATCCCCCTTTTCTGTGACCTTGTCCTTTTTTAATGGCTCTGTGAGAGAAAAAACACCAACCGTGATTGTATTTCAGATGTATTGCGAGAATGTTTTAACTTTTTGTCTGTCAAATGGAGAAAGGTTGTTTAAGACTATTTGCAGCAGAGAGAGGAGGAATGATTGTGAAATGTGTTCTGTGTTTTCCCCATAGCTTTTCACAGGTCAGAAGAAGCAGCCAGTGATAGTTCCCATGTATGCTGCCAGCCTGGTGAGTTAACTATACGCTGCAAGGATGTATTCATCTCCCCCTTCAAACCACCCACTTGCTCCCTCAATTGTTTTTGCCCTTCTCGAGGAAACGGAGGAAAGAGACAAATTAACTCGGGGATTATAAAATTGAAAAAAATCTGGTGACATTTTTGTCACTTGGTTGCAAAATGTTACAACATGGTTACAACAGGTTTTAACCAGAATTGTTCAACCCTATACACATACCAGTATTTAGTACGTTTAGGATGTAACCCTGCCTCTCTGTTACCTAGGGCATGCTGGAACCCACCAAAGAGCCAGTAAAACCCATATCAGCGGCAGAGATGATCACGTCCATAGCACAACAAGTACCTCCAGTGGCCCCAGCAGAGATCATAAGCACTAGTCCACCAGACACAGCCCAGGTTGGACTCCTACATTGAATCAATATGATATTTTTGGGGCACAATGTTTGGAATTTTGATCTTTTATATTTTGCGCTTTTTTTTTCAGGCCTTTTAGATGCATTTCTTCTCATCAGTAGTCGTATGAGTATATACCAGGGCTCTCCAACCCTGATCCTGGAGAGCTACCATCGTGTAGGTTTTCAACCCTAATCTAGCACACCTGATTCTAATAATTGATTGATTGATCAGCAGAACCAGGTTAGTTTCAACTGGGGTTGGAGCGAAAACCTAGAGGAGGGTTGCTCTCCAGGAACAGGGTTGGAGATCCCTGGTGGTGTATACTGTATTGCAGAGGAGGCTGGTGGGAGGAGCTATAGGAGAACGGGCTCATTGTAATGACTGGAATGGCATAAATGGAACAGTGTCAATCCACATGTTTGACTCTGTTCCCTTTATTCCATTTCAACCTTTACAATGAGCCCGTCCTCCTATAGCTCCTCCCACCAGCCTCCACTGCTGTATTGACTGTAAGGCCAATTGTCACAACTGTATACAATGAATATAGAGTGTGTTTGTATGTGTTCTACAGTAATTGGTCTAATGTAGAACCTGAGGTGCTTTTCAAACAAGTTGGATAAATGATTTGGCTAGATCAGGTATTCCCAAACTTGGGTACGTGCAATGCTGTCGGGGTTACGCCAAATAAAAATGTGATACATATTTTCTTTATTCTTCACATTTTCAAATAGTACATTTATATTTTCCAACGGGACTATACATTAGGGTGATGTTTTTTTTCTCGCCTGAGTAGCCTCGTTTCACTGCCCAAAATCAAATGAAACCATCTAGTGTTCAGTGAAATAACAACACAATGTCAATTAATCACATTAACCGTTATTCTCTCGCGAGAAACCTTCACTCTTGCACAGACATTTAGAAACTAAACATGACAATCTGCTGCCGCGGATATGGCTGGGACAATAGGCCAAAAAAACTATACAGACAATGCCTCCAAATAACACTGTTTCACGACGCATCAGTGACATAACAGGAGATGTTTTGAAACAATTACTGTGTCGCATACAAGCCAGTGAATTATATGCGTTACAGCTGGATGAGTCAAAAGACATGGCGGGCCTGGCACAGTCCATTACGTTTATGGGGGGGTCAATTAAGAAAGACACCCTCTTCTGGAAACCAGGACAAAATGAGAGGATATTTTAAGTACTGGACAGCTTTGTGATGTCAAATGGACTTTGGTGGTCAAGATGTGTTGGTATCTGTACTGATGGCGCAAAAGCCATTACAGGGAGACATAGTGGAGTGGTAACACTCGTGCAAGCAGTTGCTCCCGACGCCACTTGGGTACACTGCAGCATCCACCGAGAGGCTCTTGCTGCCAAGGGAATGCCTGACAGCTTGAAAGACGTTTTGGACAGTACGGTGAAAATGGTTAACTTTGTTAAAGCACATCTTCGACTGTGTCATCGACTGATAGATTGCTATACCATATGATGTTGGTTAGCTGATACATAAAATACCTATCAGGCATTGTAATATTTGGCAAGCGTCAGCAATGCCTTGGCAGAGAAACGTGCCCATGAAGTTGTAAGCTGATTTGTTAAATACCTATCCAGGCGTTGTAAGATATGGCATCGGTCTGCAATGTAGTCTGGTAGGAACTCAATCTTAGACTGCTGAGTTGATGTAAGGGTAGAAGCCAATGGAGGCTGCTGAGGGGAGGATGGCTCATATTAATGACTGGAACAGATTGAATGGAAGGCCAAGTGTTTGATGTATTTGATACCGTTCCACTGATTCCTCGAGCCCGTCCTCCCTAATTAAGTTGCTACTAACCTCCTGGGATAGAAGCAGATCATTAGCAGGCTTCCTGACCACCTGCATAGGCGAATCACCTGTTGACAAAGCTGTTCACTTTTACTGAGTGTCACCACCCTCTTCTGAGCTTGTTTGTTCCTCCTCACCAGGAAGTGCTCCCGCCCGTCCAGTTTGACTGGAGCAGCAGTGGCCTTACGAACCCTCTGGACGGTAGGTCCCTCCCCCAAACCACCTGCTGCGATAATGAACCATTGTCCCCATTGGCTCTATCCAGAGCTAGCCTATTCCTTTTTTTTCCACCACTCTATCTGTTTTGTCCAAACACACAAGCAGCCTAGACCTGTTTTTGCCTGCTGTCTTCCATTGGACAACCTCATTTTATGTTTATTTCATCAACCATTGGTCATTACATGTTATAGTTTTACACAGCGTTACATGAATTTTGTTTTAAAGACTATAGTATAAGATTACAGACAATTCTTATCCACATGCGCCACGTTTTTGTGTATTTCATTGCCATATTGGACCATTTCTGATTTCACTTGTCATATCCAGATGCATAAAATATATTTATCTCATCAAATCTTCTCCTTATGCCGTTTGTTAGCAACACATCATTTAGCTAAATTGCAAAATAATTTGTTCTGCACGGTTCATGCTACAAAGCCATGATGCCATTCATACTTCAAAAATGTCAATGCAGATTTTTCATTAACCTGTAGATAGAATCTCACAGTATTTTCTCATTAACACAGCTACCTCAGTTAGCTTGCCCTGGGTCATGTTCATTAGGCATCAAATGGAATAAAACGGAGGGACTACCTGGATTTAAGAAACTCCTGGAGTTTCTTATTTTTCAGTCGCAAAATGTTTTCAAACCTTTCGTGCCTACTGAACACGAACCCTGTGCTCTTTCTTTGTAACTAACAATAATGACCAGCTCAGCTGCATGTCTTTTTAAGTGCGTCTCTTTCCTGACTTCTTCTCTGTGTTATAACCCACTGCCGCCTCGGTCTGCCTCTCCGCTATGTTGAATGTCAAGCGAGCGGAGGCTCGTCTCTGCTCAACCTCGATTTCTTTGGGCCCGTGGAGGACTCTGGCCCTAGCAGCTCCACCTCCATCCCAGGTCAGCACAGGAAACTCCAACGCCCTGACTGCCAGATAATTTTTTTCATAAATTTGTCTGAATCCCAAATTGACTTGTATAGCGGTAAAACAATACAGTGATAATTCCACCTATCTGATCGTAAGGCAAGGTTGACCTACTATCATATATGGCTTACACCGATTGAATCCTCATGGATCTTCAGAGGGTGTAGAGGTCTAGGAGTCCATTTGGGATAAGGCCTTATTCTTTCCCCGATTCCTCTTACCTCTGTCAAAATGCACTGGGGGAGGTCAGAGAGGAGGAAGCTTGGATCTTCTCCAAATGAGTTTTGGGAACGAGGCGAGGACTGAAGGATGATGCGAGGAATGATAATTATTAAAGAGCCTCTGCCATATTCCGTTTTCTCTTCTACTATTTGTTTTAGATGTCTTCTGGTCTTCGCTTTTAGATACTGACCTCACTAAATCAAGGTCTTGTTTTTTCTGTGTTAATATTACCAACTGAATCAAACCTCCAAATCAGAATATCTACCAAAATATTTGGGAATTGGCTACACTGAAGTTTAATAAAGTGCATCCCCCTTCCTTTGTTCTGTGTGGACTAGTAGACCATGTATGTGTCTCAACTAGCTCCCTATTCCCTATATAGTGTACTACTTTTGACCAAAGTAGTGCACTATATAGGGGATAGGCTGCCATTTGGGACATATCCAATATAATGTGTTTGTGTGGTTAGGTGTGGACCCGGAGCTGTATGAGCTAACCACCGCTAAACTGGACCCCAGTGGCTCTGGGACCCGTGTGGCTGATGCCTTTGCCCGCCTTATGTCTACTATGGAGAAGACCAGCACCTCTACCAGGTTGGTCTATTACTGCACCTCAAAAATATTTCAGGGGGAAGGTGCTCAAAATGAAAATGCCCCCTTAAAAAAAAAAATATCTACTTTCATAAATCATATCCTGAAATTCATAACATACTAACTGCCTCTGTAGTGCACATTTTTAAGCAAGCTACTTACAGTGCCTCCTAAAGACATGATTGACATAGGGGGGGGACCTCTGAGGTACCAGAGCGCATTATATATTTATATTTTAAACCTTTTTTATGTTAAAGTATTGCCTGCGTATCATTGCATTTACGTAGTGGCGTAGAGGAGCTTACAGAAGTTGCACACATGGGGACCATTTATAGTAGACTAGGGTCTGGGAGATGTGCCTTCTTTATAAACACATTTCATGCAATTCTACATCATTTTAAATGGCTGGTGGCAATCTTTTTTTAATAGCGCACAAATGATTGAATTGACAGGCTATTAAACTGAGCATCAGAGATTAATACAAATGACCTTGTCTTGAATCCATCAATAGCTTAGGCCTAGGTGAGTGGAGACACATTTGCACAATAATGAAGAGGAAATTATAGTCCTAAAACCTTTTTTATAGTGCACTACCGTTGACCAAAAGTAGTGCACTATAAAGGGAATAGGGTGCCATTTGGGATGTGGCCAGACTCAATTGCAGCCCTTGGAGATGAGAATAGCAAAACAATACAAATCTAACACAACCAACATCTCACTCCCAAACATGAAATCAAGTTTTATTTGTCACATGCGCCGAATACAACTGGTGTAGACTACTGTGAAATGCTTGCTTACGAGCCATTCCCAACAATGCAGAGTTTAAAAAAAGAGTTTAAAATATGAAGTAGTAACAAGTAACAAGGAATAAAAATGCACAATAGATTGGAGCTATATACAGGGAGTACCAGATCAGTGTGCAGTAATTGGGTAAGCAATGATGCTATAAAGAGGATAACGTTAATATATTTGCCGTTAGTTAGAGTTGATACTTTTTTAAAGTCAAAAGTTAGTTAACCCTGGTATTTCTAGACATGCAGGGCTGGAATGACTTTAATTTAACCACATTCTAGTGGGGACCCTTTGAAACCGTTGGTCGACTAGATGGAGACAGATTTTCTAACGTCACTGTCCCTTACATTTTAAACATTTTATTTACCTTTTTATTTAACTAGGCAAGTCAGTTAAGAACAAATTCTTATTTACAATGCCGGCCAAACCCGGACGACGCTTGGTCAATTGTGCGCCGCCCTATGGGACTCTCAATCACGGCCGGATGTGATACAGCCTGGATTCGAACCAGGGACTGTAGTGACGCCTCTTGCACTGAGATACAGTGCCTTAGACCGCTGCACCACTCGGGAGCCCTAAAAATAGTCCACCCCAGATGGAACACGAACCCACAATCCCTGGCTTAGGAGGCCAGTGCCGTATCCATTAAGCCACTGGGGCGCGTGCATAAGCAAGCAGACAGGCTGTATACTGGGGCGAGACAAACACATCTATATTATCAGCCAGAGAGCGCTTGCTACATCTTGGCTTTCTCAATTCTCTTTCCTTGATTCCTCGTGACCCCTTTTTCTCCCCTCTGACCTTCTCCAATGTGTCTCGAGAAGGAGGTAAGGAAAGAGGAAAGACACATGAGAAAGGGACGAAGCCCATTTAGAATCTGACTGTGGCTCATTAATTTAGTGAAGGGGGAAGGATGAAGAAATGTGTCCCTATTCCATTTGCACCTTGGTCAAACCTAGTGTTCCACAAAGGGAATATTGTGCTATTTGGGATACATTGTGTGTATATGTGTTCTCCAATAAAAATGGTGTCCCTCTCCTTCTCTCTGATTCTGCAGAAAGCCCCGGAAAGAGGAGAACCTAAGTGAGGAGACGTTGAAAGTGATTGCAGGGCTACCAGACCTGTCTTTCATGCAGGCCAAGGTGCTGATGTTCCCCACCACGCTGACCCCCCTGGGCTGCTCCTCTGACCCTGACCCCACACTCGACTGATCCACCCCGCCTCAACTCCATCAATGCCCTCCTCTTCTCCTCCTTATCACCGTCTGTCATTCTATCACTATATCATGAAGTTATATACTTTTTGCTTCCATGCCATTATCCTTTTTTGTCATTTTCTCCCTTTTTTTTTATTTGTTATTTTCAGTTTTAATCTTTTTAATCAAGTGAAGCATTTAGCGATTTGTCCTTGTGAATGGAGAATGTTTAGTCAGACCTGGACTAGGCTAAGCCTGTAAAGCGAAGCTTTGTCAATAGCAGAGCAAGAGAACATATTAAGGAAGTTTAACTTCTAGATCAAGGTCCTTGAGAGAGGCCGCTTGTTTATGATAGGAGAATCAATGTGTACATAATCAGGGACGAATTGTGTTGGTTTTCAAAGGTGGCTTTTACGTTTCTCATTGTGGCGGGCGTGTGTCAATGTTTGTCTTTGTGAGGAAATGAAACACTGGTTGAACCTCTTCAAAGCGAGGCTTGAGTAAAGTGAAGTGGGATATACACTGAGTGTAGAAACCATTAGGAACACTTTCCTAATATAGAGTTGCACCTCCTTTTGCCCTCAGAACAGCCTCAATTCGTCGGGGTGTGGACTCTACAAGGTGTCGAAAGCGTTCCACAGGGATGCTGGCCCAATGCATACCACAGTTGTCAAGTTGACTGGCACCCATATACACAATACACAATGTCTCAATTGTCTCCAGGCTTAAAAATCCTTCTTTAACATTTCATCTACACTGATGGAAGTGGATTTAACAAGTGACATCAATAAGGAATCATAGCTTTCACCTGGTCAGTCATGGAAAGAGCAGGCAGTCCTAATGTTTTGTTCACTCAGTGTATGACTTGAAACCACACTGCCTGCAAAATCCAGCTGAATGTTTTTTTCCCTGTTGTGTTAATGGCCTTAGTTGTTTTGTCCTTTTACATAAGGCCTAGGTTTGATTCTTAACTTGATTTCTTAACCCATGGCTAAAAATGCGCTCTTAATGTATGCTCATTCGTTAAGCGATTTAACTGTAGCCAGTTTTTCTTGCGTCTCCCATTGATGCAGTCAAACAGCCATGAAAATGGCGGTATGTCACGGACGACTGTGTTTTGTGTTGAATTCTATTCTTTAGACCTTTATTCTGTTTTGGGGACGGGTGGTAAAAAGAGGGGGAATCATGGTTTAAACCACTGACATAGTCATTCGTATAATTTCAATCGTTTATATCAGTATAGCTGGTCTGAGTGAAGGTCAGCCTACATTACAAGGGAATAAGGGACCAATTTCTGCTTCCATGTGTCTGGTTATACACTTATGAAGTTATTTTTATTTTGTTTAGTTTTGCTGACATTCTCTACCAATTTTGTTGTTATACCACTGTCAACCTGTTCCCGGGAGGATTTTGCACATTGTAAAGATGAAATGGATGTAATCATAGTTCACTGTGGCTTTAGACTGTGTACTATGGACTGTAAAATGTATGGGGAAAATTCCTATGGAAAAAAAATAACTTGAAGAGCCTGTGAAAAGGTTAACATGCATGTCCGGGTTCTTTTCAGACTTTAAGTGTGTAAATTTTACTTTTAGTGTACACAAGAAATTAAAATAATTTAAGAGGAAAAAGTACTCGGTGGTCCTTCATGCGCCATTACTTCTCCCAACAAGGAATGAATGAACAATGAATTCATATTCATACAAACTTGTCTCTTGTGCATTTTATATTTATTAATTCCCTAAAACTCTTAAGTGGGCCTCATTTAAAACCAGGCCTAGAGAAACTGTTTTAATTCATAGCCATTGGGCTTGGTCCACAGTAGTTAAAAGTATGAGTGGCAGTGTGGTCTTACGAAGAGGACATGACACACTAGACTTGGGGCCAGGACTCTAGCCAGCTTGTTTTAGACATAGTTAGCCAGACTACTGAAAATCCAATGCTTGGTATGTCTAGGTGTCCAAGGACTGCCCAAAAGAGTCAATAACCTGTGTATAGAAGATATGCAAGTGGATAGGTATGTACCTTGAGACAGGCAACTTAGTTTCTAAACTTTGACCGGCAATGCTGACCACCTGGATTGATGGCAAGTATATTAAAGAAATCAAAAAGGTCTGTCAAAGGGATTCGGGTCCCACATCAGTTCAATCCGGTTTGATGTGCAGGAGCAGACCAAACGACCAGGTCCAACCCTCACCTCAAATGGGGTTTTGAAAAGGACAGGAGTCAAGGGCCTTTGCTCAATTCCTGTGTCTTCGCTCTTCACCTTTTTCAAAAATAATGAGGTAGCGAGGAGAGGGAAGGTCGACAAAAGGTGCTTGTTTGAAATGAGATGGTCCTTCACTCACGTGTCATATTGATGAAACAATAGCATGATTTTCTACTCCGACAATCAACAGCTGATTCAAAGGGGTTGGGGCAGATAAAGCTTATTTTGTGGGATACACTGAAATCACGTCGAACCACTACACCACATCGGTTTCCGGGTCACAGAGAACAGACTTTTGACCAGATGAGAAAACCCTAAGGAAATGCAACTGAGATTCTCCCATGGCAACCAAAAGTCTTGAACCAAAGAGTGCAGACTAGCCAGGCCCTTTGTCAACTCCAAAACAGGAAATTACCTCAGAGTACCTTTGATTGTCAGGTTATACTATGGAGGGAAACCAGACTGTGGTATACCAGCACAGGCCACAAGTAGTCATGGGCACATTTTAGAGCAAAGGTATTCAACTTTTATCTTAGAGGTCCGGAGCCTGCTGGTTCTGTTCTACCTGATAATTAATTACACACACCTGGTATCCCAGATCTAAGTCAGTCCCTAATTAGAGGGGGACAGTGGGAAAAAAAGCAGTGGAACTAGATATGGAGGTCCAGAGGTGAGTTTGAAAGTTATAGAGTGAGTAGTTCAAATGGGACACATGAACAGGCTGAGAATTGTTGACATTTCATTTATTGTATAAAATAAATCTACAAAAGTATAACTGCATTAAAGTCGTATGCACGTTTATACATAAAAATAATCAGATATTTCAGACCAATTAATACATATTGCATAGAACAAGGCACAGATTGAAGGTCCGTGTTAAAATACAGCCATTCTTGAAAACAGGTCAACTTAAAAACAAAATCGGCGAGATGACTGGAAATGACCACATTTGCTTCCAATTTTTAAAAAAATATAAGAATAATAAACAATAATGCAAAGAACAGTAAGCAGCATACATTTTTTTTGCCACTGACTGACGAGAAATGCTTTGTTTTAAAGGCTTTGGATTACTACAGTCATCACTGACAAAGTTGTTGGCTAACTGCTTCCCGACTGATCGATTGACAAACACCAGAGACATAGCCCACCACACTGACTACCGGCATTCACTTCCCTGAAAAACAAAACCAGGGTCAAATATATTACACCGCATTTCTTCACACATTACTAGCAGACTTTGACTGCATGTTCTGTACAACCCAAATGTTAGTGTCATGTTTTGAATAAATATGTGGTACACCAGAAATTAATAATAAATAAACTTCATAATCACTTAGTACAGATTATTTTCAACATTTCTTGATGTCTGCAATTGTGTTTGAACTGTGAACTAAAGACCTTGCAAGGTTACCCTTGTATATTTCACTTGATATCCTTTTGAGTCAGATCAGTTGAGCAAATTCAAAAACATGCCATAAAAGGAAACGTCCATCTACAAATAGAGAGTTGAAAGGTCATACACAGCAGTATGATAAATTCAACTAACAAATTATGAGTAATACATTAAAATATAGAAGAAAAAAAAAGAAACTTGAATGAGGCCTATGAAAAAGGTCAACGTTGATAAGCTGTCCACATACAAAATATTGTTAAAGTACCCTCAATTTGGACACATCGGTGTATACCCATGGTGCTGTGTGCAAAAGATATAATCTTTGCATTTGGAGAAGAGAAGAAAATTGTAGTACAGACAAAGGCACTCAAATTGCAATCAAATAAATGCATTCCATACAGTATATTCAACATTTTGTTTCCATTTCGGAAAGGCGAGCACAACGCATGCACAGTGTAGTTAAAACGTCTCTGGTGAAGTCTCTTACAATTTCCGGACATAGGAAAAAAAACTATAATAATTTTAACATTGCACCGCCTACGGCACTTTTTATCGAGTTTGTCGTGTTCCTTAGGGCACACCGTAGCAAAACGGAAAATGTAAATGAGCATTTCTTATTGGACAAGCAACTTGCCGTTTCATTCAGTTTTCTTCCTTTTTGTGCCTATTGAACACGATCCCGATGTCAGTCAAGACCCCACCAGGACTTCCATAATGTGGTCGAGCTCAGCCAGGTCCATTTTGAAGGGCTGGTTTTGAGTCAGAGGGGGAGAGCCCGCCCCTCCCCCGCTGTAACTGGACAGAGTCTTGACCAGGTCGTCCGCAGTGACCATGGGGGTCGTTTTGGACACCCCCAAGTTCGGCGGTATTGAAGAGGCACCGCAGGGGAGGTTAAAGTCATACATGGAGGTGTCGATGTCCGTGAATAGAATGTCATCCAGGGCAAAGTCAGTGAGGAAGCCCCCGGAGGAGGGCGATATGTCTGCGTGGGCGCTGGGAGGGTCTGTTTTTGCAGCCTGGCTTTCGTCCAGCAAGAGCGACTCCTTGTCCTTCGGGCTGTATGTCCTCCCTTCCTCTTTCATGTCTATCCCTGCTGGTAGAGAGAGTGGGGGCTGGGGTGAAGGTGGAGGAGACAAAGGTAGGGAGGAGGTAGTAGAGGTTGTCACTGCGATGGGGCACAGATCCTCGATCTCCTCCAAAGCTGAGGAGAAGCTGTCCTTGGCAGGAGGCGGGGGGGGCTCTGACGGTCTCGGCGAGACAGGGTGGTGACCCAGGGGGTGGGGTGAGGACGGCGGCAAGGCGAAGAACAGTGGCGGGTCATCGTCCAGGAGCGAGGCCGGGGTCAAACCAGAGTCCAGCGACGACAGTGGCGAGAGGGGCGGGGAGAGGACGCCGCCGAACGCAGATGTCGGAGCTTCGTGGTAGCCCTCGTCCTCGGTGATGTTCGGCGCCGGCGGCGGGACGGCAAAGAAGTGTGCGCGCAGCCCCGCACCGCCTTCCTCTTTGAACTCGTGGTGGATGCGGCGGATGACGTTGTTGATGAGCACGCGGCGCTGCAGGGCTGGCTCAGTGGCGGGCGTCCGCGGCGGCCCATACAGCTTCATCAAGGAGATGTTTAGCACCGTCTGGCGCTGCAGCGTGTAGTTAACCCTCGAGTGGCTGCCCGCTGCTCCGGCCGCTGATGTGAGGAGCGCCTTGCCCTCCTCCAGGCCGTCCTCATCCAGTTTGCGCTTCACACCGTTACCCAACATATATCTGTGGGAGAGACCAGAAACAAGGTGTCAGGAGAAAAATGTATATGGTTGCTTTTACGTCATATGTGAAAGAGTGAGTAGTAGTCAGTGAGGCACAGCTATTATGAAAGAATGACTGCTGGGAGACATACCACATCAAAACGAAGTGAGATAGATGTCAGTTACACTTGTACGTGATATGAGTGTTTAAAATGAACAAACATCTGTGAGAGGAAAATCCCTCGTTCATCGTTTTATCAGCAATATAACAAGTGGAAAATACCCACTTCTCACTCAAACTACAACACAAGCTTCCTGGAAGCAGAGGGGCTTCCTTGCAAACAGCGACAAGAAATTAAATGAGCAAGCAGCGAACACACGCTCAGCGTCAGTGTATAGGGGGGGGGGGGGTGTCAGCTGACCAACTAGCATGTGAGGCCACGTCAGCTGACTAGGTGGGTGGCAGCAAGCTCTGACAAAGTGGAATAGTCACAAATGGCACCCCATTCCTTTTATAGTGCACTACTTTTGACCAGCTCTATGGGCCCTAGTCAAAAGTACTACACTAAATAGGGAATAGGGTGCCATTTGGGACATAAGCAAGTTCCCAACTGAACCACCTGACTCAATCAGAATACGGTGCTAACAGACGTGTCAGCACAGGAAACTGACTTCCTGCCCGGACACAGCATAGAAAATGGGCAGAAATGGACCTGCTGTTTTATCGATTTACGCTTAAAATGGTCACATTTGGGGTTTAAAAAAATATGTATATAACATATTTTTTTTTAAAGCCCAAATGTGACCATTTTAAGCGTAAATCGATAAAACTTTTTACATGTTGCGTTTTTATATTTTTGTTCAGTATGCATGCATGTAAGAGAGATATATATCTCTTACATACATAATCAGTATATACAGTTGAAGAAGCGTCCCTCTCAAATGTTGTCATCCCTGTTAGTGACCATTTCTCCTTTGCCAAGATAATCAGTACGTCCAACTGGCTTCACAACCACGTGTAACCACACCAGCCCAGGACCTCCACATCCGGCTTAGTCACCTGATTGATTGTCATTTTTTAAAATACATTTACAGACACACAGGGCAACATAACCAGACCCCCTGTCCTACCTATTGCAAACTAGGTAGGAAAGGAGTAAAATGTATAGATAATTATCATTGAGGTGTAGTTTCTGTCCTCATATCAATTCCAACTCATTCACTCACCTCCCTTATTTATCATCAGCTTGCCTTTCTGAGATGAGAAACAGATAGAGGTCAGAAAACAAAGAGGGAAAGATAGTATCATACACACTAGGCCAGGGGTTCCCAAATTTTTTGGGGCCATGACCCCATTTTGATATCTGAACTTTTTCAGGACCCCAGCCATGGGAATTGTTTGTTGTTGTAATTCATATCCAATGTTTACTTTTTTATTTGGGGCTATGGCAGTCAATTGATAATTTGTCTGACATAATGAATCTTCTCACCACCACCTCATCTCTGCTGTCACAGCCAACCTGGACCGACATTAGATTTTAATCCAGACGAGAGCACCGATGGCGCTTTCAAGACAACTGGGAACTCTTAGAAATATGGAGGCAAAATCATGACGTCAGTGATCTTCAGGTCAGACAGTCGGAGCTATAGAAAGAGGCCCGAGTTCCCGAGCTGGTGTATTCTGAGACAGATGACCATTCAAATACATTTCCCCCACATGTTTTGGGTTCCCCCCCTTGCTCTCCAATAATAATAGTTCTCTCTGGATCCACTGATCTGTAGAATGTTTTTGTATTTCCCCTGCATGCTTGTGTTCAGTTTCCCAAATATGTCTGTTACAAAGGCAAGGAGACACTCTTTCCATTACACAGAAAGTCAACCAAGTCCATTTTCTTTTACAGACATTGTGAATGACAACAGCGCCTCTCTCAATGCGCAAAAAAATATTTCCAACACTCCCCCCCCCCCCCCCCCCCCCCCTCCCCCCAATAGCCCCAAGCCTCAATCTGAAATAGAACGTTGTCATGCTCTGATCTCTTATCTCCACAGTTTTGTGAACAGCGCAGTGAATGTGGTTTGATGTACTTTACAAATCAGCTCTTTTACCGCCAGTTGCTCTCGATGTATCACAATGCATCCATATGGCAGAGGGCACTAGAGTGCAGAGTCCTGCCCGCCATAGATGGCGCCCCCATCTGTGCAAAAGCCCATCATTCAATACCATGGAACCTGTTTTACGTCAATATAGCCACGCAGCACACTTAACACGCCCTGTGACGTTTCATGCTCGTGAATCATGAGACAGAACAATATGTCCTTATGAATGACATCCCACCACATGTATAGCGAACAAAAAAGGCAATGCATAATCATCTCAGCCCTCACACACGGTTTTCACCATATCAATTGCGGCCGGTCTGCAGTAGTGTGCGGTTTCATAGCGTAGTGGGCAACGACTAAGTGCAATGACTAAGTGCGGCGCTCTCTGGTTTAATTTTATCTTCCATTTAGATTTTTAAAAAGGTAAACTACATTACAATGATTGAGATAAAGACATCATATATATATATATATTTTAGAATGATGATTTCTTTTCAGGATTTGGGAAATTCTCCCACGGCCCCATTTTCGTATCAGGGACCCCTAGATTGGGAACTGCCGCACTAGAATGCCTCCCAAACTGTCACCTAAGATGGAGCACAGAGCACACCTCTCCTGCAGTGCATTGTCTCACTGGTACGTGTAACTCTACCCCGCTACATAAACTACTGCACACAGTCTGCGAGAGACTCGCCCCTTTCAGTCCGTTGTGTAACGTGTGCTACCTTTATGAAAGCCAGAGGAAAAGAGATTCCCTATCCCATTTCCAAACCGTCTTGTAGAGAACATTGCTGTGTGAGAGAGTGAGTGACTGAGTGAGAAAGAGAGAGGGTTTGAGTGTGTCAGCTTTGCTTAGAGCCACACACGCCAACTTGGACTCTGAACACTGAGCACACCAACCCCCCCCCCCCCACACACAGCCCACACATGGAGGGAAGTGCATGCGCGTGGCTGGGGATAGCTCCACACTCGCCTGTTACCATGACGAATACAGTCAGCTGGGAATCCAGGGAGAGAGAGGGAGGAGGTATGGATGAGGTAGGGAGGAGGGACAAGCAAAGGAGGAAAGAAAGAACCAAAATGTTTCTTCACTCAGGCTGCCATCACTATTGCAGCTAGTGCTGCTGCTTGGATATGGAAGTGGAGGTAAGAGAGCAACTTGGAGTGCATCCAAAATGGCCCCTTATTCACTAATGCACTACTTTAATGTAACTAGGCTACATTTTGTAGTAGTTCCCTCACTGCAAAAACTATGCCTCCCCCACTCTGTAAAATTATTCATCAGCCCCGTATTCCACCCCTGCTCCGTTCACTTATTCCTTTCACACGTGGGGCCCTTTGACGCTGCCATCTGCTGACACTGTCTGAAGACGGGTGAGAGATGCAGAGAGAGCGAGAGACAGAGAATAGAGAAGACTGACAGGGGATTTCGGCTGACCGGGAAAAACAGGGGTGACAGAAAGACAGAGGAAAGGAAGGTGAAAGCGAGAGTTGAGAGAAGAAAAAAAAAAGAGCAGCAATATAGAAATAGGAACACACCTTCCGTTGACAAAAACAACACAGAAGTGTCTGATTACAACAGCATTCCAGGCACACAGAAGGCTTTCTTTCACTCCATACTCGCAGCAGGCTTACAGCGATGGCACTCAGATTACACTCAGATTGGGACGAGGCAATGTCCACCCCTCGAGCACATGACCACTTCAAACTCATGTCCCAACATGAACTTCTTGGTTCTCCCAAGAGCTCTGTGTTCCGATATACCAGGGTCATATTCATTAGTGCACACCGTAGCACGACGTGCTTTAACTGGAGAAAAAAATATATACTAAAACAGGAGTTCCTTATTGGACAAGTTCAAGCAGTCCCTCCCTGTTTGCTTCCTAGTGAATACGACCCAGAATCCGTCCACATGTTATTGATAATTATTTAGTAATGTTATTTCAGTGTGTACTTCCATGAAGTGCCAGGGATTTGTAGAGCCCCATCTGGGACAAGGTCAAAATGTCATTGGATTATTTATTTTTTTAGGGTGGTAGCAGGCAGCTGCATGCCTTACATACTCAGCAGGCATCGTCATCTTGAGGAGGGTCTCGGTTGCACACCGATTTCTAATACAAACTCTGCTGTGCACACTTAGGCTGGAAGAGCAATTCCAGATCCTGCACCTTTCTCAATGGCACACAGTGCAGCCTGCACCGGAGATTGCAACCCTCATTCGTCAACAAGCCTAATCATTCTATTTCCCACACTACTTCTTTAAAGTTCTGTCAGACTTCCAAGTCCTTCAAGATTGCAGTAAAAGTTAAACATTCATATTTGGAATGCAAGCATTTTCGGCCTCAATTTTGCCCAAAAGGTTCCTGGAAGATAATAATTTTATGCCAGGTTGAAAGACAAGGTTCACTGTTGGGCTCTGGTCATGCGAGAAACCACACTCAGAAGCCAGGCTGGCCTGGCATTAGGATTGTTTGCCTAGGTTTCTCCAGCAGGCAAGTGGATGCTTGTAGCACTGATTTACTGGGCTTGTTTGGAAGAGACTCCAATTGCGTCTGAAACGGCACCCTATATAGTGCACTACTTTAGACTAGGGCCTTGGTCAAAATAATCTGACTATACAGGGGATAGGGTGCCATTTTGGAAGGACCTAAGCTTGTTTGGAAGAGACGCAGAGTTACGGAGAGTTATTTTGATTGATCACCAAGAGGGAGATTTCAGAGCCAATTTGCTGAAATATTTAGGTGAACTTCAGCCCTCCTGCTCGCATAGTAGAAGAAAAAGGAAAAAGAGGAACGAATAGTGTTTACTGGAAACCAGAGCAGACAGAGTCAAGGAAGCAAAGGTGGACTTTAGTCACGGAGATGGAATGCTGAGTCTAGTAGTAGTGTGGTCTGTGTGCCTACTGCAAATCTGTGCAGATTCCTTGTGGTTGATCATTGCATGTTGGTAACCCTTTGGGGGATTTCTTACTATTCTTTTTCATATTTTAATTAATACCTCACTCCAATTATTTTGTGTTTTTATGGGCAATTCATGCACATGTTAAAATCTTCATCATTATTAAATCAAATTAAGGAAATGTTGCATTAGGCCTCAGAGTTGAACTAAGGCACAATCATTTCCAAATCATGCAACCAAACTCTACAAAAAAACAAAAAAAAATCAATATTTCCCTGTGCAAATATGAATGTCACTCTGCCCTGCAGTTGAAATGCAAATAACACTTTGCACTGTTAGGTTCCTACAAGGCAGCAGCCAGAACTAGCCCTTTTTTACCACCCACATCTCTGAACCAGCGCTAAACGATTTGGAAATCTTTACAGCAGTAGTTAAAAGCTTCACAAAACGGTAAAACAAAACCAGAGGGCTGTATCAGATTCATTCAGAGGCCCCATTCCCCCAGTGAAGTCTGTAAGTATGGCGTACTCATTAACGTTTAGCCTAAACAGTTTGAAAAGGCATGTATGCCTTCTATTTTTCTAAACTACTAGTTTAGCTTCCAGGACCTATGGCTCATCATATTCCTATAAAAAGGTGACAATGAGTCACTCAAACAACTACAATGTGATGACCAAATCTATATCCGATGAGTCACAACAAAGCTATGGGCAAGTCTCAAATGTAGAAAATATGCAACATTACATAACGCTCCTGTACTTACAAAGTAGCAATTGTACTGGGACCCACATGAACGGCAACGTTTTCAGTGAACAAAGCTATATTGGTGTGAAGTTCCTCCTCCCACTCCCTCAACGACTTACATGCCACCAAAAAGTGGTTCTGTAGCCAAGGCCCTATGATCACTGTTGGTATGACATGGCTCTAGCATTTGAAACGAAACTAAGTCACGCGTGGGTGTCACTTGCTCTTTCAAAATGTCAGAAAAACATTATTCAGACATTCCCACTACTGGAGCACTAAGACTGCGGGAAATGGTATGGATGACTAGCCTACTAACAACGATTGTATTTTTGATGCATCTTATACATTGAATGGTTTGGGTTCTCTGTATTGCCAAAACGCATGTTTGATCAATTCACTGTATGAGCTGTCACTGACGTATTACTGTAGCTGTCACAACAGCTGCCCTTGACCTCCAAAGGCATACGCCACAGATAGCCTATGGCTGTGATGGGGGCGCCATAGCCTACTCACCGCCACCTGCCACAAAGTACTCAGTCGGCTCTTCACTGAACTGGAGACTTAAAAACAATATTACGTTCTGGTTTCAAATATTAGGGCCTCCTTCCACATGCAACGTAACAGACAAGTAGCTAAATGTAACAACAAAAAAAGCCACTCAGACAGAGGTGCTTTCTCCCTCTCGACTCAAGACACAGCAACAAAATGCGACAAAATGCTTCTTTTTTTTAAAGAGAATGGCAAACAGGTCAATAACGGCTAATAATTCATTTATACGTAAATTAACGCGTAATTATTCCATGTTGAAGCGTGTTTAAATAATTCTAACAATGGTGAAAGAAACGCAGTCATAAACTTACCACATGTAGTTCCAGCAAGGGTTTCAAATCCTGCATCGGGGTCAAATTGACGCCAAGAACATAGGCTCTACAACGAGGAACACCAGACATCGAACTCTTCGCCGTCTATACTTTCATTTCCCCACCGCGGTTCTCCAAAATAGCCGTGGAGCTCTACACAATGGCGAGCTGTCGAGGAGACCGTTGAGTAGCCACAGACAACTACCGTTCACTGAACAGCAGGACAGGCACTGACGGAGCTATTTTTTTAATCTGCAGATAGACCTACAACTACACTAGCTAGGAATGACGTAAAGTGAAATTACGCTCTGAACTGACAGTGTTGACTGGTACGGTGGCACACGCCTCGCCCCCATGTAGCTTGGGAAGCCACTAGTGGGCGCTGTGGATCTCAACTATCGTCTGGGCTTAATGTGCCCAACCGGTAATACACTAGTGTCCCCCGGCGAACGGATTGTATTTAAAACATTCGCTATTCAGGCTGCAAAGGCTTCGATTTCCTCTGTAACTCGATTTAATGTCAAGGATACAAAAACGGGGAAAATATGCGTACTTTCTTTTTTGGAAACACCAATTCCCACCACCCTGCTAAAAGTGACTAAATGTTAGTCTCAGATGTAGCGTATCACGCTCAGCCAATCAGGTTGAAGCAGTCTGTTTTCTCCACCCCTAACATAGCAGCGTAAAATTAACAAGGATAATCGTGCTAAAAAGTCGTAATAAAAGTCGTGCTTACTGAACATAGTTGTAAATGACGTATTGGATTTGTTGGCATGAACTCGTTTACAGAACATTATTCCGTTTATGAAGTGAAATTATAAAGTTACAATTTGATTGAGTAGAATGTATTTTTATACCCAGATGCAATATGCAATTAACGTAATTATAGTTTTATTTACAGGTTCATTAAATGATATGTTCATAAACGTGTGCAATCTGAAAAGTGTAATTAATAATGAAAAAGATAAAACCAATCGGATCCGAATGCTCTTACTAATCACCCTATTTATCTCTCTATGCCCGAGGACACACTGGCCTGATGATTCCTCCTGGCTTTGCCTGTCTCAAGCCCACCGGGTCGTGCTGCTGACTACCTGGCGTGCCCTGGACTGATCCCTGACTACTATGACACTTACCACCACACCTACATACCTAACTTGCTAACTTAATTGCATCATCGGTGGTAAAACAAATGTATTCTACTCTAAATCTCGTTTTAACTTTATAATTTCATTTCACAAATGTTTAACATTTTGCATTAAAACTGTGAACAATGTTCTGTAAAATAGTTCATGCAAAGAAATCCAATACATGTAATTTAAAACTGGATGTTCAGTGGGTACAACTTTTATTTCGAAACTATCAGACCAGGGCTGCCGTCCAAACACTATATTTGGAACCCCTCAGCCATCGCGGTAGCCACTTTCCCATGGGGAATCCACGTCGAAACCGGATGCAGGTCCAATTCCCTAACGACGTTGCCCACTCGGCCATCGATTTAGCTCGACGTAGAAAGTGAAGAACTTTGATCACTTGTGGGATTGATATGAACCACAATTCAACGCAAACACGATTGCATTTTCGGCATGTCAGACAAAATTATTAAATTAGCTTGCTAAAAATATATATATAGATGGCACTGATTTTAGCGTTGGCAAATTGGCTTATTCTTGTAGTGAGGACACATTAAAACTTAGCTAGCTCCATGAATATATTTTGGGGAATTCTGAAATTTATTGGAATAAATTACAAAACTATAAAACTAGTTAGCTAAAATTAGCTTGCTAGGTACATTAGTTACATTAGGTTAGGTGTGAGAAAACAGACTGCTGCAACCTGATTAGCTGAATGCGATATCCAGTGTTGCCAAAACTCCTCAGTAAGGAAAGTAGCTATTGGCTGTCCTAAAAGTCACTAAATTACGTCATCACATAATTTGCATAATTGGCCATGTGAACGTAATTGTGATGCACGCTGTAGGAGAGAGGAATAACGTCGTGGGAGAGACAAAAAGTGAGTAAAAAACACCCTTAATATGTTTAGAACTACAAATTAACTTTCCTCTGTCGATTCTTGTTTTTTTTAATGTCACAATTCCAACCCTCTTCCTTTATCCGGGCTTGGGACCAGCAAAAGTGACCCAAAAGAGACAATTTTTATTTATTTTTAATTTCACCTTTATTTAACCAGGTAGGGAAGTTGAGAACAAGTTCTCATTTACAATTGCGACCTGGCCAAGATAAAGCAAAGCAGTTCGACACATACAACGACACAGAGTTACACATGGAGTAAAACAAACATACAGTCAATAATACAGTATAAACAAGTCTATATACGATGTGAGCAAATGAGGTGAGATAAGGGAGGTAAAGGCAAAAAGGCCATGGTGGCAAAGTAAATACAATATAGCAAGTAAAACACTGGAATGGTAGATTTGCAATGGGAGAATGTGCAAAGTAGAAATAAAAATAATGGGGTGCAAAGGAGCAAAATAAATAAATAAATAAAATACAGTAGGGAAAGAGGTAGTTGTTTGGGCTAAATTATAGGTGGGCTATGTACAGGTGCAGTAATCTGTGAGCTGCTCTGACAGTTGGTGCTTAAAGCTAGTGAGGGAGATAAGTGTTTCCAGTTTCAGAGATTTTTGTAGTTCGTTCCAGTCATTGGCAGCAGAGAACTGGAAGGAGAGGCGGCCAAAGAAAGAATTGGTTTTGGGGGTGACTAGAGAGATATACCTGCTGGAGCGTGTGCTACAGGTGGGAGATGCAATGGTGACCAGCGAGCTGAGATAAGGGGGGACTTTACCTAGCAAGGTCTTGTAGATGACATGGAGCCAGTGGGTTTGGCGACGAGTATGAAGCGAGGGCCAGCCAACGGGAGCGTACAGGTCGCAATGGTGGGTAGTATATGGGGCTTTGGTGACAAAACGGATTGCACTGTGATAGACTGCATCCAATTTGTTGAGTAGGGTATTGGAGGCTATTTTGTAAATGACATCGCCAAAGTCGAGGATTGGTAGGATGGTCAGTTTTACAAGGGTATGTTTGGCAGCATGAGTGAAGGATGCTTTGTTGCGAAATAGGAAGCCAATTCTAGATTTAACTTTGGATTGGAGATGTTTGATATGGGTCTGGAAGGAGAGTTTACAGTCTAACCAGACACCTAAGTATTTGTAGTTGTCCACGTATTCTAAGTCAGAGCCGTCCAGAGTAGTAATGTTGGACAGGCGGGTAGGTACAGGTAGCGATCGGTTGAAGAGCATGCATTTAGTTTTACTTGTATTTAAGAGCAATTGGAGGCCACGGAAGGAGAGTTGTATGGCATTGAAGCTTGCCTGGAGGGTTGTTAACACAGTGTCCAAAGAAGGGCCAGAAGTATACAGAATGGTGTCGTCTGCGTAGAGGTGGATCAGAGACTCACCAGCAGCAAGAGCGACCTCATTGATGTATACAGAGAAGAGAGTCGGTCCAAGAATTGAACCCTGTGGCACCCCCATAGAGACTGCCAGAGGTCCGGACAGCAGACCCTCCGATTTGACACACTGAACTCTATCAGAGAAGTAGTTGGTAAACCAGGCGAGGCATTCATTTGAGAAACCAAGGCTGTCGAGTCTGCCGATGAGGATGTGGTGATTGACACAGTCGAAAGCCTTGGCCAGATCAATGAATACGGCTGCACAGTAATGTTTCTTATCGATGGCGGTTAAGATATCATTTAGGACCTTGAGCGTGGCTGAGGTGCACCCATGACCAGCTCTGAAACCAGATTGCATAGCAGAGAAGGTATGGTGAGATTCGAAATGGTCGGTAATCTGTTTGTTGACTTGGCTTTCGAAGACCTTAGAAAGGCATGGTAGGATAGATATAGGTCTGTAGCAGTTTGGGTCAAGAGTGTCACCCCCTTTGAAGAGGGGGATGACCGCAGCTGCTTTCCAATCTTTGGGAATCTCAGATGACACGAAAGAGAGGTTGAACAGGCTAGTAATAGGGGTGGCAACAATTTTGGCAGATAATTTTAGAAAGAAAGGGTCCAGATTGTCTAGCCCGGCTGATTTGTAGGGGTCCAGATTTTGCAGCTCATTCAGAACATCAGCTGAGCAGATTTGGGAGAAGGAGAAATGGGGAAGGCTTGGGCGAGTTGTTGTGGGGGGTGCAGTGCTGTTGACCGGGGTAGGAGTAGCCAGGTGGAAAGCATGGCCAGCCGTAGAAAAATGCTTATTGAAATTCTCAATTATGGTGGATTTATCAGTGGTGACAGTGTTTCCTATCTTCAATGCAGTGGGCAGCTGGGAGGAGGTGTTCTTATTCTCCATGGACTTTAGTGTCCCAGAACTTTTTTGAGTTAGTGTTGCAGGATGGCGGAGTTGCATAGTTTTTTAGTTTATTTTTCTTAATTTGGTTTTTAACCTTATGGTCCACTTAGGAGCCTACAACAAGTCACAGTAAAACATGAACATTTTTAACCATAACATTTTTAACATTTTTTTTGTATACAGTCTACATTAACAATCTAAATGGACCAAAAAGAGACAATAGAAAAAACTGTCAATGGCAATGTGAGAAAAGTATGGTAACTAGTCGGGCCCTAATTCAGGTTAATTTTTTATGTAAGCCGGGGTGGGATCAGCCAGCAGCAGCTTCCAGCATGCGCGGTTCATTTCCAGTCTGGTCGCGGAGGGGTGAACATCGCCTCCTCTGACTGCAGCTGGAATGGGACCCATGGCAGCACCCGCTGCTCATTGAGAAGAGTAAGAATAACACCAGAAACAGTCGCTAGTCGCTTTTTTGAAAATGTGTCGCTAGAGGGGTCTCAATAAATCAAATGTATTTATATAGCCTTTCTTACATCAGCTGATATATCAAAGTGCTGTACAGAAACCCAGCCTAAAACCCCAAACAGCAAGCAATGCAGGTGTAGAAGCACGGTGGCTAGTAAAAATCCCTAGGAAGAAACCTAGAGCGGAACCAGGCTATGAGGGGCGGCCAGTCCTCTTCTGGCTGTGCCGGGTGACTATAATACAACATGGCCAAGATGTTCATAAATGACCAGTATGAGGATTCTGTGTTATGCATTATAGCCCGTTACCATATGTAATTTAATATTATCTGCTGTTGGCTTGTGTGGATGTATGTATGTGTTATGCAACATAGTTGACTTGAAACATTGTTAACAGTTTCAGGGCCATGGGCCTTTCTCATGATGGAGAAATACAGAATAACATGAAGACAGGAACTGTGCAATGAGTTGGGGGGGGGGCACATTCAGAACGTAGTGTTGCGAGAACAGTCTTTTGTTAGCTAACAGGAGCCAGGTGCGAGGTAATGGTATCGAGCATGAATGCATAGATATTCTTCACAGCAGCAGTTACATCTATCAACTGGAGCGCCCGGGGGCCGGGACCAGCTCTGCGCCAACGATAGGCTGGGTGAGTCTAAACCACGCCCAGTCTCTACTCTGACAGGCCGGCGCGGAAGCAGGAATTATTTCTGTCAGAATATATTTATAATATCTTTGTCAAGAACAAGTCCGTTCTCTGTTTTGCCCTGCGAGGTAGGACAGAGAGCCCGTATATACGAAAATTGCATTTACCACTTATTGCTTAGCTAATAAAAAATACATACCATACAATCGGTGACTCATTGTCATATTTATCCTGATACCAGATTCGAATTGACGCAACCCTGACACCAGCATGGTCAAATAATAATCGCAGTTGTCGAGGGTGCAACAAGTCAGCACCTCAGGAGTAAATGTCAGTTGGCTTTTCATAGCCGATAATGGAGAGTATCTCTACCGCTCCTGCTGTCTCTATAGAGAGTTGAAAACAGCAGGTCTGGGACAGGTAGCACGTCCGGTGAATAGGTCAGGGTTCCATAGCCGCAGGCAGAACAGTTTAAACTGGAGCAGCACGGCCAGGTGGACTGGGGACAGTAAGGAGTCATCATACCAGGTAGTCCTGAGGCATGGTCCTAGGGCTCAGGTCCTCCGAGAGAAAGAGAGAATTAGAGAGAGCATACTTAAATTCACACAGGACACCGGATAAGACAGGAGAAACACTCCAGATATAACAGACTGACCCTAGCCCCCCGACACAAACTACTGCAGCATAAATGCTGGAGGCTGAGAAAGGAGGGGTCAGGAGACACTGTGGCCCCATCCGATGATACCCCCGGACAGGGCCAAACAGGCAGGATATAACCCCACCCACTTTGCCAAAGCACAGCACCCACACCACTAGAGTGATATCTTCAACCACCAACTTACCATCCTGAGACAAGGCCGAGTATAGCCCACAAAGATCTCCGCCACGGCACAACCCAAGGGGGGGCGCCAACCCAGACAGGAAGACCACGAATACTCTAAATATAGCGACAAAGTCTCTAAGTTGGCAACACTGGCATTTAGCCACTCTTGCATGGTTGTGGAAAATTGTTTCATGAAGAAAATATTCCCACTTTCAAAAATGTTCCCGCCTTCTAGCGTTAAGGAGGAAATCGAAATCGAAGCCTTTGCAGCCAGAATGGTTTTTAGTACGAATTGGTCGCCAGGGGACACGAGTGTATCACCGGCTTGGCACATTAAGCCCAGTCTATAACGGAGATCCATAGCGCCAACTAGCATCTGCCCAGGCTACCCCATGCACAGACTAGACATGCATAATAGCCCAAAATAAAACAAACATCTAATGTTGGATTTTGCTGCGCTAGTGTAAATATCCTAAGCTAGCGTATATAACAAAACCCATTATGTGTGTAGGCTGCTTTCAGGCAGAATAATAATGATAACATGTAATTGAGAGAAATAGTCATAGCTTATTCTTGGGAGTATTTGTCAAGTTACTTGTCAAGTAGTTTTTCTGTAAGTGAGCAACCACAACTATGTAAGGCATCCAAGCTATTCAGCGTTAGACATCTTGGTATTAGCCAGTGCAATATTGTAATGCATTATTTTTGTTTGCTGGGGAAATTAAATGTGTTGACAATGATCACTCGTACAACGTAGCTCTAACGTACATCACAAGGTGTATTACTTTCACGCCAAAGTGTAATTTGTTCCATTTATAATGCTTAGAAATCAAACCAACCTTTTCTGAAACTCTCAATTGGTTTTAGCCAAATGCCATCTGTCACTCTGGCAACAGCTTCAACAAAGATAACTGGAGACAAATTTCAACTCGTCAAACAGGTTAGAACTATGCTGCAGCAGAGAGCTTCAAAGACAAACGCATGGCCACATGTCCAAAACACTTAGATAATAGAGCATAAGCAAACTGCAGAAATAATCATTTTTATCAAGGGATTTATCAAATGCTCATATGCCCAAAATGGACGTGGGTCGTTATGCGGCTATGCGCACACCTGTGTATCTGTTTGTGTGCAGATGCTCATTTAGGAAAGAATGATGTGAGCACCATACTACTCCATTCTCTAGCATCTGTTCAATAATGTGGTGGTTATCCCCGAGTTAGGCAGAGCATGACATAATTGCAACCAGATGGCAAGAATAAAAACCGGAGGACTCTCCAACACAAGCAGCTGATTCCCTTCAAATTATTGCAGGAGCTGAAGATATGGCATTCCCCATCTGTGACCAGTGGAACCCGTAATGAACTTTGGACTGGTTCAAAGTTACGTTTAACACCTCAGTGTAAATCAGCACAAAAGCCAAGGTTAAAAGTTAAGGCCAGAAAAACAGTACATGAGTACTAACTAAGGGAAGTCAAATTAATGTAGTACAATTTTAAATAAAGAAAATGACAATGGCCATTAGGGCCCTGAAAGCGATGGCAATGCCACAGCTGGTAAACAGTCGTGACAGAAGGGCAGCAGTAGTCCGGGCTAGGGGTATTTCTGTCCCTACTAGGGGCAAGAGAGGGGGGCCTGGGTTGCCAGTTGTGAGCAGAACGAGCGCTGCTCTCCTATTTTGGGCCTGGCACCAGTTGAGACAGGGCTGCAGGGCTCCTGCGGTCATCATGGTTTCTCTCCCCTCTCACATTTCACCCGACCGTCCACCCACAGACAGATGGACCTGAGACTGTACAGAGAACTGCCTTATGACTTCAACCCCAATCAGAGCCCATGCAGTAGATTAACATATCGTTACACATCACTTGTAATTACACGTGGAAACGAAATGAAGCTGAATGAAAGACGCAGCCCTGAGGGATGCCTACCTTTTGACACGCCAATTGAGTAGCAGTGGTCTAATCACAACAACCATGATGGTACTGGAGCAGAGTGGAAAGGCATGGCGAGAGACAGACCTCTACTCTGAGAAATATGTTTCTTGTAAGCAACTGGAAGCAATTTTAGGACAGGTTAGAGAACGGAAGAGGGTTGAGAAGTTGCTACATCTGACAAACAAGACACCCATATTTCATGGAACTGCCAAAGAAATACACCAAAAGTGGTGTCAATTAAGGCTCCTATTTTCTGCATACATCCTCCAGATTTAGTTTTGCGTCAACGTTTGGCAGATCCTGGGGTCAGTTCTTTTGGGCCTCTTACTTACAACAGACTCTCTGGAGCCAGTTCCACCACATAGAAAAACGTACGACTGGCACCCGGGCACTATTTTCAAACAGACCCCCCCCCCCTGTATTTATTTTGTGAAGAATCAACAACAAGTGGGACACAATCATGAAGTGGAATGACATTTATTGGATATTTCAACGTTTTTTTAACAAATCAAACTGAAAAATTGGGCGTGCAAAATTATTCAGCCCTTTTACTTTCAGTGCAGCAAACTCTCTCCAGAAGTTCAGTGAGGATCTCTGAATGATCCAATGTTGACCTAAATGACTAATGATGATAAATACAATCCACCTGTGTGTAATCAAGTCTCCGTATAAATGCACCTGCACTGTGATAGTCTCAGAGGTCCGTTAAAAGCGCAGAGAGCATCATGAAGAACAAGGAACACACCAGGCAAGGCACTGTAGCTCCCGAAACCCCATCCCACCCATCTCTTCCTCCTCCTGCTCTGAGAGAGAACACTGAGGGAGGGCCGTCAGGCTGGGATCAGGAAATGAACGGCTGCAGTTTAAGGTTGGCTCCTCCGCCGCGGGCATCCATCCATCACTATATTTTTCTTTGTTTTTTTTGTCTTGCCTAGCAAGGAACTACTAGGAGCTACTTCAGAGTGATATATAGTATCGCCATTTGCTTTTTTGAGAGTAGCTAATAGAGAGAGCGGGGGAGGGGGGGGGGGTAGGTAGGTCTCGCATGAAAGGATTAAAAGCCAAAAGAAAATCTAGCGTAACGGAGGCCTTCAATTTAAAGTGTGGCCTGGCTGGAATGAGCGTGTAGATGTTGAGGGGGGAAAAGAGAGACATGTCTTTGATTATTTAGCACTCACTGTGAGGTAAATGAAATGGTGAGATGACATATTTGATGAATCACACCCCCAAATGCTTTCACTGGAGCTCACTGTACATGCATGCATGAACAAGACGGTCGGGCACAGACATACTGTAACTAAAGCTAATAGGCAGCTCAAGTCATAGTCACTCAATTCATCACTGCTGCAAATTGCAAGATGCCCTTGTGGCAACTCACTTCCTGGAGATATGCTTCTGACCAAAGCAGCTTTAAACTCCCTGAAAAGATACATGTATGGTTAAGTCAGTGTCGCTTGAATAGTCAGGAATGAGTCATCCTTGTTTATGGGCTGTGTAAATACTCAAGGGGAGTGTATATACATATATATGTAGGTTATGTAAAAACTCAAGTCAACAGAATTTTTGCTAATCCTATAGTCGGTGACTAGAAACCAGGTATCTTTTGTTTGCTCATCTTGCCCTGGCTCCCCCCCCAAAAAGTGTCAATGAAGTTTAAAATAGGCTGCCTTGTAAAATAAACACGCACCACTTACTTTTAGTCTACAGTGAATACAAGGAGGCTGAGTTGCAATAAAATAATGTGTTAGAGGCAAAATCCTTCAAAGGCAAGTAGTTGTACTGTTTACTCACAGTACTATAGCAGCGACTAAAAGTCAACCGCTTGAGAACAGAATGCAAAACAACTTAGTTCCAATTCTAACAGACAGAAACAGTCACTACCGGTAGTCTAATTCACTGAGCGGTCCATGTAGACTTGTATTAAATGTCAGTCGTTTCAGGCTGCTGCTAATTCGGATTCATCCAAAGAGAATCAACTGTGCTCTGCTTAGCCATTGTTCAGAAGGGCGTCAGGCATACAAATGGGACTCGTCTGGCCAGTAGGGCAGCATGCTGTTCAGTGCTAGCTGACACACAGTCCACAACACCTCTCACTCCATTTGATGATGTTACACTACAAAGTATGGCCAAAGCCTGTCAAGTGCACACCTGCCGTCTAGGCATGAGTGAAAGAATTAAGATTGACATAATGGGGGCTTGATTCTCCATCTCTTATCCACAAATCCAGCTCACCTTTTTTGCTGTGGGTATTGTCTTGAGTGAACTTCACACATGGGCTAACGAGCTCCCTCCCTATCCTCCCCCACACCCCTTTCTCACTCTCTCTCTCTCTGTATTTTACCTACAGGGCTTCTTCTGTAGATCGGGGAAAGGCTGCGGCCCCTCTACAGCTGTCACAGATGCTTTCCCCCTTCCATTGCCCGGCAACCAAGAACAAATAAAGCCGGCAAACAGCCCACCCCTCCTCCCTCTTGCGCCATCAACTCTAAACCCCTCCTCAGCGCCGTTGCTGCTGCCCCCCATCCCAACTCCCTCTGAACCTCACAGCAAAACATCTAGCCCTTTGTCCACGCTGACCGGCTGAATGTAGGTTTTGTTTTCACTTAAAAGCAAATTGGGGTTATGCCTAGGAAAAATAGAAGACTCCAGTTCAACAGCTAAACAAGAGGCTGGCTTCACACTGCCTTTTACTATACTCCATTGACATAATTACAGGGGTCCGCTAGAGGGGAGGAGGGTGGAAGGGAGCATGCCAAGCAGTTAAGAGTGTGCCCTTTCTTCTGCCTGGGGCCTGTGTGTGAGAGGCCGGCCAGGGCACATTTACAGCGGCGGGCACCACCGCAACGCGGATGAGAGGGTCAGATGTTAATCAAGCGGGCACACAATGGGTACCAATCACAGGATGATCTGGTGGGTGCTCTACCTTGGGTATGATACTAATTCTATGACAAGGTTGGTGTGAAAGAATAGATTAAGGGTATCGATCACAGCCACAAAACAATGCCTTTGTCATGGACGTCAACATCACATCAACTCAGATAGCCGTTCAACATAGAACGCCATGGAAAAGCCAATGTAATTCATGACAGCTGTTGGGGATGTGTAATCTAATTACTATTCGAATGAGGGCCCATTCAAAGTCATTGATTTGAAATTGTCCTTAACTCAGATTAAGAAATCCAAACTACTGGGAGACAGACAGTACAGCTTCAGAGATGAACTAAGCCACCTAATGCTGCCCTCCACTGGTACAGACCTGTACCAGATTCAGTGTTTCAGTTGTCTTACTGGGTCCCTATGCATCTACGAACAGGATTAGTCTTAACTCAATTAGCCACAAAATCCCTAGTTTGTTTTTCTGGTAGCTGTGCTGCGGCATTTTCCCCCACGTGGGCCAGCCCCCTAGCATTCGCATTCAACCAATGAGCTTCAACCCCTCACCATTTGAGTGACAGCTAGCAAGAGACATCATGAACACACAGCAGAGCGAGAGTAACGACGTGGTGCACAGATCTGCACATATGTTACGTAGTACACAATTTTAAGGGAACACTTTCAAAACTACTGGCTAAAAAGTATATTAAAGTACCAGAGAATCCTATTAACTGTAATGTACACTTGTTGCTGGACAGACTCAAAAGTAAGAAGTAAAAAATTGTGTTTTGGCCCCGGCAGGCACAAAAAAGGTGGTTGAGCTGGGTAAGAGAGAGTCTAAACGTGATCCTTGGGTTGTCCAACTGACATCACCCCATTGAAGGCAAATTTTAAAGGTGAAGTTTAGGTAAGGTTAATGGTAGGGGTTAGGGTATGGACGTGCCATGTTCAGCACAACAGCACCATTTACTGGACACAATGGAAGCTAGGCCAAAGATCATACCATTCAGCTTATGAAACAAGAGCACAAAAAGTCTGTCGCATTTCAGAGACTCTGCCTATTTCAGTGTGAAATGTACATGCTGAACAGGTGTAACTATCAGGAAATAATTCCAAGAATTTATTAAAGAATCTCCTTCATTGTTTAATAGTAGACATTGTGCCACAAAAATGTTAAGTCCTCAGCCACAAATCACATGCCGAAATTAAAATGTTCAGCTACTTTTCATGATGTCATATTGCACTTGCTTCTCTACAGGTTTAGCTAATCAGTTCTTACATATGTATAAATATATACAGTTGGTAGAATTATTTCAGCGTTTGGTGAAACTTTGTGCTGTTGGTTGAGAGACTGGCGGAGGAAAAACAATGACACTTTCAATGTAGCACGTGTCCATGTGGCATTATGTATGTCAGCAGAACAATTACTCTGTACAGGAATGTTAACTAATGCTAGTGTCATACAAAATTCATTAGACTAAACCCAAATAAGTGATAAGAGCTTGGGCATACAACCATTATGGGCATGCCAACAACGCAGTGTGCCAAAAGCATATCATATATACATCCTGCCATAAAGGCGCTGGCAAATTATTTGGGGCAGCATTATGAAGTTGGACCACGTGACATTGAATGATATTTCCTCTAAATAATGTGGGTTGATTACAGTGAGCAGACGTGCTAAGTCATGATGAGTGCATTCCAGATGCATTGTGGGTAAAGTAATCAGTTCTGCCAACATGCATAAAGCTCTTTAAAACATGTGCTTCATTGGGAGTGCTTCCTAAATCATTTTTGAGGAGATCAGGCCAAAGTCATGCTGATATCCACAGGAAAATAAGGAGAACAAAACCATCGTAGAAAAATGTATTATTAACTAGCAGACCTGGAGTAAAGAGTCGGACAAGGTTTATTCATATTCCTCTCATTCATAATTATCACCTTGTGCCTTGTTTAAAAATGTCTGGATAAGTTGCCACATCTTAATTTGTATAGGTATGTTTTGGTAATACGTAAAAAATATCCCACATAATGTTAGTGTGTTTCTGTGGGTGTGGATGGGCTTACCATCCTATTGCGGACCTTGGTGGGGGGGGTATTGCAACTGCACACACAATCGAGGCCACTGTCTTCCCTCTGTCACTCTCCCCCCATTTCTCTTTCTTTCTCTATCCCTATGGAGCATGGTAATTTTTTAGATTAGTAGGTAGGGGTCTGGGTGGATGGCGTTTGGGGGGCTGAGGGGCCTCAGCAGCAGCCTCCAGAGGAGGTCTTGACTGGCGTGCTCTGGATCTTGACGTTGGACTTCTCCGAGCCTCCGGCTGTGGCCCCAGGGCCCATTCTCTTCTTGATCTCAGCTGCCATGGTCATGAAGGCCTGCTCCACGTTGGTGGCACTCTTGGCGCTGGCTTCCAAGAAGGGGATCCCTAAATTGTCAGCAAATTCCTGAGGGAGGAAGAGAAAAAGACAGGGGACATGAGAGAGAGAGGCAACAGTAAGGTCTGAGTAGGGGAGAGGCATATACACACCAAG
Organism: Oncorhynchus mykiss; assembly: GCF_013265735.2. Taxonomy (NCBI): domain Eukaryota; kingdom Metazoa; phylum Chordata; class Actinopteri; order Salmoniformes; family Salmonidae; genus Oncorhynchus; species Oncorhynchus mykiss. Next base: position 24,182,845 of record NC_048577.1, read on the forward strand.
AAAGAGGCAAAGAGACGAGAAAAGAGTGGGGGACAGAACAGGAGTGAGAGAAGATTCAACTTAAAAATATAACTTTTTTGTTTGTTTTCATTCTGTAACCAGGTAGAGCGTTACCTTGGCCGTTGTGTAGTCCACCAGTTTCTTTGTCGTCAGGTCACATTTGTTGCCTACTAACAGCTTGTTCACGTTTTCACTGGCGTAACGGTCAATCTCCTGTAGCCACTGTTTCACGTTATTGAAGGATTCCTGGGGTGTGACAGGAGAGGAGACAACTGTTGATAACTCAACAACCGATGCAATAGACAGCATAACCAGATACACTGAAACTTTTAACTTACACAGGTTTGAGAACAAGGCTATCTGCTATGTAAACTTGTTATAGAAAGTGAAAAAATTTAAAAAGCGAATGAGGGATGGATTTACTTGGTCTGTGACGTCGTACACTACAATAATGCCATGCGCTCCTCTGTAGTAACTGGATGTAATTGTCCGGAACCGTTCCTGTCCAGCTGTGTCCCACTGGGGGCCAAATGAGAGCAAAGTCAGACCCAACATCATATACAAATCACAATGTTCCACTTCTGACATTCTTGTGACTCAAGTCATGTCAGCCATAGGTACTTACAATCTGAAGTTTTATGGTCTTCCCATCTAATTCTATGGTCCTAATTTTGAAGTCCACTCCAATAGTGCTAATATAGCTCTCTGTGTATGTGTCGTCCTGAGGAGAAAAACAGAAAATCCCTATGGGTGTTCAAAGTACAGTAAAGTTCCCGGGACATCAAACTATTATCTCTCAAAATATCAACAGGGCAAAAACACACCTAGACAGAGGAAAGCTACTTACTGCAAATCGGAGGAGGAGGCAAGACTTTCCAACGCCAGAGTCGCCAATCAGAAGCAGCTTGAATAAATAATCACTGAAAGGAGAGTAGACATTTCACAGGTTAAATAAATGTCAATTCAATTTGTTGAAAGTCAAAAACAACAAGGCAATAAATTGTCACATAGTAACTAGTTCTGGCTACTTTAGTGACAAAAGCCAGTCAATCAATAAATGCATTTGTATCACACAACAATCAAAGTAGCCTTGAATAGAATTAAACACATAGCTAACTATTGGGCCATTATGGTGAGCTGATTTTCATATTTGAAAAAGTCAACAAAATAGTTGACGTTTTAACTAGCTAATGTAACTAACGACGTTACCTAACTGGCCAGCTGTGATGGTAGCTAGCTAAATTAGCTACCAGCTGATATTAGCTAGCCTATGTATGGGTAGTTAGCTAGCAATCATGCTAGCTGGCGTTTGTACGTAGCTAGGAAGATAAAAAAACAGGCCCTAATACGCACATTAATAGTCAATATAAAACATGTCTAGAGTGGAGTTGATACAGAACATACCTTATGTCATTGATTTCATATGTGTAAAGAAGACAAAACAAGTATCTTAAACTAGCTGACCGTTAGCTAGCATAAAAAAACAGGCTGTCATCATTAACCAACAGTGTTACTTACTATTCGGGATTCATCGTTGACTAAGCACGGTAACGTTAAGCAGTTATTCTTTAAAAGATTGCTATCATTTGTCGTGGAAAATGTGTGTAATATAATCCAGCAACAATTTTTTTTCAGAACAACTGCAACTGGCTAGCTAACTACTCGGAGCCGAGATAATCGAATCAAATATGGCTGCCCTCCTGACCAGGAAATGCCAAAAAAAACTATGGGGCTACTGGAAGTTGTAGTCAAATCGTATTAGGCCTACATTATTTATGATCCATAATTTATTTATTCATTATTTCCACTCCGTGCATTATCATGGGCTAAAGAGAGATCCACACATCTGTCCGATTGTTAAGGGATGCAGAAGAGAGGTAGCCCAACACAATATTCTTATTGGCAGACTCAACAGCCTTGGTTCCTCAAATGACTGCTTCGCCTGGTTCACCAACTACTTCTCAACTAGAGTTCAGTGTGTCAAATCGGAGGGCCTGTTGTCCGGACCTCTGGCAGTTTCTATGGGGGTACCACAGGGTTAAATTCTCAGGCCGACTCTTTTCTCTTTATATATCAATGATGTCGCTCTTGCTGCGGATGATTCCTTGATACACCTCTACGCAGACGACATAATTCTGTATACATCTGGCCCTTCTTTGGACAGTGTTAAAAAAAACTCCAAACGAGCTTCAACGCCATACAACACTCCTTCCGTGGCCTCCAACTGCTCTTAAACGCTAGTAAAACTAAATGCATGCTTTTCAACCGATCGCTGCCCTCACCCGCCCGCCCGACTAGCATCACTACTCTGGACGGTTCTGACTTAGAATATGCGGACAACTACAAATACTTAGGTGTCTGGCTAGACTGTAAACTCTCCTTCCAGACTCATATTAAACATCTCCAATTCAAAATTAAATCTAGAACCGGCTTCCTATGTCGCAACAGAACCTCCTTCACTCACGCTGCCAAACATACCCTCGTAAAACTGACCATCCTGCCGATCCTCGACCTCGCGATGTCATTTACAAAATAGCCTCCAACACTCTACTCAGCAAATTGGATGCAGTCTATCACAGTGCCATTTCTTTTGTCACCAAAGCCCCATATACTACCCACCACTGCGACCTGTACGCTCTTGTCGTCTGGTCCACACTACATGTTCGTCGTCAGACCCACTGGCTCCAGGTGATCTATAAGTCTTTGCTAGGTAAAGCTCCGCCTTATCTCAGCTCCCTGGTCACCATAACAACACCCACCCGTAGCATACGCTCCAGCAGGTATATCTCACTGGTCATCATCTTTGGGGATGACCAGGGAGATATACCAATGACTGGAACGAAATGCAAAAATCGCTGAGGTTGGAGACTTATATCTCCCTCACTAACATTAAGCATCAGCTATCTGAGCAGTTTACCGATCGCTGCAGCTGTACATAGCCCATCTGTACATAGCCCATCCAACTACCTACCTCATCCCCATATTTTTTATTTACTTTTTTGCTCGTTCTACTTGCACATCATCATCTGCACATCTATCACACCAGTGTTAATTTGCTGAATTGTAATTACTTCTCTACTATGGCCTATTTACTGCTAGCAGCATACTACCCTGCATACCACTGCTGGCTTGCTTCTGAAGCTAAGCAGGGTTGGTACTGGTCAGTTTCTGGATGGGAGACCAGATGCTGCTGGAAGTGGTGTTGGAGGGCCAGTAGGAGGCACTCTTTCCTCTGGTCTAAAAATGTCCCAATGCCGCAGGGCAGTGATTGGGGACACTACCCTGTGTAGGGTGCAGTCTTTCGGATGGGACGTTAAACGGGTGTCCTGACTCTCTGAGGTCATTAAAGATCCCATGGCACTTATTGTAAGAGTAGGGGTGTTAACCCCAGTGTCCTGGCTAAATACCCATTCTGGCCCTCAAACCATCACGGTCACCTAATAATGCCCAGTTTACAATTTGCTCATTCATTCCCCTCCTCTCTCTCCCCTGTAACTATTCCCCAGGTTGTTGCTGCAAATGAGAATGTTTTCTCAGTCAACTTACCTGGTCAAATAAAAATGTATTGCCTTATCTCATATAGACTTTTTCTATTGTGTTTATTGACTGTACATTTGTTTATTCCATGTGTAACTCTGTTGTTGTTTGTGTCGCTTTGCTTTATCTTGGCCAGGTCGCAGTTGGAAATGAGAACTTGTTCTCAACTGGCCTACCTGGTTAAATAAAGGTGAAAAAAATAAATACTGGATCATTAGAGGAATATACAGTTGAGGGAACTCATTGACGGATGGCTGTATCGCACAGGAGGTTGGTATCACCTCAATTGGGGAGGACGGGCTTGTGGTAATGGCTGGAGCGGAATTGGTGGAATGGTATCAAATACATGGTTTGCTGCCATTCCATTCGCTCCGTTCCAGCCATTATTATGAGCCGTCCTCCCCTCAACAGCCTCACCTGATGTACTGTACCATGCATTTTGCTCTTCATGCTGGTGGTACCTTATTGGCTCAACCAGTTTCTTCTTGATTGCTGTAAGGTCTAAGGTCAAGGATAAAGAGCTAATTCCCATGCTTCAAAGCACAGCCAGTGGTGCTAGGAAAAGTAAACACCGGGATAGCTTCAGATTAACACCCAGGTAGAACTATAACTTTTGTTTAGCCTATTGTGTGGCTGGGTGCATTCTGTAAAGGAATTGTCTAACATGTAGTTGCTACATCAGTTTAACTTCCTCTCTTATGTGTGCTATTGATGGATCTGAGGAATTGATTAGCCATTAGTCACGGAAATCATAGGCCAAGGGCAGCAACAGCACTAGATCTGGGATTAATGACAGATTATTTTGGTAATTTTGAAAATGAAAAAAAAAAAGATTCAGGGGAGGGTCCTCTTCAGACAGACAACTCTCCCAACAAATCATAAGGTAGACATAGAACGTTTGCAGGCAAAATCTTTGCAGGGTTTTTAGTAAAGGTAATTGATGCAACCTAGCCAATTGCGAAATGCAGTATTTAAAAATAACCTCTCGCTAGCTACTATTTTGTGTCCGGGAGATGTTTATGCGAGGGCAATAAGCGGGCAAAGCAGTGAAAGCTGGATGTCCCAACTCCGCTCTTTCCTCTATGCTGGCTAGGCTACTCAACTGTAACTTTGGTTAGCTTTCAATAAATTGGCTAAATGGTCAACGGAGTTACCTCTTCATATGAACAAGACCATTTGTATTACATGCTATAAATTTCAAGTGAACTCAAACTGATATTTATCTATTTCAGTCTTTGGGAGCTAACGTTAGTTATTCTTAACACACTAGCTAGAGTTTAAGATGGGGGGGATTTAAAAAATATATATAAATATATTATTTGACGAAACATTGAATTCGGCCTGCTCATACAGTGGGGCAAAAAAGTATTTAGTCAGCCACCAATTGTGCAAGTTTTCCCACTTAAAAAGATGAGAGAGGCCTGTAATTGTCATCATAGGTACACTTCAACTATGACAGACAAAACGAGGGAAAAAAATCCAGAAAATCACATTGTAGGATTTTTTATGAATTTATTTGCAAATTATGGTGGAAAATAAGTATTTGGTCAACAACAAATGTTTATCTAAATACTTTGTATTGAGCAATATACCCTTTGTTGGCAATGACAGAGGTCAAACGTTTTCTGTAAGTCTTCACAAGTATTTTGGCCCATTCCTCCATGAAGATCTCCTCTAGAGCAGTGATGTTTTGGGGCTGTTGCTGGGCAACACGGACTTTCAACTCCCTCCAAAGATTTTCTATGGGGTTGAGATCTGGAGACTGGCTAGGCCACTCCAGGACCTTGAAATGCTTCTTACGAAGCCACTCCTTCGTTGCCCAGGCGGTGTGTTTGGGATCATTGTCATGCTGAAAGACCCAGCCACGTTTCATCTTCAATGCCCTTGCTGATGGAAGGAGGTTTTCACTCAAAATCTCACGATACATGGCCCCATTTATTCTTTCCTTTACACGGATCAGTCGTCCTGGTCCCTTTGCAGAAAAACAGCCCAAAAGCATGATGTTTCCACCCCCATGCTTCACAGTAGGTATGGTGTTCTTTGGATGCAACTCAGCATTCTTTGTCCTCCAAACACGACGAGTTGAGTTTTTACCAAACAGTTATATTTTTGTTTCATCTGACCATATGACATTCTCCCAATCTTCTTCTGGATCATCCAAATGCTCTCTAGCAAACTTCAGACAGGCCTGGACATGTACTGGCTTAAGCAGGGGGCCACGTCTGGCACTGCAGCCTTTGAGTCCCTGGCGGCGTAGTGTGTTACTGATGGTAGGCTTTGTTGCTTTGGTCCCAGCTCTCTGCAGGTCATTCACTAGGTCCCCCCGTGTGGTTCTGGGATTTTTGCTCACTGTTCTTGTGATCATTTTGACCCCACGGGGTGAGATCTTGCCTGGAGCCCCAGATCGAGGGAGATTATCAGTGGTCTTGTATGTCTTCCATTTCCTAATAATTGCTCCCACAGTTGATTTCTTCAAACCAAGCTGCTTACCTATTGCAGATTCAGTCTTCCCAGCCTGGTGCAGTTCTACAATTTTGTTTCTTGTTTCTTTGACAGCTCTTTGGTCTTGGCCATAGTGGAGTTTGGAGTGTGACTGTTTGAGGTTGTGGACAGGTGTCTTTTATACTGATAACAAGTTCAAACAGGTGCCATTAATACAGGTAACGAGTGGAGGACAGAGGAGCCTCTTAAAGAAGAAGTTACAGGTCTGTGAGAGCCAGAAATCTTGCTTGTTTGTAGGTGACCAAATACTTATTTTCCACCATAATTTGCAAATAAATTCATTAAAAATCCTACAATGTGATTTTCTAGATTTTTTTCTCATTTTGTCTGTCATAGTTGAAGTGTACCTTTGACAATTACAGGCCTCTCATCTTTTTAAATGGGAGAACTTGCACAATTGGTGGCTGACTAAATACTTTTTTGCCCCACTGTACATGGAAAAACAGACAAAAATTAAAAAATATATATAAAGGAAGTTTGACTGTGTTGGTGTGTGTGGACCATGATAGATCCTTAGTAATGTGGACACAGAGGAACGTGAATCTCTCGACACGCTCCACTACAACCCGTCGGTGAATGGGGGCGTACTCGGCCCTCTGTTTCTTGTGGTCCAAGATCAGCTTCTTTGTCTGGCACCACACTGCCAGGTCTCCCACCTCCTCCCTATAAAAAAAATTAAATAAAAAAAAACACTAAATAGCAGAATTGGACAAGATCCCATAAAACGGAAGCTATCCATTGCAGCGCCATTCTCGGATCCCCCATGACCCGGTTGGACATGACTCCAACAGTGTCACCAGGAGGGATCAGCTAATGAAGTTGGCCACTAGAGGCCTCTATCATTTTCTATGGTTGAAATATTCTTATTCTGAGAAAATATGCAAGAATTGAAGGTGCCAACAAATTTTACAGTAATTATTAGAATATTTCATTGTCATAAAAAAACAGATGCTCTTCCCTCGACGTAGATCGATCAACTTCACTGTTTTCGGCGTTGGCCCACCAGGCCACCACCTAAATGCGTTGATAAAGCTTGCATTATGGATATTTCCAAATTCTGATTGACACAACACCATCAATCAGTGGGATTGTCGAATAGAAAAGTGTATGGAAAGGCGTTGCCATACGTAATTGGCTGAATTTCTTAGCTATCTCTACCCTGATAGGTGTGTGTAATATGGGCATGTGTCATACATTCCGGAAAAAGCCCTTTGCTAGAGCCGGGGTGCTGTTTTCCGCCTTGCCGAAGAAAGTTGTGCCTGGGAGGGTTGCTGGTTTTTGTATTCCGAGAAAATGGACAGCCAGGGAAGGAAAGTGGTGGTTTGCGACAATGGGACCGGGGTAAGTTTACAAACAGACCGTGTTCTATCGTCAAATTATGAGGGTTCCGGCTTTTGTGCAATTTGGCAGATGAGATGGGGAGGAACAGGAAGTAGCTCGCTTCATTGCTAGCTTGTGTAGCCACGGTCTGTCAGTTTGTCAATTAGTTATGCATTCATTGAGGTTGGTGCATCTGTCAATTAGAGGTGGCAAGGTTTACACCGGTCGGTGGAATGTTTAGAGTACCGATTGTTGACTATAATTCGTGAATCAGTGGGAGTAGCCATTAATATTGTTATCGCTGCTGTTGGCTGCTCGTGCTGACATTGCGAACTCGAATCGTCTCGAGCTAGTTAGGTTGCTGGCCAGCAAACTCAATAGCTAGCTTTAAAATGTACAAATCGCAGTTATTGTTTTATAGCATGCTCCAGAGCACTTAAATACCGTGTTCTGACACATTTAGCTATCATATGTATTCATCAGACATTAACCTACATGTCCACCCCTTGCTTCAATTTGATTGTTAACTCAAACTAACGAGAGCTCTCTTTTCGAACTTGCCAGCGTTATTGTTAATTGCAACGAATTGGGCAAGGAAAAGACGTGATCTATTGCGATTTATTCAGGAACTCCACATTTTTAGATACTGTTTGGTGTTCACAAAGAATGATGATCCAGCATCTGTAGCCCAGCCCTCACCCGAAACCTCTTTGTACTTGTAGCAAGTATTTTACACTGCTACGTTGTTGCGTAATTGGATGAGGATTTACGCATATAGTTGAACTAAACTAGGCACCAACAAACAAGTATCACAATTAAAGTATTGCTACCAACTGTTGAACAAGTTAACCAACTTGTCTCGAGCAGTAGATAATGCGCATGCCTCATTCTTGAACAGTGAGGAAGTTTGAAACCATTCTTCCATGTAAGGAGTTCTCAGATCAATTGCAACTCTCTTGTAAAATATGTTTGTAGACATGAGTCATCTGGTTGAAATTGACAAATAACAATTAATTTATGCTGTTTTCACCTCCACCATTTTACTTTAGTATTTAGCTGGACTATTCTTTCATCTATCTTTTAAAAAAATATATTTTTGTTTGCCGTGTTCCATTCAGTGGTTAGCTGACTTGTCTCTCTCCAGCTACCTACCACAGAGAAACTATGCTGCCTACAGCCTTTGTTCACACTGCGAATAAAACAGCCTGATAGCTATTCATAGCTCGGAGAGTGTAAATGGGACACGCTGTACACTGTAGCCTACTTCCTTTCTTTATTCTTGTCTTTGAGTTACCCCTTCCTCTCTGGGCTGATGTCATGTCTACTTGATGATGCATGTCATACACTTCTTTTATTCTTCTCACCGGCAGGTTGAGGATGTGGTCATTTATGTAATGTAGGTGAAATGAAGATTATGTCATTAATCATTTATGTAGGCCTAAATAAAGCCCAAAGGATCTTTAAACATGCATGGAGAAGCGATCGTATTGTTTCATGCGCTAGGCTATTCCTTGAAGCCAAGCGCCTAGTACACCCTAACAGGTTTGAATGAAATTCCCAGCATAGGTTCTCTACGTAACTGCCTAAGCATGCTGCACTACCAATGCTGTAACTTTCTCTGAAATCCCTCAGTGTTCACAAACAAAGTAGGGTGGAGTTGCTGGTCTTTTGTCAGTTTTGCATTTCCCTCACTAATGGTTAGGATTTGGGGAGGGCAAGCTGAACATAAATCTGTACCTAGGGGCAACTCAAACAGCACCATGTGAAAGTAGATAAGGCTCTAACTTCTGGCTAATGAACAAGACACGTGAAGTGCATTATCGATCAGGCTAGGTTATGTTAGAGTTATTGGACTAAAAGGTTTTATTTTAATATAGTCTGTGCTAAATACTTTGAAGTGATTTCTAGTATTTGGCTCTAGGCTTATTATTAATCTTTAAAAAAAAATGTCATTCTGTGTGCTATGAAAATGTATTTGTCCTATGTTATTTACCAATTTGCAAAAAAGGATGTTTGTCACTGACCCTGCCCTTGTCTCTCCCTTTAATCCTAGTTTGTGAAGTGCGGCTATGCAGGCTCCAACTTCCCAGAGCACATTTTCCCGGCGTTGGTTGGCAGGCCAATCATTCGCTCCACAGCTAAAGTGGGAAACATTGAGATCAAGGTAACCTCACTGGTTTACTTCACAGAAGTGTTTAAATCCCTATGATATATATGTATTCTTTAGTATTTACTCAAGAAAGTGGTAATAACCTGTTTTTGAAGGGGGTCATATAAACATTGCATTATTTTTTTAACAGGTAACACACTGAATTCTGTGTGAAATAGGTATTAGAATGTGTGTTGAGTGTAATACAGAATTCATTCTAAAATGGGTCCTGTTTTGTCACACACACAGTCACCAATAAATCCACTAATTGCGAATTTCAATAAGCATTTTTCTACGGATGGCCATGCTTTCCACCTGGCTAGCCCTACCCCGGTCAACAGCCCTCCACCCCCCCACAGCATCTCACCCAAATCCAGATAGCTGATGTTCTGAAAGAGCTGCAAAATCTGGGCCCCTACAAATCAGCCGGGCTAGACAATCTGGACCCTCTCTTTCTAAAATTATCTGCCAAAATTGTTGCAACCCCAATTACTAGCATGTTCAATATCTCTTTTGTATCGTCTGAGATTCCCACAGATTGGAAAGTTGCCGTGGTCATCCCCCTTTTCAAAGGGGGAGACACTCTAGACCCAAACTGCTACATACCTATATCTATTCTAACCTGCCTTTCTAAGGTCTTTGAAAGCCAAGTTAACAAACAGAATACAGACCATTTCGAATCCCACCGTACCTTCTCCGCTACGCCATCTAGTTTCAGAGCTGGTCATGGGTGTACCTCAGCCACGCTCAAGGTCCTAAACGATATCATAACCGCCATCGATAAGAGACATTTACTGTGCAGCCGTATTTATTGACAGAGTTGAAAGCCTTAGCCAGGTCGATCACAACATTCTTATTGGCAGACTCAACAGCTTTGGTTTCTCAAATGATTGCCTTGCCTGGTTCACCAACTACTTCTCTGATAGAGTTCAGTGTGTCAAATCGGAGGGCATGTTGTCCGGACCTCCTGCAGTTTCTATGGGGGTGCCACAGGGCTCAATTCTCGGCCCGACTCTCTTCTCTGTATACATCAATGATGTCACTCTTGCTGCTGGTGATTCTCTGATCCACCTCTATGCACATTCTCTACGACACCATTCTGTATACCTCTGGCCCTTCTTTGGACACTGTGTTAACTAACCTCCAGACGAGCTTCAATGCCATACAACTCTCCTTCCGTGGCCTCCAACTGCTCTTAAATGAAAGTAAAACTAAATGCATGCTCTTCAACCGATCGCTGCCCGCACATGCCTGCCCGTTCAGCATCACTACTCTGGACGGTTCTGACTTAGAATATGTGGACAACTACAAATACCTAGGTGTCTGGTTAGACTGTAAACTCTCCTTCCAGACTCACATTAAACATCTTCAATCCAAAATGAAATCTAGAATTGGCTTCCTATTTCGCAACAAAGCATCCTTCACTCATGCTGCCAAACATACCCTCATAAAACTGACCATCTACCAATCCTCGACTTCGGCGACGTCATTTACAAAATACACTAACACTCTACTCAGCAAATTGGATACAGTCTATCACAGTGCCATCTGTTTTGTCACCAAAGCCCCATATACGACCTCCACGCTCTCGTTGGCTGACCCTCGCTTCATACTCGTCGCCAAACCCACTGGCTCCAGGTCATCTACAAGTCTCTGCTAGGTAAAGCCCCGCCTTATCTCAGATCACTGGTCACCATAGCAGCACCCACCCGTAGCACGCGCTCCAGCAGGTAAATCTCACTGGTCACCCCCAAAGCCAATTCTTCCTTTGGCTGCCTCTCCTTCCAGTTCTCTGCTGCCAATGGCTGGCACGAACTGCAAAAATCACTGAAGCTGGAGACTCTTACCTCCCTCACTAGCTTTAAGCACCATCTGTCAGCAGTTCACAGATCACTGCACCTGTAAATAGCCCATCCGTAAATAGCCCATCCAATCTACCTCCTCCGAATAGTGTATTTAAAAAAAATATATATATATCTTGCTCCGTTGCACCCCAGTATCTCTACTTGCATATTCATCCTCTGCACATTCTGCCATTCCAGTGTTTAATTGCTACATTGTTATTACTTTGCCACCATGGCCTATTTATTGCATTACCTCCCTTATCCTACCTCATTTGCACATGCTGTATATAGACTTTTCTACTGTATTATTGATTGTATGTTTGTTTATTCCATATTTGTAACTGTTGTATGTGTCGAACTGCTTTGCTTTATCTTGGCCAGGTCGCAGTTGCAAATGAGAACTTGTTCTCAGCTAGCCTACCTGGTTAAGTAAAGGTAAAATAAAAAAATGTGTACCCATCTGGGGAAAAGGGATACCTAGTCAGTTGCACAATTGAAGAGGTGTGGGGGGCTGCCTTAATCTCACCGATGACGTCGATTAACTGCCTTGCTCAAGGGCCAAACTGCAGTTTTATTTTTTTACACCTCAGGGATTCGAACCAGTGACCTTTTTGTTACTATCCCAACACTCTTAGCCGCTAGGCTAACAACTTCATAGCCCTCATGAATGCTATTTTTCTTTTTTGTGGAGATTTGGGGAAGTTCTAAAATGGCTGCAATGCCTTGTGGCGCAGACTATGGTTCTAAGTTTTTCAGAACATGTAGACCTACCTGGAGAATGGTGCACATTTCTTGATTTTTCACTACTTTGTTAGGTTACATTTTGCTTATTCCCTCCACTGTGAACCTGTTGGCGCAATTTTCCTGACACACATTCTGGATAAGGAAGCTATTTCAATGGAGATTCTTAATTGACCATGCTTTAGTCCAGGACTAGCCTTAATCTGTGTTTGGGGAAACCAGCCCTTTGAGTTTAGTTTCTCATAGTATTTGTGAGTTAAAAAAAAATAATAATAAAAAAATAAAGTGTTTCCTCCATTGAGTGTCCTCTGGAAATCCAACATATCCAAACACTGGTCCCTGATATTTACCATGGCTGTTCGAGTCCAAAATGGCACCCTATTCCCTACACAGTGCACTACTTTTAACCCTATGGGCCCTGATCAAAGGTGGTGCACTGCGTAGGGCATTGGGTGTCATTTGGGACGCTGGCCATGATTTGTTGATTTGGCCTAATGTCACACCTTGTCTTGCTATCAGGGTGTTACACCTGAACATTTCCTCTTGATAACATCGCAGCGTTATGAGAGGATGGGCGGGCGTAGGCCATGGTTTTTGTAGGACACGCACGGATTCACCTCTGACCTTGGCTCCTCTGACCTCTCTCTCTCTCTGTTCTATCTTCTGACCCTGCTTCATCCCGCTCTTCCTCCCACCTCTCCTCCTCCTCACCTGTTGAGGTAGAATAACAGAAAGATGGTAAGTGTGTGTTTAGTTTCATGGGTCCCTGCTGTCTGCTCGGACAGTGAAATGGCTGCTCTTGTTATCTCTCCGACAAGTGGTCCTTTTTTAAATTCTATCTGTCAGTAGTTTGGCGTTGCTTCCTCATTCCCCCTCTACTACTCTTTCCCTGGTTTTCTGTGATGAAATGGTTGTTTCGGCTAACCTTACAAACTGTATTACCTCTGTCTTGTGTTTTTTGTTTACAAATCAACATGTTAAATACAGTGGTCTGAACACACTGGCAGACATTCATGGTCTTGTGCACATACAGGCAGTTGCAGAAGGAAACCGTGATATCAATAGTAGAGGTATCATCATATACCTTTTGGAGGGGAAGTCATGACAAGGGGAACATGTCTGCTGAAGCGTCTCATGTTAAAATTAAACTTGCAAGCTGCCTCAGAGCAACAAAAAAAACAACAAAAAAAAGACCACATTTAGCATTAGTTTGCCCATGCAGTTCTCTGCCAATATGAGTGACCTGTTTCTTTGGCAGTAGACAGTCAGGCCTATTGAGTTTGCCTATACTATAGGTTCTAGACATTTTTCAATAGGATCTGCATCCCAATTAACCAGATGGACTCCGCTCTACTAACAGTGTGCTCTGACTGCATGGCTGGAATCTCTATCTAATGTGGCCTCCTCTCCCACCTGCTCTCTGGCGCAGGGCTGAACGTATCGTCAGCTCACTAAGAGCAACGTGCCCGCAGAATGACTAGACGTTGACCACAAGGGATGTTTGACTTGTTTATTGTGGCATGCAAATGTCCTTTTTTTAGGGAAGTTTGTTCTGTAGAGTGTTTTTACGATGGTGGATGTCCTTTTGTGACATTGTTACCTTCATACCCAGAGCTATCCAGCATTATTTTTGTTGAATAACTGTGGTCAGTCGGCACTGACACTGTGACAGTCAGTTTGTTGTGGTACGTCAATGACTTGGGTGGAGGTCACTGCATTGTTTCCATGCAGTAATATTCAGTGGCTACTGCGCTGTTGGGGTTCCTCCAACAGCGGGTTCATTTAAAAAAAGTCACGCCCTGGTTTTAGCAGTAGTCTGAAACTCTGCTCTTTATCCCCTCCCTCCCCAGGACCTGATGGTGGGGGATGAGGCGAGCGAGCTGCGCTCCATGCTGGAGGTGAACTACCCCATGGAGAATGGCATCGTGAGGAACTGGGACGACATGAAGCACCTGTGGGACTACACCTTTGGTCCCGAGAAGCTCAACATCGACTCACGCAACTGCAAGATCCTGCTCACCGAGCCGCCCATGAACCCAACCAAGAACCGCGAGAAGATCATTGAGGTGTCTACATTTTCTTTTAAAAGTGTTTTATTTTTGTTAACCCACGACGACTAAATCCGTTGTCAGAGGACAATTTCATTAGCATGCTTTAGTTTTGAAAGTGTGTATTCTGGAGTGTACCCAGGAACGGCTGGAGGAGATTTCCTGTAAGGTCTTTTATAAGGTTCCATTGTAGATCTTCAATGATTCATCGGTCATAACAGTGATGCTCTGTGCTGAGGAGGCACTAGCGCTCCCGCTACGGACGTTTATCTTGGAGTTGCAACTTGCCAGTCGGTGTGACTAAGGCAGCAGCACTGCCTGGCAGACCTGGGTTCAGCAAGTATTTGAACTCTTTCAAACACTTTATAGTTTGATTGAGCCTGTCTGGAGTTTCACATGGGTGGACATTGCACTTTTGGGACTACTCCATTGTTTCCATTGTGCCAGGCAAGGTCAACCAATCACAGCTAAAGTATCTGAAAGATTTGAAATGGTATTTGAACCTAGGTCTGCTGCCTGGCGACAGCTCCTCAGTGGGAGTCTGTCAGAGCCACTGTTATTGAGTCGGGGTGGCCAGTCATTGCTAAATGTTTTGAGTAAGTCCTTTTTACCCTTTTCAAATTGAGGTTTATGAACATGGAGGTCTATTCCTTGTGAGTGGAAGCTGAGGTTAGATTTGTTGTGGTTTTCCTAGCAGTGCAAAAAATGCAAAAATAAAGGTCATTTGTATTAGCAAGATGTTTAACTTTTTGCATTGACTACATTTTCCAGTGACATACCCTCGCACTCCCTACCTCTTTCCTAGGTGATGTTTGAGACGTACCAGTTCTCTGGGGTTTACATAGCCATCCAAGCTGTGCTCACACTCTATGCTCAAGGTAGGTTCTTTAAAGCAAAATGATGCAACTAGAAGGAAGGTAGGACACCTAAAACCAGTGAAGAGCACTGGGCACCTGAGATTTCACTCCAACAAATTGCAAGTTAAAGTACCTTTCAGAACACATGGCGGAATGTAGGAGGTTATACCCAGTAATTAGCTTTTGTGACGTTTCTACCATGGCAGCAACAATTATTTGGGGCTTAAACTTTATTTTTCCGGAACAGAAAGTACCAGATATTGACTTATATTTTAAAATGGTTATTAGTTAGTAGTTGCACAATAATAACCTATGAGTTCCTTGTTTTCTTTGAGAAACAAATTAAAACAATTGATTTGGTACCAGATAGTTACCAATTATTTGAAGTACCAGAAACTACCCATTGATACCACATCCTTTTTCCTACCGTAGTAAATACCTAGTATCATAAAATAAAGTGCTTCCATTTGCTTGTTTGTAACATTGGTCTTTCTCTGGAAAAAAAAAAAAAACACAGCTGTGGAATGAGGGATGAAACACAGGCTGTGCTAATATGTGACCCTTTCAGTAGCAGGCCGAGAGTTGAATATGCAGTAGCGCGTAGCTGTTTACTTTGTGTTCTATACTAGACTTTCATTTGTAGGATGTAGGCCTTTCATTGGCCCATGCATTTAAAAAAAATGTTTTTATTGAACCAATGTATTCTGACGGAGAACTCGTTGACACCAAGAAATCGGTAATGACAATTAATAAAAAGCTTTCCGTTTCAAACGAGTAATGACAGAAATGGTCTATAATGTTTATGGGCTTTGGAAACGATGGATGGGTTTTCTCACTGGCCCTATTCTGTTGGCGCTGCAGTTTTAAAAAACTTTTTTTTTTTTCTTTAGGTCTCCTGACCGGCGTGGTGGTGGACTCTGGTGATGGCGTCACCCACATCTGCCCCGTGTACGAAGGCTTCTCCCTGCCCCACCTGACCCGACGCCTGGACATTGCAGGACGGGACATTACGCGCTACCTCATCAAGGTACACCCTCGTTCCCCACGGGTGACTCAGGCTGTCTTAGAATGTCCTGTCCAGAAACAACTCCTAGCCCCTTGCATGTGTAGATGTGACTGAATAAGGTATTATGATGGATATTGAACCTTGCCCATTAGTGCTTCCACCATATATATTTATAACTATCTTGCCTAATAATATGAAATCTACACAAGAGCCTAGGGGGAACTAACTAGGGGTTGATTCCTGGACAGGGCCTTCGATAACCTTATTTCCTTCATGAGTATGTCTGATGACTTGCTAGTGGAAAGCAGTCGACTGTAAACCACACCTGTTCATTATTTCATGGTAAGATTTGTGATAAGGAAAGGTGACTATTTTAAAGAGTATTTGGAGTACTTTTTCAATTAGTTTTGCAGTCCTTTACAACCTATGAGATCTCTGCAAACCAACCAAACACATCCCTTACCTCTGACTTTTATCCATCATCCAGTTGCTGTTGCTGAGGGGCTACGCCTTCAACCACTCGGCGGACTTTGAGACGGTGCGCATGATGAAGGAGAAGCTGTGCTACGTGGGCTACAACATCGAGCAGGAGCAGAAGCTGGCGCTGGAGACCACCGTGCTGGTTGAGTCCTACACGGTCAGTAACATAGTCCTACAGCGTCATCATCCTGGTCGAGTCCTACACTTTCAGTCCTTATTGTACAACCCTGTTTTGAAGTATTTTCTCTTGTTGTTTTTGGGCATTCTGAGCCCAACCCTGATTTGTCATCTACAGCACACCAGATAAGTGTTTGGACGAGTTACTTAAAGTCATATTACTACAGTGCCTTGCGAAAGTATTCGGCCCCCTTGAACTTTGCGACCTTTTGCCACATTTCAGGCTTCAAACATAAAGATATAAAACTGTATTTTTTTTGTGAAGAATCAACAACAAGTGGGACACAATCATGAAGTGGAACGACATTTATTGGATATTTCAAACTTTTTTAACAAATCAAAAACTGAAAAATTGGGCGTGCAAAATTATTCAGCCCCCTTAAGTTAATACTTTGTAGCGCCACCTTTTGCTGCGATTACAGCTGTAAGTCGCTTGGGGTATGTCTCTATCAGTTTTGCACATCGAGAGACTGACATTTTTTCCCATTCCTCCTTGCAAAACAGCTCGAGCTCAGTGAGGTTGGATGGAGAGCATTTGTGAACAGCAGTTTTCAGTTCTTTCCACAGATTCTCGATTGGATTCAGGTCTGGACTTTGACTTGGCCATTCTAACACCTGGATATGTTTATTTTTGAACCATTCCATTGTAGATTTTGCTTTATGTTTTGGATCATTGTCTTGTTGGAAGACAAATCTCCGTCCCAGTCTCAGGTCTTTTGCAGACTCCATCAGTTTTTTTTTCCAGAATGGTCCTGTATTTGGCTCCATCCATCTTCCCATCAATTTTAACCATCTTCCCTGTCCCTGCTGAAGAAAAGCAGGCCCAAACCATGATGCTGCCACCACCATGTTTGACAGTGGGGATGGTGTGTTCAGCTGTGTTGCTTTTACGCCAAACATAACGTTTTGCATTGTTGCCAAAAAGTTCAATTTTGGTTTCATCTGACCAGAGCACCTTCTACATGTTTGGTGTGTCTCCCAGGTGGCTTGTGGCAAACTTTAAACAACACTTTTTATGGATATCTTTAAGAAATGGCTTTCTTCTTGCCACTCTTCCATAAAGGCCAGATTTGTGCAATATACGACTGATTGTTGTCCTATGGACAGAGTCTCCCACCTCAGCTGTAGATCTCTGCAGTTCATCCAGAGTGATCATGGGCCTCTTGGCTGCATCTCTGATCAGTCTTCTCCTTGTATGAGCTGAAAGTTTAGAGGGACGGCCAGGTCTTGGTAGATTTGCAGTGGTCTGATACTCCTTCCATTTCAATATTATCGCTTGCACAGTGCTCCTTGGGATGTTTAAAGCTTGGGAAATCTTTTTGTATCCAAATCCGGCTTTAAACTTCTTCACAACAATATCTCGGACCTGCCTGGTGTGTTCCTTGTTCTTCATGATGCTCTCTGCGCTTTTGACGGACCTCTGAGACTATCACAGTGCAGGTGCATTTATACGGAGACTTGATTACACACAGGTGGATTGTATTTATCATCATTAGTCATTTAGGTCAACATTGGATCATTCAGAGATCCTCACTGAACTTCTGGAGAGAGTTTGCTGCACTGAAAGTAAAGGGGCTGAATAATTTTGCACACCCAATTTTTCAGTTTTTGATTTGTTAAAAAGTTTGAAATATCCAATAAATGTCGTTCCACTTCATGATTGTGTCCCACTTGTTGTTGATTCTTCACAAAAAAATACAGTTTTATATCTTTATGTTTGAAGCCTGAAATGTGGCAAAAGGTCGCAAAGTTCAAGGGGGCCGAATACTTTCGCAAGGCACTTTAGTTACTTTTGTTAAATGTAACGCGTTATGTTATAATATTATCGCCAGTACATAGATGTATCGAAGGCACATTTGTCACGAGACAGAAAAGCCTAGAGGCTTTCCCATCACAGAAGTGATCAATGGCAAATATAAGAGTTGCACCCTCTATATATTTCTATGGAGACCGGCTGCCATGACATTTCTCCAAACAGCCTTTCTCTGCTCGCTCGAGAATTAACTGAAACAATTTGAGATCGGCTCATGGGAAACGCGCCCGGTAGAGGGATGATTCTGAAAGTAACGCACACGTTGTTTGACAGTAACTGTAATATTACCCAATTTGAAAAAGCTACAAGTTACATATAAAAGTAATCGATGTAATGATTACTTTTAAAAACACATTACCCCCAGCACTGCACCAAATTCTACTTATTAAAGTATTGCATGGTAAGGGTAACACCATCCTACACCAAGAATAATAGGATTCATCTGTATTTGAAGCCTGGCTATATGGTAACACTGCCTCCTTGTGGACATAATGTATCGTGCAGATGATCAGGTTATAATTTTAGAGCATTAGAAGCCATATTTAGTGTGGGAGGAGCTCTTGAACCAAGCTCTGGATGCCCCCAGGTTACTTAGTCAAGTCAACCACGTGCCCAAATCCCTGAGCAACCCGGGTTCAATGGCCGGTAGGGGTCCCTGTGATGTAAAGAGTGAGTGGACGGAATTTTTCATGTGTGGCGGGCGGCGGCGCACCTCCTTGTTTCCCTGCCCAAATCCTGGAGAGAGAAGGAGAGGCGGAGGACATAGGATGGAACAAAAGCACTACTGTAGTGTTGAAGAAACATCATTTCCTGTACAACCCAGACTCCCACGCCACGTGCTGACCTGGTGTCTGTTTCCTCCTCTGGACTCCAGACTGGAGCCGTCAATGGGCCCTTTATGCTCCCTCCCTCAATGTTCCACCACGCTCTGTAAAAGGCCTACTGTATGTCAGCCGGCTCCATCTGACCAGAGGCCGAGAGACTCTTACTTAACGTTGCCAGTTCCAAACATTGTCTATTGTCCATCTCTAGCCTAGCATTGCCTTCAGATTTCCCTAGCGGTGTTCAAGCAGAAGAGAGCCATCTTAATGTCAATTAAATGCTTTCCGATGTGTGAATGTTGTTCCCCTTTCCGTGTCCCCAGCTCCCCGACGGCAGGATGATCAAGGTGGGAGGGGAGCGGTTCGAAGCCCCTGAGGCTCTATTCCAGCCCCACCTCATCAATGTGGAGGGAGTCGGGGTGGCAGAGCTTCTCTTCAATACTATCAATGCAGCAGACATCGACACCAGGTAACTCCACGACCGACTCCCCCTACTTACTAGTGACCTAGCAGTGTCCAACCCTCTTTCACTTCTTTGCCATTTCACTAGTTAACATTCTAGTCATTGAGTGGATTTTAGAGAAACAACAAATGTCGGTACATACACGTGTCTTATATCGGCTGAAAGCTTAAATTATTGTTAAAGTAACTGCACTGTCCAATTTACAGTAGCTATTACTTTGCAAAAATGCCATGCTATTGTTTGAGAGCTCCTAACAACAAAAGTGTTCACCGCGATAGGTTTGATAAATTCACCTCTGAAGGTAAAATGTGTACTTACATTCTGAAATCTTGCTCTGATTTATCATCCAAAGGGTCCGAGATAACATGAAGTGTTTTGTTAGATAAATATCCTTTTTCATATCCTAAAAAGGTTCATACAGCATGCACAATCGATTTTGTATTTCCACTTGTTGAATTTGCAAAGAAAGGAATCTGTGAAAATGTCATAAGAATGTTGTTTCAATAAGTAAAATCACATTTGTATATATTCCTCAGAGATCCTAGAAGGTAACAAAACTTCACAATTTCATTAGGGGTGTAGTATATCCTATAGGACATCATATTTGGTCAGAGAGTGCAGCCTTCATGGCACGCCAAAGATGCGGGCGGCCATCATTTGAACGACTATCTTTGTCAAATAAGCACCAATCGGAGTCAAACATAGCTAGCTAGAAAACCAATGAGCCAGGCTTTACGGGAGTATCCGGAAACCATGTTATGTCGTCATATGTAGCTACTAACCTTGTACGACAGCATGCCTTTTCATTTTGGACAAAAATTCTAAGGATATTCAGAGTTATGAAACTGTTTTTTGCAAATGTTGAACTTATAATTTGGCTACTTGTACTTGGTAAGCTAAATCAAAGTCCAAGTATACAGATTTGATGATATTCTTGCAGAAAAATGGAATATGAATGCAAATGTCTCCTTCACGATTTGCCAAAATGTGCCTGGGTACTTCACACAAAGTGTTGTAGGTCAGTCATTCTTCAAGTAATCCATCTGAAACTTTGCACATACACTGCTGCCATCTTGTGGACACTATCGGAATTACAACCAGAGTGATGGCTAGAATTATGATCTTTCTCTTGCATTTCAAAGATAGTGGTAGAAAAATACTTTTTTATCTCTTTAGTATTTTCTTATACCAGATCTATTGTGTATTATTCTCCTACATTCAATTCACATTTCCACAAACTTCAGTGTTTCCTTTCAAATGGTACCAGGGATATGCATATCCTTGCTACAGGCAGTCAGTTTTGGGTTTGTCATTTAGGCGAAACATTTAAAAAAAAGGAGGATATCCCTAAGTAAAAACAAAACAAAAAATGACTGAGTGACTAGCACCCATTGCTAAAAATTCCCTCAACCCTTGCTCTCATTACGTGACATGTATGCGTCTCATGCACGTGACCAATAAGGCCTGCCCTATAGCATATCATAATCGCATCAAAAATGGGTTCTAACAAACTCTGAAACGTGACAGCAAAATGGATGCAGAGGACATGACAAATAAACTAGAAATGTTTGCTGGTTGCTCAGGGGGTAAAGGGGAAGTCAGATGTGTGGAATAAATTTGACTAGTTGTGGAAAACACTGGAGATCAAGAAAAATAAGTTAAGGAGGAAGTGCTGGGTGGATATTATGTGTTCCAAACAGGTACTGTTAGGTTATAATTGTTCTAACCGTTTGAAACAATATAAGCAACACAAAATTAATTATAGGCGGACCAGAGAGGCTGTTGTAACGTTTTAATTGTAAAGCCTTTATTGCAGCAAAGACTAAACCGTAGCATTCATTCGTTAATGCAATTCCCAAATGGAACGGTTTAGGCCTATTTGTCTTTATGCTAATTATTCAATATTCGCTTTATTGTATTTTAACTAAAATGCTTGATTGCTTTTCAAATCATGACTGACTTGTGTGCTGACATAAACTAACAAATGATTGATTGATACGGTAGCTTATAAGTATTGAAATATAGGCCTAAGTAAGTTACGGTATTAAGACGAAACAGGATGTGCTCTTTGGCCTACAGCTCGATGATGGTTATACAAGGCTGCTATACTAAACCTACTTATGATAATGACTACTTATTATTATGATGTTCATAATAATAATTAAAAATAACAAGGGGATCAAGGAAAAAGGAGGGTTATTATAAATCTACTATTTTCTGACAATTTTGGAAAGATGTAAACACTAAATGGAAAAAAGTGTAATGCCTTTACAGCATAGCAAAGATTTTTTTTTTTAAATGTGTGAAATTGTTTATCGACGTGGTTGCATGAGGCTTGGTACTCACGGAATCAGTAGGCTATTAAACAAACACTCAAACAGGCAACAGAAGTAGGATGTGTCTTATTTCTGTAGATGTACCAGTCAAAAGTTTGGACACACCTACTCTTTCCAGGGTTTTTCTTTATTTTGACTATTTTCTACATTGCAGAATAATACTAAAGACATTAAACTATGAAATAACACATATGGAACCAAAAAAGTGTTAAACAAATCCAAATATATTTTAGGTTCTTCAAAGTAGCCACCATCATTACTTTAAGACATGAAGGTCAGTCAAGCCGGAAAATTTCAAGAACTTTGAACATTTCTTCAAGTGCAGTCGCATACACCATCAAGCGCTCTGATGAAACTGGCTCTGAGGAATGCCACAGGAATGGAAGACCGAGTTACCTCTGCTGCAGAGGAGGGTTACCAGTCTTAGAAATTGCAGCCCAAATAAATGCTTTACAGAGTTCAAGTAACGGACACATTTCAACATCAACTGTTCAGAGGAGACTTTGTGAATCAGACCTTCATGGTCGAATTGCTGCAAAGAAACCACTACTAAAGGACACCAATAAGATGAAGAGACTTGCTTGATGACAGCTTTGCACATTCTTGGCATTCTCTCAACCAGCTTCATGAGGTAGTCACCTGGAATGCGTTTCATTTAACAAGCATGCTTTAAGGTAATTTGTGGAATTTGTTAATGCGTTTTGAGCTAATCAGTTGTGTTGTGACATGGTAGGGTTAGTATACAGAAGATGGCCCTGTTTGGTGAAAGACCAAGTCCATATTATGTTAAGAACAGCTCAAATAAGCAAAGAGAAATGACAGTCCATTACTTTTAGACATTAAGGTCAGTCAATCTGGATAATTTCAAGAACTTTGAAAGGCTGCTGCCTACATTGAGACCCAATCACTGGCCACTTCAATAAATGGATCACTAGTCACTTTAAACAATGCCACTTTAAATAATGATTACATATCTTACATTATTCATGTGTATATACTGTATTTTATACCTTCTATTGCACCTTGCCTATGCTGCTTGGTCATCGCTCATCCATATATTTATATGTACATATTCTCATTCACCCCTTTAGATTTGTGTATTTGGTAGTTGTTGGGAAATTGTTAGATATTCTTACACTGTCGGAACTAGAAGCACAAGCATTTTGCCACACTCGCATTATCATCTGCTAACCATGTGTATGTGACCAATACGATTTGATTTGAAATTTCAAGTGCAGTCGCAAGAGCTATGATGAAACCGGCTCTCATGAAGACCGCCACAGGAAAGACCCAGAGTTAGACCCAGAGTTACCTCTGCTGCAGAGGATAAGTTCATTAGTTACCAGCCTCAGAAATTGCAGGCCAAATAAATGCTTCAGAGTTCGAGTAACACACATTTTAACATCAACTGTTCAGAGGAGACTTTGAATCAGACCTTCATGGTTGAATTGCTGCAAAGAAACCACTACTAAAGGACACCAATAAGAAGAGACTTGCTTGGTCCTAGAAACACCAGCAATGGACATTAGACCGGTGGAAATCTGTCCTTTTGGTCAGAGTCCAAATTTGAGATTTTTGGTGTCTTTGTGAGATGCAGAATTGGTGAACGGATTCTCTCCGCATGTGGGGTGTTCTGCTGGTGACACTGTCTGTGATTTATTTAGAATTCAAGGCACACTTAACCAGCATGTCTACCACAGCATTCTGCAGCAATACGCCATCCCATCTGCTTTGCTCTTTGTCCCACTATCATTTGTTTTTCAACAGGACAATGAACCAAAACACACCTCCAGGCTGTGTAAGGGCTATTTAACCAAGATGGAGAGTGATGGAGTGCTGCATCAGATGACCTGGCCTCCACAATCACTCGACCTCAACCCAATTGAGATGGTTTGGGATGAGTTGGACTGCAAAGTGAAGGAAAAGCAGCCAAAAAGTTCTCCGCACATGTGGGAACCCTTTCAAGACTGTTGGAAAAGCATTTTAGGTGAAGCTGGTTGAGAGAATGCAAGGAGTGTGCAAAGCTGTCATCAAGGCAAAGGGTGGCTACTTTGAAGAAACTCAAATCTAAAATATATTTAGGTTAACATTTTTTTTGTTGTTGGTTACTACATGATTCCATATGTGTTATTTCATAGTTTTGATGTCTTCGCTATTATTCTACAATGTAGAAAATAGTCAACAAAAAAACAACAACCTTTGAATGAGTAAATGTGTCCAAACTTCTGACTGGTACTGTGTATGGATGATTATTAAAGCCAGACACATTTAACAGTTGGGTTGTTGTTTATAGACCTAATTTAAGTTGTGGTTTCCTCTCTCCTCACTTTTCTTAGACGACAATTAAGGCGAGAGCTATTTTCTCGTCTCCCAACTCCGCTGCTGCCTCCTCCGCATTGTTCTCAACGCCAATATGCTGGTTAACTTTCCTATTATGCACATAGCAACATGGTCTAGGAAAAGGCGCCAATTCAACAGCGCACTCATGTTTCACGACCGCGGACAGTGACCACTATCTAACGAGAGACCGCATTTGTTATAAATAGTATTTTTATTAGTGGTGCACCATTGTTCTAATGTAATATACAATTTCAGCAATGCATGTCTTAGACAGTCATTTTTTTGCTACTGCTCAACTTATGAAATATGTTGGCCAACAGGCAATTGACCAGTCGACTAAATGGGGTCAGTCCTAGATTATCAAAATGTTTCTCCATATTGTATTTTTTTGGTCTAATATTCTATACATCCCTTTTTCTCTTCTGTAAATCCTCACATCCTCACTTTCTCTCCTCAGGGCTGAATTCTACAAACACATTGTGGCAAAATGTTCTCTTTTTCTTTTCTCCATGTCGCCCTTCTTATTCACCTTAAGTTATTTCTCTCCATCACCTCTTCCTTCATCCAGGTCTTCTCTCCTCCCTAAATGTCTTCTCCTTCGCTCCACAGGTCTGAGTTCTACAAACACATAGTGCTGTCAGGGGGCTCCACCATGTACCCTGGCCTTCCCTCTCGACTGGAGCGTGAGCTCAAGCAGCTCTACCTGGAGCGCGTGCTGAAGGGAGATGTGGATAAGCTCTCGGTGAGGGCACACACAGAACGCCATTTGTATCTTCAAAGTAGCATGCTTTAAGTACATGTCATATTTTATTGTTGCTGTTTTGAGTGCAGGTTTTACTGTCCAATTTTTGACTTTTAACAGATGGACAACTACTAACAGACATTTAACGATCCATTTTCTCACTGCAGTCATTTGATCAGCCACCAGGGGGCGGTGTTGCCCTAAATTGAATTAGTGTACACAACACGAGCACTGAGCGTTTCAACACAGAGGGAACTATCTTTGTCATGGGACCATGTTTAAATCATGTGCTCAACAACTAAATTAAAATATAATGTCTCATTGTTCCTCACTCATTCCTTTACACACTGATTGCTCAATTTGGCAACAATATCCACTTCAGCATTTTCAATGCCAGGCCTGCTGGTTCAGTTCATGTAATTATTAGACGATTTCACACCTATTTTTAGTTAAGGTTGTTAAAACAGACATTTTTCCTCCCACTCTTTGCTCTCTGCCCCTTTCCCTTTCCTTATTTCTCCTCTTCCCCCTATTCTTATGCTTTTGCTTTCCCTTCTCACACTCTTCCCCTTCTCCTCCTTATCTTCTATTCTGGCTCCTCCTTTCCTGCTTGTGTGCAGAAATTCAAGATCAGGATCGAGGACCCCCCTCGGCGCAAGCACATGGTGTTCCTGGGTGGGGCCGTGCTGGCCGACATCATGAAGGACAAGGACAACTTCTGGCTGACAAGGGAGGAGTACCAGGAGAAGGGGGTGCGTGTCCTGGAGAAGCTGGGGGTCACTGTCAGATAAACCCCCCCCCAAGATGCACATGTCTGGGCTAAGTCTAAAATGGGACCCTATTCCCTCATTGCACTACTTTTGACCACACCCCATAGGGTAGTGCACTATCTCGGGAATAGGGTGCCATTTGGGATGTAGCCTTGGTCTTGTCTCCTGCCCTCCTCCTCCGCTACGTCCTCCACTTGATATCCATCTTACAGCTCACTACTTCGCGACCCGATCATCTGTTTTTACCACCCCTGTCCCAGATTCGCTCGCTCACTCTCCAAGGGCATGTTGTGACAGACGGTTGGGGAGGTGGGAGGAGATGGATGAGGTGCTGACAACATGTCTCCTGGGAATAGTTTCAATCACGTTGCCCAACTTATTCTGTCAAAACACGATCCCAATGATCATCAAGATGAAGTAAATTATTATTAGGGATTCATTTATAGAGGGGGTGTCGGATTCTCCTGTGTTGTGGGCACAGGGTACACAAGGGGCCTCCATCAAAGGCAAGCTGCCTTTTAAAATTGTTTTAATTCCACCCTTCTGCCTACCTTTTGTCTAGTCTTAATGAGCTGGTGATTTCTTGCTCCTCTTGAGGAGGTTGTGTTAATGTTGGGGGGAGGTCAGGGGGTGATGGTGGATCAGAGTGCAGGTGGTTTTCGGGGCATGTTTCTCCTTCTCACAGGGTCCACCTGCCCACTTGTCTGAATCCCATATCTAGTCTGTTGCCATTGTGTCGTAAGAGGGATGTGATGATGACAAAAAAAACGGTTGGCCTTCCCTCACGATTAAAAAAAGGCACTTCATTCCACTGATGGCTAAATATTTGCCATGTATTTAATTCCAATGAGGACTGCTCAGCCTTTTCTTTGAAGTCATGTTTTGTGCTCACATTAATTTTGCTGATGCGCTTTCCTTTTGGAGGAGAAGTGGTTTTGCCTTTCGTTTTGTCAGACGGACAAATAACGTCTTGTATTTTTTTTTTGCAGTGCATTACTCCGGTGTTTTTTTTCTTCTCGTAACGAGTGAGGATGTGTTGTCCTCATCATGGCTGTTGGACACACGAGTCATTCGGTTTTTAAGGTCTGGGTTACATTTTGCCCTCAACAGCAGGTCTAGGATCTCTATCCCAGGCCTATCCTTAACCATTGTGAGCTGAACAATTCATCAGACCTAGGACCAGTTGTTAAGGGCATACTGAACCGTAACCTGTTTAGAGGGGCAGTCATTCTGAGACCATTAGGAACTCTCCCTAGTCTCCGCTCCAGTGAAGATTCATTTTTTTTTTTTTTTTAGGTCGGGGGTTGTTGAACATTTGTAATATTAATAAGAATCATTAGACATGGAGACCACATAAAAGCTGGTATTTAAGGTTTTCCTTTTTTGGTTTTCATATGTATATGAACTTACACATATATTGTGTATCATTTTCTTTTTTTATCCAAACAGTCATCCAGTGCCAAGTGCAGTTATTTTAGCTGTTTTTTTTGTTTTCTTCATAGCATAACTGCCTACCGCTGATTTTTAAATAAAGCAAAGTGATTTATAAATACCTGGTGATTCTCTGTCTTTGAGATGTACCAAGTGGTCGCCGTAAATACTTGTGACATTATCGTCGTTGTCGGCAGTGATCCTAAATAAGACCGAATTAGAAGGCAGATGGAATTGCCTCAAAAGAATGAGTTGGTACATTCACGTGTACGGATGCATGGGTGTGCTGTGTAACTATGTGGTCATATTTAGAATGAAGGCTGCAGAGAACAAGAATGCGAGTGGCTTCTTTTGTGAGTCTGTCAATTCTATTTGTCACATGTTCGTAAACAACCGGTGTAGGCTAAACAGTGAAATGCTTACAGGCCCTTCCCAACAATGAAGAGAAAGAAAATAGTAAAACAAGCAGTAATAAATACACATGAGTAACAACTTGGCTATATGTACTGGGTCCATTATGCTGGGGCACGAGGTAATTCCGGTAGATATGTACATATAACTTGAAATAAAGTGACAGAAACAGTAGCAACAATATGTGATGAGACAGTTAGTTCAAAAAGGGTCAATGCAGATAGTCTGGATAATTATTTGGTTAACTATTTAGCAGTCTTGTGACTTGGAGGTAGAAGCTGTTCAGGGTCCTGTTGGTTCCAGACTTGCCTTGCGGTAGCAAAGAGAACAGTCATTTGCGTGACTGGAGTCTTTGACTGTTTTTTTAGAGCCTTCTGACACTGCCTGGTATAGAGGTCCTGGATGGCAGGGAGCTCGTCCCCAGTGATGTTCTGGGCTGTACGCACTACCCTCTGTATGTAGCGCCTTGCGGTCGGACACCAAGCAGTTGCCATACCAAGCGGTGATGCAGCCAGTCAAGATGTTCTCAATGGTGCAGCTGTATAATGTTTTGAGGATCTGAGGGCTCATGCCAAATCTTTTCAACCTCCTGAGGGGGAAGAGGCATTGTCGTGCCCTCTTCACGACTGTGTGTGTGGACCATGATCAGCCTTTCAAAGCATTTCATGGCTACAGAAGAGACCGCTACGGGGCGATAGTCATTTAGACAGGTTACCTTGGCGTTCTTGGGCACAGTGACTATGGTGGTCTACTTGAAACATGTTGGTATTTCAGAGAGTCCGCGAGAGGTTGAAAATGTGCAGTGAAGCCATTTGCCAGCTGGTCAGCGCATGCTCTTGAGTATGCGTCATGGCAATCCGTCTGGCCTTGTGAATGTTAACCTGTTTTAAGGTCTTACTCACATCCACTATGGAGAGGGTGATCACGCAGTCATCCAGGAAAGCTGGTGCTCTTATGCATGGTTCAGTTTTGCTTGCCTCGACGCAAGCATGTAAGGCATTTAGCTCATCGGGTAGGCTCGCGTCACTGGGAAGCTTGCTGTTTCCCTTTTGTCATCTGTGATAGTTTGCAAGCCCTGCCACATCCGACCAGCGTCAGAGGCGGTGTAGTAGGATTCGATCTTAGTCATATATTGATGCTTTGCCTCTTTGATGGTTTGTCGGTGGGTGTAGCAGGATTTCTTATAAGCTTGCGGACTAGTCTCCAGGTCTAGCCTTTAGCTCAGTGCGGATGTTGTCCATAATACATGGCTTCTGGTTGGGATATTTGTGTACGGTCACTGGGTACGATGTCGTCGATGCCCCTATTAATGAAGCTGGTGACTGATGTGGTAAACTCCTCAATGCCATCTGATGAACCCCTGAACACATTCCAATCTGTCCTAGCAAAACTGTCCTGTAGCACATCACTGGTACTTCCTGTTTTGAGCTTTTGCTTGTAAGCAGGAATCAGGAGTATAGAGTTATGGTGAGATTTTGCCAAATCAATGGCGAGGGAGAGCTTTGTATGCGTTTCTGTGTGTGGAGTAAAGGTGATCTAGAGGTTTTCTTTGCCTTCAGTTGCATGTGACATGCTGGTAGAAATTACAGTGCCTTCAGAAAGTATTCATACCCCAGAAAGTATTAATATTCCACATTTTCTTGTTACAGCCTGAAATCAAAATGGATTAAACAGTTTTTCATCCATTTACACACAATACACCATAATGCCAAAGAGGGGAAAAAAAGTAGATTTAATTTACATAAGTGTTCACACCTCTGAGTCAATACATTAGAATCACCTTTGGCAGTGATTACAGCTGTGAGTCTTTCTGGGTAAGTATCTAAGAGCTTTGCACACTTGGATTGTACAAAATGTGACTAATTATTTTAAATTCTTCAAGCATTGTCAAGTTGGTTGGTCATTGCTAGACAGCCATTTTAAAGTCTTACCATAGATTTTCAGTCCAATTTAAGGCAAAATGGTAACTTAGCCACTCAAGAACATTTCATATTGTTTTGGCAAGCAACTCCAGTATATACACTGTGTACAAAACATTAGGAACACCTTTCCATGACAGAATGACCAGTTGAAAGTGATGATCCCTAATTGATGTCACCTGTTAAATCCACTTCAATCAGCGTAGATGGATGGGAGGAGACGTGCTAAAGAAGGATTTTTAAACCTTGAGACATGGATTGTGTGTGTGTGTGCCATTCAGAGGGTAATTGGGCAAGACCAAAGATTTGCGTGCCTTTTGGACAGGGTATGGTGGTAGGTGCCAGGCGCATCGGTTTGGGTGTGTCAAGAACTGCAACGCTGCTAGATTTTTCACACTCAATAGTTTCCCGTGTGTATCAAGAATGGTGCACCACCCAAAGGACATCCAGCCAACTTGACGCAACTGTGGGAGTCAACATGGGCCATCATCCCTGTGGGACGCTTTCAACATCTTGTAGTCCATGCCCCGATGAATTGAGGCTGTTCAGAGGGCAAAAGGGGGTGTAACTCAATATTAGGAAGGTGTTCCTAATGTTTTGTACACATTGTAATTTGGCCTTGTTTTAGGTTATCCTTCTGAAAGATGAGGTTGTCTCCCAGTATCTGTTGGAGAGCAGAGTGAACCAGGTTTTCCTCTAGGATTTTGCCTATTGATCTCTATTCCATTTAAAAAAAAATGTTTATCCTTAGTCCTTGCTGATGACAAGCATACCGATAACATGATGAAGCCACCCCCATGCTTGAAAATATGAAGTGGTACTCGATGTGTTGTTGGATTTGCTGCAAACGTAACTTTGTATTCAGGAAATGAAGTTAATTTCTTTGCCATATTTCTTGCAGTTCTACTTGTGCCCTTTTGCAAACAGGATGCATGTTTAGGAATATTTTTATTTAGTTCCTTTTTACTGTCATTTAGGATCATATTGAGGAGTAACTGTTGATCCATCCTCAGTTTTCTCCTATCACAGCCATTAAACTCCGTTTAAGTCACCATTGGCCTCATGGTGAAATCCCTGAGCGGTTTCCTTCAGCTGCGGCAACTGAGTTAGGAAGGACGCCTATATCTTAGTGGTGACTGGCTGCATTGATACACCATCCAAAGTGTAATTAATAACTTCACTATGCTCAAATGGATATTCAATGTCTGTTTAAAAAAAAAAAGTTGAATCTACCAATAGGTGCCCTTCTTTTGCAAGGCATTGGAAAACCCTGGTCTGTGTTTGTAGTTCACAGCTCGACTGAGGGACCTTACAAATAATTGCATGTGTGGGGTACAGTGACGAGGTAGTCATTAAAAAATCACGTTAAACACTTATTGCACACTGTGAGTCCATGCAACTTATAAAGCACATTTTTACTGCTTAATTTATTTAGGCTTGCCATAACAAAGGGGTTGAGTACTTATTGACTTGAGATATTTCAGCTTTTTATTTGTAAATATTTCTAAAAACATCATTCCACTTTGATATATTATGGGGTATTGTGTGTAGGCCAGTGACACAATCTCAATTTAGCCGAGGGGTTTACTTTCTGAAAGCATTCTAGGTAATACAGGTGTGTGTGTGTGTCTAAGTATATAGGAAAGGGAGATTCTCCTAAGATATTTGGGGGTGTGTCGGGGTCTGTAGGTTGAAAACACCCCTTTGGAGGGGCACTGTTGCAGACCCAAACCGTTCTGCCGCTCTCTTTGATGTGGCACTGTTGCCGTGGCACTACACAAGGAATTCCCACCCAAGGTCTCCAAGACAATGGCCTTCGCAAACAAGACTGACTCCGCTGGCAGTTCGGTATGGAACCGTCCCACCTCAGTTTCTTTCTCATGGTTGGTGGTGTTTAGCATTAGGCTAAATAGCATCACGCTAAAACCCACAGGACGTTTACCTGACGGTTTGGACAAGAGTGGTTCTTATCTCCAAATCAGAGATATGATAAGAGCACCAAAGAGAAAAGACAGCCAGGACAAGCTGAAGCCAAGGGGTGTGGCACAGTGTTAGTGGAGGACCCTTTGAACTCTGAGGGTCTCTAGACACCGCAGGGAGGTTAGAAGGGGAGGCTGACTGTTCTCGGAAGCTGGATGGAAGAACATGCATGGCATCCCTCTGTCTACCAGCACTTTTTTTAAAGTTTTTTTTGCATGGCATCACATTTGAAAGGGTGAGGCTCATTTAATTATTTTTAGGCGGGAGAATTAGCTAATTTCCTCTGGAGGGGGTGATCATGCACCCAAAACACACCTTTCCCACCATGCTCCTCCACTTAGGGAACACTTTGTCAGGGATTAACAGAGGCCCCAAAATCCCCTCGGAACCCACAATGATTCTTTAATCGTTAGAGCATTTGCCTCATGGGCTCAAGCCAACCAACCAGGCTTGAAAATGGCACTTAGTAAGAAAACCACATACTAAATCCCGCAACAAAGATTATTTGGATAATTGTAATTCTGAGAAAAAACAGATTGCCTGACTTCTCATATATGCCTCTTGGTACAGATGGTTGTTTTCTAACACAAAGGGGGAAACTAAAAAAGGGTTTGCATGCCTTTTAAACAATGTAGCAAGAAAGCAACAAGTTCAGTGAGTATAAGGAGGTTTGGACCAAGATGGTGCATGTCCAAAAGAAGGAGGAGCAGTTAAGATTGCAACTGCAGTTATACTGAAACAAATATTAAACACAACATGCAACAATTTCAAAGAGTTTGAGTTACAGTTCACAAAAGGAAATCAGACAACTTAAATACATTCATTAGGCCCTAATCTATGGATTTCACATGACTGGTAATACAGATATGCATCGGTTGGCCACAGGTAGTTTTTTTTTTTAAGTAGGGGGCGTGGATCAGAATTTGCCTCATGCAGCACAACAAATCTACTTCACATTGAGTTGATCAGGCTGTTGATTGTGGTCTGTGGAATGTTGTCCCACTCCTCTTCAATGGCTGTGCGAAGATGCTGGATATCGGCAGGAACTGGGACATGCTGTCGTACACGTCAATCCAGAGCATCCCAAACATGCTCAATGGGTGACATGTCTAGTGAGTATGCAGGACATGGAATGCCTGGGCCATTTTCAGCTTCCAGGAATTGTGTTCAGAGGCTTGTGACATGGGGCCGTGCCTTATCATGCTGAAACATGAGGTGATGGCGGCAGATGAATGGCAACACAATGGGCCTCAAGATCTAGTCACAGTGTCCCTATGCATACAAATTGCCATTGATAAAATGTGATTGTATTCCTTGTCGGTAGCTTATGCCTGCCCATATCATAACCCCACCACCATCATGGGGAACTCTGTTCACAACGTTGACATCAGCAAACCGCTTGCCCACATGATGCCATACAGTGCCTTGCGAAAGTATTCGGCCCCCTTGAACTTTGCGACCTTTTGCCACATTTCAGGCTTCAAACATAAAGATATAAAACTGTATTATTTTGTGAAGAATCAACAACAAGTGGGACACAATCATGAAGTGGAACGACATTTATTGGATATTTCAAACTTTTTTAACAAATCAAAAACTGAAAAATTGGGCGTGCAAAATTATTCAGCCCCTTTACTTTCAGTGCAGCAAACTCTCTCCAGAAGTTCAGTGAGGATCTCTGAATGATCCAATGTTGATCTAAATGACTAATGATGATAAATACAATCCACCTGTGTGTAATCAAGTCTCCGTATAAATGCACCTGCACTGTGATAGTCTCAGAGGTCCGTTAAAAGCGCAAAGAGCATCATGAAGAACAAGGAACACACCAGGCAGGTCCGAGATACTGTTGTGAAGAAGTTTAAAGCCGGATTTGGATACAAAAAGATTTCCCAAGCTTTAAACATCCCAAGGAGCACTGTGCAAGTGATAATATTGAAATGGAAGGAGTATCAGACCACTGCAAATCTACCAAGACCTGGCCGTCCCAGCTCATACAAGGAGAAGACTGATCAGAGATGCAGCCAAGAGGCCCATGATCACTCTGGATGAACTGCAGAGATCTACAGCTGAGGTGGGAGACTCTGTCCATAGGACAACAATCAGTCGTATATATTGCACAAATCTGGCCTTTATGGAAGAGTGGCGAGAAGAAAGCCATTTCTTTAAGATATCCATAAAAAGTGTCGTTTAAAGTTTGCCACAAGCCACCTGGGAGACACACCAAACATGTGGAAGAAGGTGCTCTGGTCAGATGAAACCAAAATTGAACTTTTTGGCAACAATGCAAAACGTTATGTTTGGCGTAAAAGCAACACAGCTGAACACACCATCCCCACTGTCAAACATGGTGGTGGCAGCATCATGGTTTGGGCCTGCTTTTCTTTAGCAGGGACAGGGAAGATGGTTAAAATTGATGGGAAGATGGATGGAGCCAAATACAGGACCATTCTGGAAAAAAAACCTGATGGAGTCTGCAAAAGACCTGAGACTGGGATGGAGATTTGTCTTCCAACAAGACAATGATCCAAAACATAAAGCAAAATCTACAATGGAATGGTTCAAAAATAAACATATCCAGGTGTTAGAATGGCCAAGTCAAAGTCCAGACCTGAATCCAATCGAGAATCTGTGGAAAGAACTGAAAACTGCTGTTCACAAATGCTCTCCATCCAACCTCACTGAGCTCGAGCTGTTTTGCAAGGAGGAATGGGAAAAAAATTCAGTCTCTCGATGTGCAAAACTGATAGAGACATACCCCAAGCGACTTACAGCTGTAATCGCAGCAAAAGGTGGCGCTACAAAGTATTAACTTAAGGGGGCTGAATAATTTTGCACGCCCAATTTTTCAGTTTTTGATTTGTTAAAAAAGTTTGAAATATCCAATAAATGTCGTTCCACTTCATGATTGTGTCCCACGTTGTTGATTCTTCACAAAAAAAAATACAGTTTTATATCTTTATGTTTGAAGCCTGAAATGTGGCAAAAGGTCGCAAAGTTCAAGGGGGCCGAATACTTTCGCAAGGCACTGTATATGCGGTCTGCCTTCTGCCCCCTACAGTTGAGGGATTCATCAATGAAGAGCTCACTTCTCCAGTGAGCATTTGCCCACAAGACGGTTACGACGCCAAACTGCAGTCAGATCAAGACTGGTGAAGATGACGAGCATGCAGATGAGCTTCCCTGAGACATTTTGTCCCCCCCTGACAAATTGTTCAGAAATTATTTGGTTGTGCAAACCCACAATTTCATCAGCTCTCCGGGTGGCTTGTTCTCAGACGATCCCACAGGTGAAGAAGCCGGATGTGGAGGTCCTTGGCTGGTGGTGTTTACGGTTGTGAGGCCGGTTGGACGTACTGCCAAATTCTCTAAATTGACGCCGGAGGCGCCTTATGGTAGGAAAATGTACATGACATTCTCTGGCAACAGCTCTGGTGGACATTCCTGCAGTCAGCATACCAATTGCACGCTCCCTCAAAACTTGAGACAGCTGTGGCATTGTGTTGTGTGACAAAACATTTTGGTGGCCTTTTATTGTCCCCAGCACAAGGTTCACCTGTGTAATGATCATGCCGTTTATTCAGCTTCTTGATATGCCACACCTGTCAGGTGGATGGATCATCTTAGCAAAGCAGAATTCTCACTAACAGGGATATAAACAAATTTGTGCAAAAGAAGAGTGAACTAAGCTTTTTTGCACTTATTGAAAATTTCTGATATTTTATTTCAGCTCATGCAACATGGAACCAACCCATTGCATTCATATTTTTGTTCAGTGTAGTACAGTAGCTCTCTTCCAGGATGGGAGAGGGTCATCTTCCTCCTCTGGCTTTCCTGAGCAAACAACTAATGGCCACCAATACCAGAAACCATAGAGAGAGGTGAATAGGCAATTAGCAAAAAAGGGAAGCTTATAAAAAGTTAATGCTGTAAGGAGCCTGGTGGGGAGTTAACCAGGAACCCACTGTGCGTTAATTTCGGTCCAAGAAAATCTACACATGGCTCCGTTTGAGATACGAGGGAGGCAGCTCGAGGGGAGGGTTGGGGGACAAGAGGGGTATCGTGTTCACATTTGTTTCAGATTTCATCCATGTAAACAAAGGGAGGCAGGCAGACACGCTGGGGCCTATTTAAATTAGGCCCAGACTAACATCCCGTCAGAAGTTCCTGCCTCACGCCCCGCGCATGCTAGGCCATCAGCACTTTCTGACTCGCTACGGCTTTGATGAGATCACTCAGTGCTCTTGTGGCGGGGGTAAAACTAGTTATTTAGTTTTTTGATGTAATTTTCCCCCTGTTTATTACAGTGGATGAGAGGCTTCTTGGTGTGTGTGTGTGTGTGTGTGTGTGTGTGTGTGTGTGTAATGCTCTCTCTTTTGCTTTTGTTTCAGCCCTGTTGGAGTCTACACAGTTCATGTACAGCACTGACGGAGAATAAGTAGACCAGTACAATCTCTCAAAAAGGCCTGGGGGGCTTGTTGGCAAATTTGACGTCAATTTGGTAAGCATTTGGGTTCATCTAGATCCAGGCCACAGCTTCCCCCATTGGCTGTTGATGTAGTGTGCATACACAGCCTGTACAACTCAACTAGCTCCAGCTGTATGAAAATGACCACCAAGGCCATTCTGGCAGTGGAGCATTAATTTGTAACTAGGGTGGAACATTCAAGTAACTGAGGTGAGTGGGGGCAGGGTTCAGATGGAATAAAGTTAACAGTTAAAGTCCACTTCCTTCCTCCTACCGGCCCAAAGCGAAGCATTGGGAACTGAAGCCTTTCTGTGCCTCCGGAGTTAACCCCAAATGTGGCCGGAACGGCAGACAAACTCTCGATACAGGCGTCCACAAAAATAAACACTGGTCGTATTATTTTCACTGCACTTTTCCTGTTGGTTTGATTTAACACTAGCTACACCCAGTCGCACCAACAGACACACACCAGGGTTTGGTCTTTTTGGAAATAACTCTGTGTCCATGTTGGCCACATGAGTTGAACTGGCATGGATATAGAAAACCCAGGTTTAGACTGGGAGATCGGCAGTTTGTACAAAAAAACAGGCATCCAATTCCGCCTGATTTGTGTGTGTTGGTCTTGCTTGGACTGGCCAATGCAAATAACCTCAGATCCTATATTTTGTGTCCACTGCACACAGGTTGTTGCTTGGTTCGTGGAGTATGCATGGGCATTGTTGAACAAATTGGGGAACGACTACTATGTCTGGAAGAGACTACATTTTCTGAATACTAAACTCAGTAAAAAAAAGAAACGTCCCCTTTTCAGGACCCTGTCTTTCTAAGATAATTAGTAAAAATCCAAATAGCTTCACAGATCTTCATTGTAAAGAGTTTAAACACTGTTCCCATGCTTGTTCAATGAACCATAAACAATTAATGAACATGCACCTGTGGAACGGTCGTTAAGACACTAACAGCTTACAGACGGTAGGCAATTAAGGTCAGTTATGAAAACTTAAGACACTAGAGGCCTTTTTACTGACTCTGAAAAACACCAAAAGAGAGATGCCCAGGGTCCCTGCTCATCTGCATGAACATGCCTTAGGCATGCTGCAAGGAGCCATGAGGACTGCAGATGTGGCCAGGGAAATAAATTGCAATATCCGTACTGTGAGACGCCTAAGACGGCGCTAAGGGGAGACAGGACGGACAGCTGATCATCCTCGCAGTGGCAGACCACGTGTAACAAACACCTGCACAGGATCGGTACATCCGAACATCACACCTGCGGGACAGGTACAGGATGGCAACAACAACTGCCCGAGTTACATCAGGAACGCACGATCCCTCCACTGTCCGCAATAGGCTGAGAGAGGCTGGACTGGGGGCTTGTTGGCCTGTTAAGGCAGGTCCTCACCAGACATCACCGGCAACAACGTCACCTATGGGCACAAAACCCAACGTTGCTGGACCAGACAGGACTGGCAAAGTGCTCTTCACTGACGAGTTGCGGTTTGGTCTCACCAGGGGTGATGGTCTGATTCGCGTTTATTGTTGAAGGAATTAGAGGCCTGTACTCTGGAGCGGGATCGATTTGGAGGTGGAGGATCCATCATGGTCTGGAGCGGTGTGTCACAGCATCATCGGACTGATCTTGTTGTCATTGCAGTGAATCTCAACGCTGTGCGTTACAGGGAAGACATCCTCCCTCATGTGGTACCCTTCCTGCAGGCTCATCCTGACATGACCCTCCAGCATGACAATGTCACTAGCCATACTGCTTGTTCTGTGCGTGATTTCCTGCAAGACAGGAATGTCAGTGTTCAGCTATGGCCAGCGAAGAGCCCGGAACTTAATCCCATTGAGCACGTCTGGGACCTGTTGGATCGGAGGGTGAGGGCTAGGGCCATTCCCTACAGAAATGTCCTGGAACTTGCAGGTGCCTTGGTGGATGAGTGGGGTAACATCCCACAGCAAGAACTGGCAAATCTGGTGCAGTCCATGAGGAGGAGATGCACTGCAGGACTTAATGCAGCTGGTGGCCACACCAGACACTGACTGTTACTTTTGATTTTGACCCCCACTTTGTTCAGGGACACATTATTCCGTGTCTGTTCGTCACATGTCTGTGGAACTTGTTCAGTTTATGTCTCAGTTGTTAAATCTTGTTATGTTTGTACAAATATTTACACATGTTAAGTTTGCTGAAAATAAACACTTTTTTTTTTTGCTGAGTTGGCTAGGCTCACCTGAGAATCATTTTCATTGAATCTTTTCAGATCCTAATCAAGCAACCCCTGAAACCTCCTGCTTGCACACAATGATTGAACTAACTCATCATAGAACAGTCTTCATAACTGGGAGAAGCCATTTATACAGGTATAGCGATATGCACGGTACAGACTTTATTGTTCAGAGAGAAGCCAACTATCAACAACAAGCGCTCCTGAAAGGACGAAATCGAGAACCACTTCTTTTGGAGTTCACTCTCCCTGGCCGTCAATGACTTTTGCTGCCAGATAGCTGGAGATGGTAAACAAAAAAGACACTTGTGGAGACAATGCCACCGCGCCCGCTGCTTTCCTCCGACTCTACCCTCCCCCCCACGGCCCCTGAGCAGTGTGGGAAAGCACCTCCCTCGCCTCTGTCCATTGGAGGATGGAGAAGCTCCCTCTCTGTTGTGATATGTGCACAATAACATCCTGATAAATGTCCTGCAATGTTCCCACCGGTGAGGAAACGGTACACAAACAAAGCCCTGAAGTTCTCTGGCTAAGCACGGGATGGGATTGGAGCCAGGGGTGTGTCCACCATTCGGGCTCTGGCAACGAGCACACTACTGGTGGGAGGATGGATCAGTGGGAAATGAACAGCGAGTTTTTAATCCCTAATACGACTAAAGCATGCATCGTCCATGTAAAAGTAGGCCAACTGGACAGATAAGGACTGCCAAGAGGGTGTCCAACTGTACCGTGGTGGTAAACAGGAGCATCACTTTAACGACGGATGCCACAGTTTAACCATGTTTTATAAAGGTTGTGGGGGGGGGATATCATGGAGGGAGCTGGTAGTGGATGGTGGACGCAGCGCTTAGTGTTAACCTAAGACCACATGGATTCTTGGCCATCGGTCGCAGGCTGTGGCCTTACACACATTCACACAGAACAGGTCCAATGGCTATGGTTCAATCGGCTATGAAAAGCCAACTGACATTTACTCCTAGATGACCCTGCTGGTCGTCTATGAACATTTTAACATCTTGGCCATGTTCTGTTATAATCTCCACCCGGCACAGCCAGAGGAGGAGTGGCCACCCCTCATAGCCTGGTTCCTCTCTAGGTTTCTTCCTAGGTCCCGGCCTTTCTAGGGAGTTTTCCCTAGCCACCGTGCCTCTACACCCACATCGTTTGTTGTTTGAGGTTTTAGGCTGGGTTTCTGTACATGCGCTTATGTACGGGGCGGCAGAGTAGCCTAGTGGTTAGAGCGTTGGACTAGACTAGTAACCGGAAGGTTGCAAGTTCAAACCCCCGAGCTGACAAGGTACAAATCTGTTGTTCTGCCCCTGAACAGGCAGTTAACCCACTGTACCTAGGCAGTAATTGAAAATAAGAATTTGTTCTTAACTGACTTGCCTAGTTAGGTCAAATAAAAAATACATGTAAAAAGGGCTTTATAAAAACATTTGATTTATTAATGGTGATTGGAGATACATGACATACCGTGCTGAGGTCGTGTCCAGTTTCACATGGCGAGGTCTGTTTACCAAGGCCTAGCAGGGCAGAATTAGAGCCCGACACCACTCGTCTGGGGTCATATGATGGACGACATCGTTGGTTCTCTCCAGTCTCTGTTGTGAACTCCTAGGCTCAGGTCAGGGTGGTAAAAATGTATGTGGTGTATGGTATGGTATGGTATGGTGGCGCCCATCTTGGACTGGGTTATTTAGAAATATTTGAATGACACTAATGCATTTGCAATAATTATTAGGCATATCCAGTGCTATGATACTGAGAGCAACAACCAGGTAGTGGACTACAATAAGTTCCGTGATAAATCTCACTCTCAACCCTATGAAATAGGCTAGCTTTTGCTGAGGAATAGTAAGCTAACTTGACTTCTCAAAATGTCTCCTGTTTTCCCCTCTAAAATAAGACACTTAAAATGTTTTTTGGACTGAATGGCTGTAGCTGACGTGTGCCGAGCTAGCTAGCTAGTAATGCACAGCACACATTTGGCAAAACGTGTGCTGTTATTCTTGACATCCACTCACAGCTAGCTTGCTAGTCAACGTGTTAGCAGTCACACTGACAAACCTTTATAAAACGCTCACCTCAAAGAATAATGGTGATGTGGTCCAATTGAGTCAGAGACCACTTCCAGTGTTAATTGGCAGACATTTTAGTGTTTGTTATAAACCATTTATTTAAGCCTATATTAATTAGTCATCTAAGCTTACCGGTATACTTGCTTGCATGGGCTTGCGTATACCTTGACAACAAAAAAAAAGGTGCCATTTTGACACCCAGAAACAACCATATGCTCAACAGTGCTGAAAATCTCTCTGCGGGGAACCAAGTGAAAGGCCTACTCATTTCCATTCCATCATCATACTGTAACATGTTGTATTTCAAAACACATTCATCTGTGTTTTAGGATGAGGTTAATATACATCTATAAAACTATTTTAAGGGGGCAGGCTAAGACAATCACAGTGCACAAGCCTTAAATAAGAAAGGCGAAGATGGCATTTTTAGTGCTGTTTTTTTCTTCTTTCAAACCCTGATTCAAAAGAGGGGAAAAAAAAAAAAGTGACCTCATTAGAATAAAGTATGCCTTAAATGGTTTGCACATGTTGAAGTTTGATACTATTTGCAGTCGAGTTCCGTAGCCGGCCAGGGCCTTCAGGGACCTTTTTTTCCTCTCGCTCGCTGACTGTCTTCCATATGCATTTCTCGAGACCCACAGAGCAAAACATTGGTGTACTTCTTTAGATTCTTTTAGAGACCTGCAGAGCATGGTACAGCTCTGTGAACCTGTCTAGCGCCCAACGCGTATATTTCCGTCTGGACAGACAAAGAGGGGGAAAAAAATACTCTGGAGCAAAGAAAGGATCTGACTGCTGCAGTCATTCCTTCTTTATGATACACACACACACACACACGATAGAGATGTGTGTTTTAAATCGAGAACATGCGTGCACTCAAACAAACGCTCACACACCCCCTCAGGCCATGCCCTGGCCCATGTATGGATTACCGTGTTGCAGCAGGATGGGACAGTGCCGAGTAGCATGAGGTCGATCAGCAGCCCCCCTCAGCAATGCTCCTAAAAGATGCAACACAGGGATGTGCTGGGCTACAAGCTATGTATATGGGATAAAATGTACAGGCTGTACAGGCTGTATGAGATGCCACTGTAACATGGTTAAATCTCTCAAAACCACATCTCTGTAAAACACAGTGGAAATGAACACACGCACACACACGGAAAAGTACTTACTATCCAGGCCATGCTTCTGTTAGTTTCCATATGATGTATTGGCATTTATACAGATGTTAATTTCTCTTTTCTCATTTTTTCTTTTTAAAAGCAAAGAGTCGTGATGATCATATTGGAAACAATACAAAAATAGAACTTAAAATGTACATCATACACTTGATAGATATATCTATCTATATATATTTTAGCTTTTTTTTTTTTACAGAGGTAAAAACTTAGATTGTAAAAAAAAAACAGAAAACAATCGATTTAACTGTTTCTTTAAACATAAAAAAAAATATTACTAAGTATACATGAGATAGATGAAGAGGATGCTTCAGGCACTTTCCTTTAATAGTTAAATGTGTGCAGGAATTAGACACTGCACCAAAACAGACAAACTGCTTTTGGTTAACTTTTCTTTTACCACAGATAGAAAAATAAAAACTGGGATCTTCTCTACAATGAATGGCAACAGTATTGCAAAGCTGACAAACAGGGACACACAGCAGAAAAAGGAAAGGAAGAAAGGCAGCG
Source organism: Oncorhynchus mykiss (assembly GCF_013265735.2). NCBI lineage: Eukaryota > Metazoa > Chordata > Actinopteri > Salmoniformes > Salmonidae > Oncorhynchus > Oncorhynchus mykiss. The sequence goes on from NC_048577.1 coordinate 24,225,000, forward strand.
AGAGAAGTAAAGAGAAAGACTGACACAACGACAGCTTCTGTACAGAACCCGCAACGCCATGATGCTATCGCCCATTTAACTCCAGACATGGCTCGGAACTCGAATGCTTATGACGATTAGTTAATGTATGATTGCGATCGATCGCATAAGATGTATTTTCTGCCACGTTGATACGAATCGAGACCGGGTACTTCACAGGAATTTGCGCATATTGTTCATAAGGTTTTTTCTGATTAGTGTTGTGCTTCCTACAGGGAAAAAAATCAAACAATGTTCCTCCCACGAGGTGAATTTACAGGGTGGTTTTAAATGTGAGGCTAGTTTTTGTTGTTTCAATACATATATACAGTTGAAGTCGGAAGTTAACATACACTAAGGTTGGAGTCATTAAAACTCGTTTTTCAACCACTCCACAAATGTCTTGTTAACAAATTATAGTTTTGGCAAGCTGGTTAGAACATCTACTTTGTGCATGACACAAGGAGTTTTCCCAACCTAAAGCCATTTTGCCATTACTTTGGAGGTATGCTTGGGGTCATTGTTCATTTGGAAGACCCATTTGCGACCAAGCTTTAACTTCCTGACTGATGTCTTGAGATGTTGCTTCGATATATCCACAATTTCCCTCCCTCATGATGCCATCTATTTTGTGAAGTGCACCAGTCCGTCCTGCAGCAAAGCACCCCCCACAACATGATGCTGCCACCCCCGTGCTTCACGGTTGGGATGGTGTTCTTTGGCTTGCAAGCCTCCCCCTTTTTCCTCCAAACATAACGATGGTCATTATAGCCAAACAGTACTATTTTTGTTTCATCAGACCAGAGGACATTTCTCCAAAAAGCACGATCCTTGTCTCCATGTGCAGTTGCAAACTGTAGTCTGGCATTTTTGTGGCGGTTTTGTAGTGGTGGCTTCTTCCTTGCTGAGCGGCCTTTCAGGTTATGTCGATATAGGACTAGTTCTGCTGTGGATATAGATACCCGTTTCCTCCAGCATCTTCAGAAGGTCCTTTGCTGTTGTTTTGGGATTGATTCGCACTTTTCGCACGTTCATCTCTAGGAGACAGAAAGTGTCTCCTTCCTGAGCGGTATGCGGCAGCGTGGTCCCATGGTGTTTATACTTGCGTACTATTGTTTGTACACATGTGGTACCTTCAGGCATTTGGAAATTGCTCCCAAGCATGGATCAGACTTGTGGAGGTCTACAATATTTTTTTTCTGAGGTCTTGGCTGATTTCTTTTGATTTTCCCATGATGTCAAGCAAAGATGCACTGAGTTTGAAGGTAGGCCTTGAAATACATCCACAGGTACACCTCCAATTGACTCAAATGTCAATTAGCCTATCAGAAGCTTCTAAAGCCATGACATAATTTTCTGGAATTTTCCAAGCCATTTAAAGGCACTTAGTGCATGTCAACTTCTGACCCACAAATTGTGATACAGTGAATAAGTGAAATAATCTGTCTGTAAACAATTGTTGGGAAATGACTTGTCATGCACAAAGTAGATGTCCTAACCGACTTGCCAAAATTATAGTTAACAAGAAATTAGTGGAGTGGTTGAAAAACGAGTTTTAATGACTCCAACATAAGTGTATGTAAACTTCCGACTTCAACTGTGCATATGTTGATGTATATTCATGCTGTAGCGTCCATTTTATTTGTGTACATATTTTGACACCATCTTGACTGATGCGATTGGCTGACAGACAGCCTCCTCCCTGGCTGTAATGTAATGTAATACTGAGTAAAAGACCAGGGAGAGGGAGTTATTGGACTACAGAAGAATAGATTCAACACTTCTCCACTTGTCTCCAACTCTGGTCTTGGGAGAGCTACTGGGTGTGCAGCCTTTCGTTCCAGCCCTGCAGTAACTCACCTGTATCAGCTAATCGTGGTATAGACTGAAAAACACGATTAGGTGATTAGTTCATTCGGGTGTGCCAGCACGTCCCTTTGTTGGAGAACCCACTATCTTATACCCTTGTGGGGAACCATGAACAACCAGATCAAAGCGGTTTGTCTGTCTCTCGAGCTAAAGTTTAGCAAAACTCTATAGATCGCGATTCCCTGACAGTTAGCCTCGTTGAGTATCCTTTTGAAAGACAAAAGAAAAAGACAAGCATAAGAGAGCACCAATGACACTGTAGTGTGGACAAGGGTCATCATCCATCTCAAAAAGGTGACAAAAATCCCTCCTCTTCCCCTCTTGGCTGTGTTTAGTTTACAAATGGGACTGTTCCCTTCCTCTTAACCCCCTAGGCTGGTGTCTAAATTTAGCAAGGCAAATAAATAACTATATCAAAAGATTATCATCAAAACATCAACTGAATAAAAAGTTACCTAAGGCTTGAGTTCTCCTCCACTGTAATAAACGGTTGAAAAAAAAAAGACGAATTTAGATACTCTATATAAATGCTGCAGCTTATTTTGCCATTTAGGCTTTTAGTTGAAGTCACAACAATAGCAATCAGGGATACATTGTTGCTCATTCCATTTTCCAGACTTTTGCACATAGGAAGTCACACAGACACACACACAACCCTACAGATGAAGTGTCTAAAGCAGAGTTTCCCCATCCAATACTCAAGTACCCCTGACCCATTTTAGATTTGGTTCTGGGTCGAATCCACAATACAGTCAGTCTAATTTGACCAAGCAGTAGAATGTTTTTTTTCCAGGTGTCTCTCCACTGACATTCATTGATATTAGGTTTAATTTGGTTTTTAAAAATCTGTATAGCCAGGGGTAAGCCTGGCCCTAGGTCTAATTGATCTGGGAACAGGCTAGGTCAGGAGTAGGTCTAATTGATCTGGGAACAGGCTAGGTCAGGAGTAGTCAAGGTGCAGAATGAGGAAACACTGGTTAAATGTTTGCCTTTTCTTTTGTTTCATTGGCTGGGAGGGGCAGACGTGATCACAGTTGGGCTGCATCCCACATGGCACTCTATTACCTATATATTGCACTACATTAGACAAGGGCCCATAGGGCTATGATCAAAAGTCGTGCACTTCATAAGCAATAAGGTACCATTAAGGACACACCCTTGACTTAAGTGCCTCTGCTTTACAGGCGGGAACCAGCTTGATCTGTGATTGGTGGTGAGCCATGCGAGGGGAACACAAAGTGAGAGCCCCCCCTCAGAAAACAACGCTCACACTGACCTCACACAAAACACTGGTAAAAATATTCAAGCCTTTAAAACATGAGTGTAAAAATATAAAGTACCTGTTTATATAATATTTATATATGAATATTCATTGTTTTAGTCTTTGTAATGCAAGGACGTGGAAGCCGTAGGCAGGGTACCCCTATAAAAAACAACAAAAGGAAACGTATTTTTTCTTTCTTTCCACCGAGAGAAATTTCCAAATCGAAAAGAATCGGGACAAGCCAATTGTTTTCCCATCTGGAACTTGGCCGAGAGACTCAACAGCGAAAACAAAAACACAAAACAAAAGAATAGCGGGGCCACACTCTTCCGGTCCAGTCCCTTCCATGGGTCTCTGTTCTACTCTCCCTCCTGGCACTCAGCCCACAGCTTTGTGCTTGCCCCCGCAGCAGTGGCAGGCCACCCCGCAGCGGTAGCAGGCGCGCAGGGGGGCATAGCAGCACATGCAGGGGGCCAGCAGCGACAGCCCAACCAGGGCCAGCCAGCGCAGGCAGAAGCGCTCATCGCTGGTGTCGCACGAGCACGGGTCCGAGTAGTCGCCCTCCGGGTCTGACATGCAGTGGTAGAGCAGGCTGTCCGCGCACCACATGAAGCTGACCCGGTGGATGCACGTCTGGATTGGGTCCGGGGCCTCCTGGCACCGCCCGCGCCTGTTCTCCTCGTGGTTGAACATGTCCCGGCAGTAGACGCAGCGCGAGCGCTCGCCGTCTTCCTTCCGCCGCTTGCCCTTGAGCTGGAGGGTGCGGGGCTGGGCTGTGACCACCGCCCTGTGTCCCCCGATAAGGCCGCCCCCACCAAGTCGGTCCACGCAGCCTATCTTGGGGTCCCTTGCATGCTGGTGGGGATCAAGGCCCAGGGGGTAAGGGTAGGTGTAGTCGTGCTTAGGCGGCTCGCTCTTGGCGAAGTGCACGTAGGCGTCGGCGTCCTCGGGGTGCTGGATGAGCTTGTCGCGCGTGGCGGTGGCGTGCCGGTAGTCCTCGTACCCAGTCAGCCAGGTCCGCTCGCGAGGGTTGATGCGCACGATCTCCTCCTCCTCCACCTGGAAGCTGACGTGGCGTGGGAACATGGGAACCGACTGTAGACATGAAGGAGAGCAAAAAAAGATGAGAACTACACAGACCAGTCTATAAAACTACAAAACTAACATCAGACATCTAAACATGTCTTCCAACAAGCAGGTAACTTGAAATACCCAACTTGAAATACATCACACTAGCACCATAGTTTAGGCTTCAAGAACACTCATTCCCTCTGTCCCGCCAACCTACCCATTGTAATAAAGAATATAGCCGCAACCCCCTAGTTCCAACACATTATTTATTTTTTTCAACTAACAAAGTTTTGGTGACCCACCTTCGCCACTGTCGTCCCCCAGCCACCCACCTGATCCAGGAAGTAGTGGTCCGAGGGTCTGTGCTGGTCGTAGAAGTGGCCCAGGATGCAGTGGTGGCGGCGCGGCTCGCAGAAGCTGGGCGGGGCCAGGGTCTGCAGCTGCAGGGGCTCCTTCTTCTGGGAGTGGGAGGAGTTGGACGAGCTGTCGGTGGCATTCTGAGAGACAAGACCAAACCGAACATGAGTCAGGACAGGGTCCTGTTCATTAGGGCAAGCAACAGACATTTTGCATGTCTTATTGGACAGCTTTAGATCGCCCCTCCCGTTTGCCCAATTTCTTCCGCTTGATGTCTAATGAACATGACCCACGACTACACAAGGAATATCCGGCCAAGCTTCACAATAGAAAACATGCTTTCTGGAACATTGTGTTTGGTTACGCTTAGCGATGTAATGAACGATACCACTAATTTTGGAGATGGGGAGATAACGACACCCTCGATTGGGCACGAGAACCCGTGCGGGAGGCAGACTCCCATTGGCCCTTTACACAAAGACCAACAAACCGACCTGCACATGCTCAGTTGGCCATTGCTAAGGTAAAAGTGTGTCATGGCTCAGTCTAAATCTCTCTACTTCTGTATGCAATTAACCAACAACCCCCCACACTTCCCAAGAACAAAAGAGTGGTAAAAAATGGTCTTGAAGACTCCCCCTTTTTTAATATGGAGTGTAGGTTAAATTAATTCCAGCTCGGAGAGTTACGACTTACAGCCCCTTTAGCATCGAGCAAGACCAGAAGTGTGGTCGATTGCGTCACCAGTTGAGGCCGGCACGAGGCACCTCTTTCATGTGGGGGGGACATGCTTTTGAGCTAACTCGGTTCCCTCGTTCGCCTCACCGCAACACTGCGTGCCAGAGGACCACTAGACTGCGGTAATCAGACGAGGGAATCAGGCCACGGCATATGATCTCAAAATGAGAGCACCACCTCTCTCGTACACTCTCATTCACTTTGGACGGTTTCTGGTTTCTTAGTTCCAAGTTTATAGGACAGACAGACTCTCTTGCTATAGAGGGCTTTCGGCGAGCCCCGGCCAAAGCTAAAAGTGGTATCCCTTCCCCGGGCGATGCCAAGAGCTTGGTTAAGGTTGAGAAAGGTTCTTTAGGAGGCGAACCGGGGCCCGTCTGATGGAGATGATTACAAACACAGACCCTGTTCAGATATTTACTCCGACAGCGGGGCTTTCGAGGGGAAAAAAATTATAGAGGGAGAAAGAAATGCTCTAGAGCACTAATAGCGCAAGACCTTTGGAATGTGAAAGGGCTAAATTGCCCATGTTCATCACAAAAGCCACGGAAGTCCACCAGGCGTGTTGCTTGGGGAGAGATGTGAGAGGCTGATTTTCATCATCTCTTGGTTTGGGCGTGAATGGAGGTGAATAAAGATGGGAGATTAAGGCAAGGGGCTGCATCTGGTGGGGGGGGGGGGGGGGCTTTGATGTATTTACAGAGTAACAAACGCACAAGCCAGCTTCTAGCCACTGTGCCCTAGAGCACAGGAAAAGTCAAATGGTAGGAGCTGTGTGTGTGTTGTGCTAAGTGTAATTACTGTGGGGCAGGTTGGGGGATGTGTGCGACAGGGTCTACTTGTGAGTGTGTTTGTGTGTGCGCGCATTTGTAAGTGTGTGTTCCTGTGCTTGGAATGATTTCTGTGGTTGGGGAGGGGTGTATTTGTGGCTGAGCTAATTATCAATTTAGCCTCCAGACCAGACACAGGAATGGAACTCGCGGCAGCTGGCGATTCTAAAACTACCCTCGGCCTCATCGACACTACAGAGTGGACAGTCTACTCACCAGCAGCCCATTCAAAAAGACCCTGATGTCCAAAAGGGTAAGACTACACACACACACACACAGTGTGAGAAGTTTGAGCCTCCTGCACCCTTGTTAAACATCCCCCCACAAGCCCCAACGGGACACATTCCAACAGTCTGTCCAAATCTCACCAGTCACACCAGACCTTCCAAAAAGAGGAGGAAGTATTGCATCATCCCAGGGAGTGTCTTATTTACTCTTGACTAATATTGTTCTAGCGCCTGGAGGGGGTAAAGGTCATTTGTCATTGTCCTCTCTCCTCCATCTGTGCCCGGACTTCAGTTCCCTCAGGCTTTTCAAAAAAGACAGATCCTATCGAATACAATGTGACCTTCCCCCTCCTTCAGGCTAGCTCTCTGGGCCACAGGGGAATGAGGCTAGATTCCAAAATAAAAATTTAAAAAACAGGGGGGCTGCAACCGAGGCGAATTGAAGCGTTCCCTTGAGCGGGCCTGCTTTTTCTAAGTAGGGCCAGCTATGTAAACAGGGAGGCAGTGACGGATTACTGACGGGCCCTCTTCCCTCCGACTGGACATCCTGTGGAAACGACACGCTAGGCCCTTTTCCGCTTTGATGCCATCGGAAGGGAGAAGGAGGAAAAAAGGAAGAGAAAGAGGGTTAAGCGAGTGTAAGGACCTGGACTTCCCATCACCATCAGATTTAGGATAAAGGCTAGGTACGCCAGACAAGAGGAAAGCAAATTAGTTACAATGGACGGATTCATTAGCCTAGGTTGCTATTATTAACGTTGAGGGAATAAAGTTGTGTAGCAGTGAAGGGCCATCTCAGTTTATTTTAGTAGTAGTGTAGTACTTAACCATTTCTTAGTTGTGTTCTTAAGTGGCGTCTTTTCTCTTGAGCTTGGTAGTATTGTCAGCATCACTTTTGAGCATGTTTAGTAATGTGTTAGCATGTCTGCTAGCGTAAAGGGACACTGCGAGATTTCTAGATTTAGGTCATCTTTCTACTTACCCAGAGTAAGACGAGCTCATTGAAAACCATGTTTTATGTCTCTGTGTGCCGTTTGGAGAAGATTCAAGTTAGCATATCGTTAGCTTAGAGCAATTTCTGGAAGTCTCCCGGGTACAGTAGCCAGCGCCGATCAAAAGCAGGGAAATAGATCTTCCAACTATTCCAAAACGTATAGTCTTACAAAGCTAAACATAGCACATGTGTTACTTTGACTGATCTTCTATCCACGTCGTTCTCTTTCCCGTCGTCACAAAGATCTATAGCGATCGCAAAATTTTATCGGTCTCAATGGCGCTCACAGGCACCACAATGGTAATCATACAATGTTCTGATATCTATACATCTCTATGTGACAACGGGGGACAGAGAAGTGGATAGAATCACGTTTCTTATGATTATCAGTAAAATAATAAAATGTATAAAATATTGTTTACTATGTATAGATTTTTGTAAGACTAAAATGACCAACCACCCAGCTTTGGTTCAGTTGTAAAAGTCTATTTCCATGCTTTTGAGAGGAGCTGGCTACTGTAATGGGAGACTTCCAGGAATGGCGAAGGTGTATAAAAGATCGATGCACTTACCACAAATGCCTTGTTGACCAAGTTTGCTCTGTGTTAGGCCTACTTTTTTTTGTATCGTCAGAAGCACAGTATACATGATCCCAATTTAAGCTCCAAGACACTAGCAATATCAAAAACTTGAAAAAAGTTCACAGTGCCGATTTATTGACACATTGAACCATGTTGCTTACCGTAGTTTAAAAGCTCCACGGGTAGTGTTAAAAACCATGACGTCATATCGGAATTCCGACATCTTTATGCACCTTCGACTTTGCCCTAAACTAACGATGTGCTTACGTCAATAATCTCCAAAATGCACGCAGTGACTTTGGGTAAGTAGAAAAAACCCAAATCTCAACATTTCAGTGACCCTTTAAGTGTGAGTGTGTCTGCTTGATAAATAAGTAACATATTAAGCATGTCCGCTAGGCTAGCTAACAGTGTGTAGTCAGAGTACAGTGGTAGTAAAGGGTTAGCATGTCTGCTAGGATAGCTAACTGCGTGTAGGCTGGGTACATTACAGTGGGTCAGGCAGCAGCTAGCAGCAGTTGGGATGGAGGCTGCCAGGCAGAGGCCTCCACTGCAGATGACTCATGTACAATCTCCTCTCCCTGGAAATTAGGGCTATTCAAAACCCTGTGATATAACAGCAACACACACTGCAGTTATAGCTGTGCAGGAATGTATGCCTTACTGGACTGATGCTTTTGATGCCTTGTGTGAGGTTTTCATGTTATTCATGCCAGGAACGGAACTGGCATTCAGGGCAGTGATCTAGTGAACTACCGGAGGTGGCCACATTCTAGAAATGTTTTGACTGTTTGAGTATTCGCATGATTTCTTTTCAGTACTTGTATGGAAATAAAAATCAATTTTTAAGAACACAATGCACGGGGAAAAATGTTTTGCGCATTTATCTACAGTGCATTCGGAAAGTATTCATTATGGGGTATTGTGTGTAGATTGATAAGCGGGGAAAAAAACTAACATTTTAATCCATTTTAGAATACGGCTGTAACGTAACAAAATGTGGAAAACTCAAAGGGGTCTGAATACTTTCTGAACGCACTGTATTGTTAGATTCTGTAAGTACTTTATGTGCTCATCCCATTGATATCAAATTATTAGAGATACACAAGTTGTTTTTGAAATAGGTCACTGGAATTATTTCTACGGCCACCAAGCCTCTTGCGAGTAATGGACATATGGGCGGGTATTCCAACAATCTTTTTTATAGTTGCCTAGGTTTTTAACTTGAAACCATTTGTATATAATCCTTTATGTACCTCCGTGATTAATTATGATTGATTGTGCACAAAGGTGAATTGAATTGTTTCCGCACCCACCATGTGTCATGTGCGTAATGGTCATGTGATGTAAAATGGGTATATTTTGGGAAGTGAGCACTCCGTTTGTTAGTTTGAACTGACGAAGATCCATTTCAGATTGAAGCGTTGTCAATAAAGCAGTGAATTGGGAGCTTGAAGAGTGTGCGAGCTTTCTTGTTCTTTTAACCTTTATTTAAATAGACAAGTCTGTTAAGAACCGATTGTAAATAACAATGACGGCCTACCCCGGCCAAACCCTAACGATGATGGGCCAATTGTGCGCCACCCTGGGACTCCCAATCACGGTCTGTTGTGATACAGCCTGGAATCGAACCAGGGTCTGTAGGTGACGCCTCTAGCACTGATATGCAGTGCCTTAGACCGCTGCGCCACTCGGGAGCCCTTAAAGAGATCTTAAATAGATGGAAGTGGCCCATCTTGTCTAATGTGTCAAAGCTGGTAGCTTGGGAACCTGAACTATGCTAGCCACATGCCGTTTCACAGCTTCTACACTTGAGTAAATTAGCATGTTTAACCAGCTCGAGCATTCGCAATGAAGTTATTTAGACGTTTGCTTCGTAACGTGCTCTTTCAACATGCCCAATTGCTGGCTAACAAAAACATCCATCTGCAGAAATCCACAACGGAGGCAAGTCAAAACACAGCTGAAGGAAGAATCAGTGTGCGCACACGCACAGCAACTCCCTCTTCCAAGAAGGCTGGCCAAAAACCCCCAGCTCTCTCCAGACTGTTCAACATGAGAGAGAGAAACACAAGGCGTTCCCTTCTCTCAGTCCTCCCCTCCTTCCCCCTCCCCTGGTGTTAAATCACAGAGGCAGTTTGCTAGGAAGCAGCTGCTAATGACAGTTTTAGAGGAGGGGGAGTGGGGGGGGCAGGAAGAGACCTCGCGACCCCCGCCTGCTGCACCTTATCTCCTGTGACGGCGACAAACCAAAATGCCAAGCGGCGGCGGAGTCTGGTCAAAACACTACAGGATACCTACCCCTCCTTCCTTCCTTCCTCCCCCCCCCCCACCCGCCTGTTAATATCACACCAGCCATCTCTTACTCAAAAACAAAGGGCCATCTCTTCCCGAAATGGGCCAAATAAAAATAGCTGCCTTCCCCGCTTTTGGGGGAAATGTTCACACGTACTTCCAAAAATAAAAAGGACTATAAGTGAAGGCGAGAGAAAAGTCCGACCAAGCACAGACTAGAGGTGATCTTGCAGACGGAAACAATATGGAGTCCAACATGCAAGTGGACAGCCATGACCATAGATGGGAACCATACCATCTAGTCTCCATTGATATGAAGCCCAGAGTTTTGGGTGGGACTAAAATCCTGACCCTAACCAAAAAAGACAAACTTGGATTCTCTCAAGTGTTCATAATGTCCCTGAACTTGCTGGTGTTTAAAACTACAATAGAGGAACTCACAGTGAAAACATCGTCGTCACCCAACTCGGCCTCGTTCTGGATGGTCGAAGAAGAGGTGGTAGATCCTGGAAAACAAAGATGGCAGAACGAGCCAATAGTCAGTAACCTGCAGCGCAGGAGGCTGAAAAACTTCAGCTGGACTGCCACATCCCCATAGGATCAAACATCTTCCTTTTCTTACTATGATGATCTGAACGCATTTGATAAGTTAAACCAACATGGTGGTTACCAATCCACCTCTTCCACCTATCAGTGGCTATTAAAAGATGTATACCATTCAAGAGCATTGAAACACAGCCCTCATAGTCCTCGCCTTCCTCTCCCGTACCTTCCGTCAGATCCTCCATGGCTTTCCTGACCCCACGGTCGAAGGCGCGTGCGTCGGCCGGGCTCTGGAACGTCAAGCCACACTTCTTGTTGTCCACTTTCCAGTGGTGAAATGTGGGCGTGGCCTTGGTGTACACCAGATCCTTCTTCAGGAAGCATTCCAAAATCACCTGGCAGGAGGCACACGTTTGAATGGACTATAAACTAAACCATGCTCCTAACAAAGTATGATCAAACTACAATCCTCTTTACATCAAGCCCACACTGATTCTACTACCTGAATTATCTATAAAAGGAACAAAGAGCAACAGAGAAAAAAAGCTGAGGACCGATATCTGACAAACACATTTGGGTGACATGAACATTCCCGAAAAAACGTTAACTGGTGAAGGATTTAAAAGGATTTAAGGATTTAAAGGATTTGTGAATACATTCTAAAATGTGTGTGACAGAATCGACCCTCGTCTGCCCTGGACGGGATTCGATCCCACTTTACCAACGACACTTCTTACTTCGGAAGCTAGTGAGCTAATTGTTACTGTAACAACTCAGGATTTGGGTCTGAGTGCTAGCTGGGTCTTCACCTGTTTGTCTTTGAGGCGCTCGCCGTGGATAAGGAAGCTGCTTCGGCCCAGCAGCTCGGCCGACAGCACCTTGCACACGCCCACACGGCTGAGGCACCCACCGTCCTGGGCCAGCCAACCGCCACTCGAGTCGTCCCGGGTCATGACCACCGCTTTGACACGCACAATGTAGCTGTCACTGTATGGTTGCCAGAGGGAGAAAGTTGGGGTCAGTCAGTTAGCATGGGAAAGAGGGACAGTGAAATTGTAGAGCAGGTGCTCACACATACACACACAACCGTTCAAAAGTTTGGGGTCACTTAGAAATGTCTTTGTTTTTGAAAGAAAAGCATAAATGTTTGTCCAGTAAAATAACATCAAATTGATCAGAAATACAGTGTAGACATTGTTAATGTTGTAAATGACTACTGTAGCTGGAAACGGCTGATTTTTTAAAATGGAATATCTACATAGGCGTACGAGGCCCATTATCAGAAACCATCTCTCCTGTGTTCAAATGGCAGTTTGTGTTCGCTAATCCAGGTTTATAATTTAAAAAAAGGCTAACTTATAAAGGATAATTAGAAAACCCTTTTGCAATTATGTTAGCACAGCTGAAAACTGTTGTTCTGATTAAAGAAGCAATAAAACTGGCCTTCTTTAGACTAGTTGAGTATCTGGAGCATCAGCATTTTATGGGTTCGATTACAGGCTCAAAATGGCCAGAAACAAAGAACTTTCTTCCGAAACTCGTCAGTCTATTCTTGTTCTGCAAAATGAAGGCTATTCCATGCGAGAAATTGCCAAGAAACTGAAGTTCTCATACAACGCTGTGTACTACTCCCTTCACAGAACAGCGCAAACTGGCACTAACCAGAATAAAAAGAGGAGTGGGAGGCCCCGGTGCACAACTGAGCAAGAGGACAAGTACATTGGAGTGTCTAGTTTGAGAAACAGATGCCTCACAAGTCCTCAACTGGCAGCTTCATTAAATAGTACCGGCAAAACACCGGTCTCAACATCAACAGTGAAGAGGCGACCCCGGAAGTTCTTCTGTTCAGTCTCTGTTCTTTTGCCCATCTTAATATTTTATTTTTATTGGCCAGTCTGAGATATGGCTTTTGCTTTGCAACTCTGACTAGAAGGCCGGTTTTATTGCTTCTTTAATCAGCACAACAGATTTCAGCTGTGCTAACATAATTGCAAAAGGGTTTTCTAATGATCAATTAGCCTTTTAAAATTATAAACTTGGATTAGCTAACACAGTGTGCCATTGGAACACAGGAGTGATGGTTGTTGATAAATGGGCCTCCGTACGCCTATGGAGATATTCCATTAAAAGATCATCTGCCGTTTCCAGCTACAGTCATTTACAATATTAACAATGTCTACACTGTATTTCTGATCAATTTGATGTCATTTTACTGGACAATTGTTTTTGCTTTTCTTTCAAAACAAGGACATTTCTAAGTGTCCCCAAACTTTTGAACAGTACACACACACACACACACTTAGGTTAGAGTCATTAAAACTTGTTTTTTAACCACTCCACCAATTTCTTGTTAACAAACTATAGTTTTGGCAAGTCGGTTAGGACATCTACTTTGTGCATGACAAGTCATTTTTCCAACAATTGTTTACAGACAGATTATTTCACTGTATCACAATTCCAGAGGGCCAGAAGTTTACATACACTAAGTTGGCTGTGCCTTTTTAAACAGCTTGGAAAATTACAGAAAATGTCATGGCTTTAGAAGCTTCTGATTGACTCAAATGATGTCAATTAGCCTATTGGAGGTGTACCTGTGGATGTATTTCAAGGCCTACCTTCCAACTCAGTGCCTCTCTGATGACATCATGGGAAAATCAAAAGAAATCAGCCAAGACCTTAGAAAGAAAATGGTAGACTTCCACAAGTCTGGTTCATCCTTGGGAGCAATTTCCAAATGCCTGAAGGTACCACGTTCATCTGTACAAACAATAGTACGCGAGTATAAACACCATGGGACCATGCAGCCGTCATACCGCTCAGAAAGAAGACGCGTTCTGTCTCCTAGAGATGAAAGTACTTTGGTGTTAAAAGTGCAAATTAATCCCAGAACAGCAACAAAGGACCTTGTGAAGATGCTGGAGTAAACAGGTACAAAAGTATCCAATCCACAGTAAAACGGCAGGTAGCCTAGTGGTTAGAGCATTGGACTTGTAACCGAAAGGTTGCAAGATTGAATCCCCGAGCTGACAAGGTAAAAATCTGTTGTTCTGTCCCTAAACAAGGCAGTTAACCCACTGTTCCTAGGCAGTCATTGAAAATAAGTTAACTGATTTGCCTAGTTAAATAAAGGTAAAAAAATAAATAAAAAAAATAATAAAAAAACGGGTCCTATATCGACATAACCTGAAAGGCCACTCAGCATGAAGCCACTGCTCCAAAACCGCCATTAAAAAAGCCAGACTACGGTTTGCAACTGCACATGGGGACAAAGATAGTACTTTTTGGAGAAATGTCCTCTGGTCTGATGACCCTTTGGCCATAATGACCATCGTTATGTTAGGAGGAAAAAGGGGGAGGCTTGCAAGCCGAAGAACACCATCTCAACCATGAAGCATGGGGGTGGCAGCAGCATGTATTGGGGGTGCTTTGCTGTAGGAGGGACTGGTGCACTTCACAAAATAGATGGCTTCATGAGAAAGGAAAATGATGTGGATATATTGAAGCAACATCAGTCAGGAAGTTAAAGCTTGGTCACAAATGGTTCTTCCAAATGGACAATGACCCCAAGCATACTTCCAAAGTTGTGACAAAATGGCTTACGGACAACAAAGTCAAGGTATTGGAGTGGCCATCACAAAGCCCTGACCTCAATCCTATAGAAAATTTGTGGGCAGAACTGAAAAGGCGTGTGTGCGAGCAAGGAGGGGTACAAACCTGACTCAGTTACACCAGCTCTGCCGGGAGGAATGGGTCAGAATTCACCCAACGTATTGTGAGAAGCTTGTGGAAGGCTACCCAAAACATTTGACCGAAGTTAAACAATTTAAAAAAACAATGCTACCAAATACTAATTGAGTGTATGTAAACTTCTGACCCACTGGGAATGTGATGAAAGAAATAAAAGCTGAAATAAATCACTACTATTATTCTGACATTTCATATTCTTATAATAAAGTGGTAATCCTACCTGACCTAAAACATTTTTATGAGGATTTAATGTCAGGAATTGTGAAAAACTGAGTTTAAATGTATTTGGCTAAGGTGTATGTAAACTTCCGACTTCAACTGGACATATACACACACACACACACACACACACACACACACACACACACACACACACACACACACACACACACACACACACACACAGTACCAGTCAAAGGTTTGGACACACCTATTTGGACTATTTTCTACATTGTACATTCTACATTTGAAGACATCAAAAATATGAAATAACATGGAATCACGTAGTAACAAAAAAGTGTTATACAAATCTAAATATATTTTAGATTCTTTAAAGTAGCCACCCTTTGCCTTGATGACAGCTTTGCACTCTTGGCATTCTCTCAACCAGCTTCATGAGGAATGCTTTTCCTTCACTCTGCGGTCCAACTCATCCCAAAACATCTCAATTGGGTTGAGGTCGGGTGATAGTGGAGGCCAGGTCATCTGATACAGCACTCCATCACTCTCCTTGGTCAAATAGCCCTTACGCAGCCTGGATGTGTGTTATACACTGAATATACTACATTGAACAAAAATATAAACGCAGCATGTAAAGTGTTGGTCCCATGTTTCATGAGCTGAAATAAAAGATCCTAGAAATGTTAGTTATGCACAAAAAGCTTATTTCTCTCAAATGTTGTGCACAAATTGGTTTACATCCCTGTTAGTGAGCATTATCCTTTGCCAAGATAATCCATCCACCTGACAAGTGTGGCATATGAAGCTGATTAAACAGCATGATCATTACACAGGTGGACCTTGTGCTGGGGGAAATAAAAGACCACTAAAATGTGCCGTTTTGTCACATAACAATAGCACAGATATCTCAAGCTGAGAGAGCGTGCAATTGGCAGGAATGCCCACCAAAGCTGATTCATTGAATATTAATTTCTCTACCATTAGCCAAAGTTGTTTTAGAAAATTTGGCAGTACATCCAACCGGCCTCACAACCACAGACCATGTGTAACCAAGCCAGACCAGGACCTCCACACTCTGCTTCTTCACCTGCGGGATCATTTGTGTCCAGCCACCCAGACAGCTGATGAAACTGAGGAGTATTTATCTGTAATAAAGCCCTTTGTGGGGAAAAAAAGAATCTGACATGCCTGGTGCCCAAGTGGGTGGGTCTATGCCCTCCCAGGCCCCCCCATGGCTGCGCCCCTGCCCATTAACGTAAAATCCATAGATTAGGGCCTAATGAATTTTTTTCAATTGACTAATTTCCTTATATGAACTGTAACTCACTAAAATAGTTATAATTGTTGCATTTATGTTTTTGAACAAAAATATAAATACAACCATTTCAAAATGTTTACTGAGTTGCAGTTCATATAAATAAATCAGTCAACTGAAATAAATTCATTAGGCCCTAATCTATGGATTTCACATGACTGCATCTGTTAACAGATACTGCACCTTAGAAAAAAGTAGGGGTGTGGATCAGAAAACCAGTCAGTATTTGGTGTGACCACTATTTGCCTCACGCAGCGAGACACATCTACTTCGCATAGAGTTGATCAGGCTGTTGTGGCCTGTGGAATGTTGTCGCGCTCCTCTTCAATGGCTGTGCGAAGTTGCTGAATATTGGCGTGAACTGGAACACGCTATCGTACGCGTCGATCCAGAGCATCCCAAACATGCTCAATGGGTGACATGTCTGGTGACTATGCAGGACATGGAATAACTGGGACATTTTTAGCTTCCAGGACTTGTGTAAAGATAATTGCAACATGGGGCCGTGGATTATCACGCTGAAACATGAGGTGACACGAGGTCACAATCGTGGACCTGCTTTGCAGTGCAAACACAACAAAACTACTGATACAAATGAAACCTACATATTTGTATACAGCCACAGGACGAAACCCCTTTTTCGTGAACAACCCCCCCCCCCCCCCCCCCCTGAAAATTATGAGTCACGCGTACATCTGCGCTGTGAAATTGGTCCGCGAACGTACTCTGCATCACCCCCCCACCTTCTGCCATATTTGAACAGACACAAACTATCACCAATTAAACACAGCTATTAAGAAGAACTCCCATTAGCAGTGGTATGGCTTTGCATGACATAGTATTTCAAATGATATCACCAAGCTGCTGAAAAAGGGTACCAAATATCAGCTATTCAAGCAGCTGCCCCGAAACCAGATATGAAAAACGCAGATTTACAAAAAGTCATGGCCATCGAAATCTCCATTGATTCTCAACCTGTCACCTCCCTAATCGCACCCTCACACTACTCCTCATGCACGTTTACATTTGTCTTTCTAGTCATCACAGCCTCTCAAAGGGATACTGAGGCAAGCCTAGTCCTGTAAGAATCAGTGTTGCTATACCATGGGTACAGCACAATTGTGCGCATGACACTACCTCAGATCAAGCTATTTGGCGATATATTGGGCAGGAATTTTACACCCATAGCAGTTGAAAGATGTCTATGTGCCCATGGGTTTTAATATGGTAAACTTACTGTCCATCTGGCATTTGAAGAGAGCATGGGTGATAGTACACCTCCACTAACACTCCCACACATACACCCTCAGACAAGCTAGGCCCAACTCAGACATGTACCTACCATGCCAAGACGCATGAGAAATGCACACCAGAGATATAAGGACACCTAACTAGAAGCGAAAATGCAAAAGGGTTACAAATGAATTAAAATCAACAGCAATCCATATATATACACATATATATCATCCCAGAGAAATACACCAGTGCTTATGAATTGGGTGTATGTGACACTAGATACGGTAAATTCTTTGTCAAATACTGAGGGACAGGCAGTTTTGATATCATATGAGGGATGATGACTCCACAGCCCGCCCACCCCCAGAGCACGATAAGCTCGGGTTTTGTTGACACCCCTGGAATGCAGCGGCCATAATAGTACATACTAAAGAGGGGAGTAATTCCTCTCCCTCTGCAGAGGTCACCCCTCTCTCCCACATCTTCTCTGTCACACACACACGCCATATGATTATCCCAGATACCCTGGCGGCACTTACAAACACAATGAATATTTATTGAGTTTTGACCAATAACCTGGGAAAAAGGAAGAGAATGTCTGAATAAAGCTCGTCTTTGCAAACAAGGCAGACGATCCGTCTCCCTGAGATCCATGAACATGGAGCCCACATGGATGATTCATAACAATCTCGCAGAGTGCCAACGAATGTACTCACCTATGATTACACATCTAAAGCCCTGAGAGCACAAGCCAGAGAGAGCCCCGGGTGTTTACGGAAACACCAAATCTCCTCTGTAAAAAGGTGGCAGCATTGCTTCGCTCATCTAACCTATTCTGCCACAGCCAAAACAAAACCGTATCCTAACCAAGCAGTAGTCACGAGCAGCAGCCCCTCCAGCAACAGCCACCCAGAATATGAGCGAGGAGGAGAACACTGCAGAGTAGACACAGAAAGACATGGCTAGCAGAAACCAGGGAAGCAGCAGAAATACAAAACCCGGGCGGCTTGCCTTTTGTTATCGGACATCTCTCCTACACCCCGCGGCCACGGTCACAAATTCCTCGTGGTCTCCATCGGTAGACGGTCGCGGTGTGCGAAACGACGCAACATCCCAATCACCAGTCTGACCATGGTGGAAGCAGCAGCGGCCGTGCCTAATTTCCAGGCTGTTTGCTCAAAAGTGCTTCCCCATGTACCGTATGATTCAGTCTCCTTGACAAGCAGATGGCGCTTGTGTGTGTGTGTGTGCGAGAGACAGAGGGAGCGAGAGAGTGGAGTGTGTGTGTGTTGAGCATGAGTCATCGCCCGGCAGCCATTCCGCATTTGCCGGCAGTGGCACACAGCACACTCCATCCTCATCCGTCAAGGAGGGGTGAGGGGAGAAACATGGCCTAAGTCCACCACTACCTAAACACACATGAGGAGTGGGCTTATTCTCACACACAGGATCCTCACTGAGCACTAAAGGAATTTGAAGCAACTGAAAAACAGAGAGCAAAGAGCATGTACATTCCATGGCTCTTGCTAGCAAGCAGGTCAGAAGAATGTGGGTTGAATATTACTCAGCTCTGACTGGACTTCTATCAGGAGTGTTTGCCCGGTGTCCTAACTTTGTCAGGCTCATAACAGGAGGTTAAAAGGTTTACAATGTACAAACCCAACCCACGGGTAGGTGTGAAAGACCCGGGGTGATGTCATCCATGGCTCAGAATAGAGGAACATAGGTGATCGATAGTCCCCTTTCTTTCCTCTCCCTATCCTTTTTCCCTCTCTGGCAGCTCCCATCCAGGACAGCTCATCGGTTTCCCCTCCAAGCTCTTGTTTCTCTATCACAGGCCATCATAAACGGCCCAAGCATATCTAGTGATGAGGATTTTGTACAAGGTGCCAGCCGGTAACGAAGTTAACGTCATGGGATACTTTCCTTGAGTTTGAGGTGTGGAGAAGAGGCTGTTCTGTTACTTGATGAACCAGACAAAGCAAAGCAGCGCAGAAATGGGTCCATCGAGGCTCAGAGGTTCATAGACAACTGTACATGAAATAGGTCGATTTTTGATTGGGATAAACGATTCCAACAAACAAGTAGGGTTAAGGCCTAAATATTCATATTCTAGCCCAAAATAGGCCAGTCCCACCAGAACTGAAACCAATGGAGTTATTGTATGCTAATGGTGGGATCTTCTCTTTACTCTCCATTAGAGGTCGGCCGATTAATTAGGGCCGATTTCAAGTTCATATAACAATCAGAAATCTGTATTTTTGGGCGCCATTTTTTTTTTATACCTTTATTTAACTAGGCAAGTCAGTTAAGAACACATTCTTATTTTCAATGACGGCCTAGGAAGCATCTTCACAAGGTCCTTTGCTGTTGTTCTGGGATTGATTTGCACTTTTCGCACCAAAGTACGTTCATCTCTAGGAGACAGAACGTGTCTCTTTCCTGAGTGGTGTGACGGCGGTGTGGTCCCATGGTGTTTATACTTGCGTACGATTGTTTGTACAGATGAACATGGTACCTTCAGGCATTTGAAAATTGCTCCCAATGATGAACCAGACTTGTGGAGGTCTACAAATTTGTTTCTGAGGTCTTGGATGATTTCTTTTGATTTTCCCATGATGTCAAGCAAAGAGGCACTGAGTTTGAAGGTAGGCCTTGAAATACATCCACAGGTACACCTCCAATAGGCTAACTGACATAATTTGAGTCAATCAGAAGCTTCTAAAGCCATGACATTTTCTGGAATTTTCCTGTCAACTTAGTGTATGTAAACTTCTGACCCACTGGAATTGTGATACAGTGAAATGTAAATGAAATCATTTGTAAACAATTGTTGGAAAAATTACTTGTGTCATGCACAAAGTAGATGTCCTTAACCGACTTGCCAAAACTATAGTTTGTTAACAAATTAGTGGAGTGGTTGAAAAACTAGTTTTAATGACTCCAACCGAAGTGTATGTAAACATCTGACTGATATATATAAAAAATGTGGATTGGGCATAAGGTAGGTGAACTCTATAATAAAACTCAGTGGTCATCTTTTTTCTTAATATAAATACGTATGCATGCATGACTCCACGTCGACTGTTCGCCTCCTCCAATATCTACACCACAGTTTCGCCCCTTTACTATACAACATCCCTCTCCCTAGACATCTCCAATTAGTATAGCACGCTCTAGTATTTACGGGACCTTGATATGGAAGGTATACTAAATTCAGAATGAAGATGTCATAGTATGGCTGGCAGCTGAAATTGGATAGAAAATGAGAGGCATGTCATCTGTGGCTAACAGACCACATGCCTGGTGGGTGGCACTGCAGACAGAGATCAGCAACACACTTGATTAATATACTCCAGACACACAACACCACTACTACTACTACAGGAAAGGAGATACTTCTTTACTAGAAGATTCCGTGTGTGTTATTTCAGTTGATGTCTTTGCTATTATTCTAGAATGTAGAAAATAGTTTTAGAAAATAAAGGAAAAACCCTTGAATAAGTAGGTGTCCAAACGTGTGACTGGTACTGTAGTTTAACAGCACTTTTCATTTTGCATACCGAAAGGTATTTGCGTACAGAAATGTAATTGTTACCTAAACAGCTGTTCCCTAACCACACTGTCAAACCTACTGCCAAAATAAACAAAGAAAATAAAACAAACTGACACACAGGGATAAAAAAAAAATAATTAAACTCAAATTGTTCCAACCTCTGCACCCTTTCGCTGATAAGAAAAGGATGTGATACGGCCTTCCTAATCTTACCTCATCTGCCTTTAACCCCCAAAACACACACAATCGCATAAAATCCAATAATCTATTAGCGAAGAAGCCTGTTGGTAGTGTTGATTGGTCCTCAATGGGGCATCAAGACTGAGTATGTTCGTGACAATGTTCTACTGGATAAGTTATTGTCTTGAAGTTGTAGACTACACTTCTAAAAGAAGCTTTGAGTTTTTTTGTGTGTGATTTTTTTTTGGGGACAGTCTTTTCAAACCTCTATTGGGGCAAATGTACTGTACATTGGGATGGGAATAACTAGGAATATAACTAGTTCTTTACTACAGTAAACTGAACTGCCTGTTACCTGCCCAAAACTAATATCTGCTAAACTAGTCATGTCAAACCGTTCACGTGGGGCCTTGCCATTGACGCTGCTAAAGCGAACTTTGCGCCAAAGTCCCACCGGCTGGATGTACAGGTTCAGCCATTCCAGCACACTGTTGCCTCAGGTGGTCCACTGACACCGGGGAAAACTAATGCAAACTCCACACATGCTTATGACATCACCCCCATACAAAATGGTCAAGATCTCAGTTCCCCTATCAGCGGAGAGATGGAGCAGATGGTGTTTTCACTTGGTCACTGCCAAACACTGAGAATGAGTTCCCTCGCCATCACAAAGAGAGTGACTATGCTCTTTAACCAAGTCAACCAAACCGGGGGGAAAAGGAAAAGGGCACTCTGTGACCTTGGTGCAGCGCTTTCACATGAGCTCCCCCGTCAACAGATATCCAAAACGCGAGCAGGTCGATAGAGGCAGAATGTGGACATGTGCGATGCCACTATTGAACTGAAGTAAAGAAAATCCATCTTCCATTAGTCATGTCACATGGCCTGTAGCCCAAATGGCAAACATGGAGAATGACTTCCCAATCACTCAGAAAAAAGCCCAACAGTTTTTGTAGTGTAGAGGTTGGCCACCTTTGAGTCCCTCAAAGTTTGGGACAGTTTAAGTCAGGATCAAGACCTTAGAATGAAAGAGACAGTCTACAAGTAAAGCACATGAATGAAGTACAGTATTATTCATGTAATAACAAGCTTTGTATCATTGGTGATAGACAATAAGCCTATGGGCAATGAGGCATCTTTTTAGTTGACGTTCAAAACAACCTTTCGGTAGGGGGGAAAATGACAACAGCAACAATTTGGCTCCAATAGTTTCATCTCTGCCGTTGTTGAGCTGAACTCTGCCGGCCCAGCTCATGGAGGGGGAGGGTTGATATGAACTCGATCCAGGGCAGTAATGGGGCTGGGAAGCTGGGGACAGTTGTGTTGACCTTTCCTCAATGTCATTTTCTCCCCTCGGTGGCATTATTGACAGCTCAGAAATTGTTGGTTCTGTGGCGTCATTACTGTGATCAATAGCCAACCAAACCTCCGGAAACGGGGGGGGGGGGGGGGGGGGGGGGGGCGGCATGCAAGGCAACGCCTCACAAATTTGCTGTCTAGAATAGTACAGCTGAGTTTTATTGCACTTAGACCAATAAAACTGGACCACATTTAGCCATTTGGATAGATATAATAAAACAGTCTTAACAGTTGTGTACTGTATGTAGCTGGAATTTGCAGGAACACTGTTGTGTAACTACTCTGGCCTGTTGCTCGAGGGTTTTAAAACCTGTGATATCATTAGAGAACTTGAGCATCCCACGTATCCTTTTGTGCACACATGAAATGTTGCCAAGGCCACTTTGTTCCAACATTCCCACCATTCAATCATGTTCAATTGCTTAAGAAATGTCAACGCCAATGGTTATGGATTGAAGTAACCTGCTTCTTTTAGCACTTTCAGCTTGGGTAAATATTTCCCAAGCTCAAACTATTCGATTTCCCTTTACATTACCATCCGAGTCATGTGTTTACCTATAGGTGTGTGTGAGTGTACCAGAAATCATTGTAAAAAAAGATAACCCATGACCTGAAGGTGTAGGCTATTGCCAAATCTCTACACGCAAGACAAAGGACATAAAGCTATGAGCAACAGAACCTTTATTGCCAAACCTCCAAGGTGTACTCTACACCCAGAAACATATGCCTTATAGAACGTGTAGGCCAGTTGTGGTGAGTGCCATTTAATATTAGGGATGACCATTGTATCATTTGTTGGGCTAACATGTTGGCTAGACATCAAAAAGACATTACAGAAGACCGAAATGCAAAAAATGTCCCACTTTTTCTGAATTCACCCTGGCCTACAGCATGGATGAGTGTCATTCATATTCCATTCGCCCAGCTCAGTGTAACAGGTTTTGGCTACTACACGATAATCGAAATTGCCCTATACCCATCATGAGGTTGCAACAACCTAGCCTACAAATGAAAGTTTATATCGTAGGCGCACCGGTCGAGAGACAATTGGAGTAATCAAAGTGACTGACACATTCAATACCGCCTTGCACATGCTTGCCTGCAACTAGCTGATCTTATCACCCACAGTTCACTTTCATAGCAGCCACACACAGAATCATCACTTAATTCCTTCGATCTACGCTACTCCTCGCTCCTTTCCCCTTCGCTTGTGGAATTCAGTGCACAACAGAACAGATGCCTGTGACCAGGCACAATAAACCTCTAACAAGCCGTAACTTCTAACCGCTACACAGCCTACATCGCTGTCACCATATTAACATTATAGTCAACAAACTAGAACTAACATGTTAGTAAACCCAAAATGCAATCCATGGTGTACAATCAAACAGTAGTGTATAGCAAGCAGTTGGTGGGCCACAGTGGCAATAAATGAATTAAACCAAAAGCGCATCTTGACTTGGAAGAGTTGAAGTGTTGGAAAGCTTAAGCCACCTCTGAGTCATGTTGTTGAGAAGGCTAAATTTGCTACATTAGCTAAGTAAGTGAAAGGTAAACTAAGAAGAAGAAAAAATACAACAAGTATACATATGGTTAGGGTTAATGTATAAGTATATGGAAGAGTGAGAACCATGAGCCTCCTATGTTTTGTATTGAAGTCAATGTACTCAGAGGTGGACAGAAAATAGCTGTCCTCTGGCTACCCCAAGGTGCTGCCCTAGAGGGTGCTGTTGAGGCTACTGCAGACCATTGCAAACAGTGCATTTTAATCGGTTATTTGGTAGGGATGGGTGTGAGTAATTTGAGTACAGGAACGGACATCCTAACTATCTTTAACCAGAGATCACGTTTTTCAAATACTGGAAAAACATTTGGTCGAAACTCTCATCTTTGAAGACAATGTTAATTTGCTTCAACTCGTGTTCAATTTGTACATATGCATTTGCGGGGCAAACAAAAATGAAACCAAGTGGGTCCCGTGTGGTTCAGTTGGTAGAGCATGGCGCTTGCAATGCTAGGGTTATCGGTTCGATTCCCAAAGGGGACGAGTATGAAAAAGTATGTAGGCCTATTAACTACGGTAAGTCGCTCTGGATAAGAGCGTCTGCTAAATGACTATAATGTCAAATGTATGTATCAAACCGTTCTTCTCCCCAAATGTCCTTTCCCACAGTGTCTCACTCAATTGCGTTCCGACCACTCCCTCTACACATGCTAAGTGCCACACACAACCTCCCGCTCGGCCTTCTGAAACAAATGCCTATAAAAATGTATCTAACTGATGGGATACACAAGCTACGTTCCTTGCCAAATAACAACAGTTTTATCAAAAATTAAAAATGGACTGGTTGACTGAAGTAAAGAAATGTGTTCCAACAACAAGCTGTAGTTTTGGAATAATTGCACCCAGTCTAATTTCCGCTCAGGCTACTAGTTACCACAGCCACAAAGTCAAGATGGTCTATATTGTAAAAATGTATGAAAACTAAAACTTTTGGACATAATTTAAGATTAGGCATAAGGTTAGGGTTAAGGGTTAGGTTTAAATCTGATATTAAGAAGAGAAATTGTACAAATAGGCAGGGTTTATGACTATGGCCACACTACTTTGCAAACTCTAGTGCCGTTTAGAATTGGTTAGCCCGTGCTATAATTGGTTAGCCTATGCCCTAAGCATAGACAGGTTCCACACTGAAAATATGCAAAACATTAGTTTGATAAATAGAAATGGCATATTTTCTTGAGAATCATTAAGCCTAGGCCAACTACATTGAATGCACGTATATCGAAAAGACAGATTTTGGTTTGTAACCCTAAAAAAATGGTATTTCAACTCACCAAATTGAGCCTGGTAAAAAAGAATCACTCTGATAATAATTGTTCCAGACTTGGAGATGTACATCACTTCACACTATTCTGTTCTATTTTATTCTGTTCTATTAAATAATGTTTTTTTTACTATAATTTAGGTGTATCTTGACTGTGGTAACGGCTTGGGAAATAAAAGAGAGTCTTAGGTGCAATTCTATATATTTTTTAAACAACGCTATGGCATAGGATAGGATTCTACAAGCAAATGCCACTGCTGAGGTTACTAACTTTTTGAAGATTGTGTCCCACAATATAATATAACCAGGTGAAATTACCGTTTCAATGAATTCTTATAAAACTGCACTTTTTTAAAAAAAATTGGCGACTGGATTATTTTAGCTATTAGGATTTGTTATTTGTAATGGTTATGATAAATGATGTATCGTTGGCATATAGATAAATGCGCACATACATTTTTCCAGTTGGAATGGACTTTACATGAGAAAATGGCTCGTGTGAAAATGGGTTTCCCAGTAGAAATAGAGAGAAATTAAACAATCTGTGCATTAGAAAGAATTCCGATGTATTATTATTGCAGCAGAACTTATGAATAATAGCCTAACGTAATGTACAAGGTCCTTATAATAAAATCAAAAAGCTTTAGGGCGGAAATGTGGTAACTGCAGTAAAATGCGATGTAATCATTAGACTGAATCAACAGGATTAACTTTCCAACTAGACATTCATTTTTGATCCTACTTAGAAAATGATTAAATATTCGCGTAGACTCTGCCAACGCAGAGCGCACCCCCTCGGCCTTTGCGGTCGGTATTTTTATGAATGAAGGACAGTATGCAAATGAGAGCGATTCCGAAAAGAAATGGCGGATATGGCATATCAGTCCTCCACAAAGAAAGACTTTCTAGCCAACAGCGTCACAATGCAAAAGAAAGCTACTTTTCCGTGACCGTGCACCCGGACCATTTTACATAGCGGTCAACATACAAAGTTGTTATACGTCTGCCGTGTTATTGGCATGGCAAATGGTAACATGATGTGCAGTTTTGAAACTTTTCACTGTAAACCCTTTACAAAATGTTTCTGATCCAACCCCCCCCCCCCCCCCCCTCTCTTCTCCCTCGTTCGAGACTGAAGTCGTTCAGGAGGGCGAGGGGGGCTAACCATCCCGCTCCTCTGCCCACTAACGTTACATTGTAACAAAGCATTTTCAACTTTGGGGAAAAACTTCAGGTCCACCACTCTCATTATGCATAACATGGGTATAATTAGAGAACGTATCACATGCAAAATAAGAATTAAGGCTACTTTTGTCAAGTAGCTAATGTTATAGGCTACTCACTCGTCTGGGTGTGTTTCCTCGGTCATTTTTTTTCGTTTCACCTACAATAATATCCCACCCGAGGGTACATTGTGTGGTGTCTTCATTTTGTCTTGCCCTTCTCGTCCAACACCTCGATCACACACCCGTAACAGTAGCAGCCTAGTTTTCCGAGTGTTTTTTTTCTGTTTGTTTGCGTTATTTCTTGCTTCTCTTCTTCGTCTCTCAGCGCTTCACTACAATTATTCGAGTGCATCCACGAGAGTGTAAATCCCTTTGGAATACCTCCACCGATTTAATCCCGTCGCGCCCCATGCTGAAATGCGGTAATTGAAATCGTGCGTTGATGTCGGTGAGGATGGCCCCGTACGAGCCCCATCTCTGGTTACTCCATGTTGGATTCTGTCGGTAGAAGCCAACGCCGCCGACACTGGAAGTGGAGGAGGAGGGGGGGGCTTGCGGAAGTGATGACGTCAGACCCGAAGGACTGCAGACCGTATAGGATTTTTTGGGATGTCCAAAAGCCAACAGTGGACTAATTGGCTATATCAAACTATGATGTATGAGTTTCCCTATTTCTACTGTTCCACACAATAAGGTCACTCTCAGGACATTGCATTTACATCACAGTTTGGACTGTACTTTATCATAGGTGCGTCCTAGTTACATTTATAAATAGTGCTGGTTGGTATGTTATGAAGATTTGTATACAGGGTTAATGATACCTAATGTAGCCTATTTATGAACTAGTGAGTAACCCGAATACCTCAATCATGATTATCATGCATTCATAACAGCTGAAGTTACTGGAATGCAACATATTTTTGATTGCACCATCAATTATTTGCCAAACACATCTGTCATTCACTGACACAATAGGTGATGAGAAAAAGAAAGAAAATATATATTTGAGGGGTCTTGTGTAGAACAGCTGTAGATAGTTTTCAATTAAGGTCATTGTATCACATTACCGCTGTTTCAGCCTTAGTGACAATGAAAATATATTTTTTTATATTGTCAATAAACTATTGTTCCATTTCTCACACATAGAAGGCTCAACGAACCATGGTCCAAACCTCAATAGTTGTCTTCTACCACCACCTAGTGGTCAACATATGCGTTACATTCATTTGCCGTTCACAACTGTCCAGATGAAATTTTAGCAGTGGTGAAAAAAGTACAAATAATGTCAAACTGAATAAAAGTAAATATACCTTAATAAAAAAATTACTCAAGAAAAAGTGAAAGTCACCCAGTAATATACTATCTGGTATTAAATGTAGCCTACTTAAGTACAGTGGTGGAAAAAGTACTCAAGTCATACTTTTTATTTTTTATTTAACCAGGTAGGCTAGTTGAGAACAAGTTCTCATTTACAAGTGCGACCTGGCCAAGATAAAGCAAAGCAGTGCGACACAAACAATAGAGTTACGCATGGAATAAACAAGCGTACGGTCAATAACACAATCTATATACAATGTGTGCAAATGAGGTAGGATAAGGGAGGTATGGTAATAAATAGGCCACAGTGGCAAAAATAATTACAAATATATCAATTAAACACTGGAGTGATAGATGTGCAGAAGATGAGTGTGCAAGTAGAGATACTGGGGTGCAAAGGAGCAAAATAAATAACAGTATGGGGATGAGGTAGTTGGATGGGCTATTTACAGATGAGCTACGTACAGGTGCAGTGAGCTGCTCTGACAGCTGGTGCTTAAAGCTAGTAAGGGAGATATTAGTCTCCAGCTGCAGTGGTTTCTGCAGTTGGTTCCAGTCATTGGCAGCAGAGAACTGGAAGGAAAGGTGGCCGAAGAAGGAATTGGCTTTGGGGGTGACCAGTGAAATATACCTGCTGGAGCGCGTGCTACGGGTGGGTGCTGCTATGGTGACCAGTGAGCTGAGATAAGGCGGGGCTTTACCTAGCAAAGACTTATAAATGACCTGGAGCCAGTGGGTTTGATGACGAATATGAAGCAAGGGCCAGCCAACGAGAGCATACAGGTCACAGTGGTGGGTAGTATATGGGGCTTTGGTGACAAAACGGATGGCACTGTGATAGACTGCATCCAATTTGCTGAGCAGTTTGTAAATGACATCGCTGAAGTCAAGGATCGGTAGGATAGTCAGTTTTACGAGGGTAAAAGTAAAAAATGTAATTGCTATACATCAAATTCCTTATATTAATCAAACCAGACGGCAGGTTTTCCTTTTTATTTACGGACAGACAGGGGCACACTCAGACATTATTTACAAATGCAGTATTTGTGTTTAGTGAGTCTACTAGATCAGAGGCAGTAAGGAGGACATCGTGCCATATAATAGATGTGTGAATTGGACCATAATTCTGTCCTGCCTGAGCATCCCCCCCCCCCCCCCCCCCCCCCAAAAAAAGTACATATTTTCTGTAGGAATGTAGAAGACTAAAAGTAAAAGTTGTCAAAAAAATGTATATAGTAAAGTACAGATACCCCCCCAAAACTTAAGTAGTACTTTAAAGTATTTGTACTTAAGTACTTTACACCACTGCAATTTAGATCCGATATATTACATTTGTGTAAAATGACCTTGCATGGTATGCTACTCTTGCATTGTACTTTAACATTATTGCCTTGTGTCACATGTTGGTAGTAATACTTTTAGTTTGACATCAACGTAGCTAGAACATATGTTTTGTTATACACCACTTTGCTTTATATATTTCTGTAAATGATATTATTCGTTGTTTTTTTTAAAACAGATAACACAAACAAAGTGAGGGCTATAAAAATGATTTACAATACCACAGCAAATTGCATGTTATGGCACAATTCAGTAGAGGGAGCCAGTCTGTTGGATGCCTCAATCAATGGTTAGTGCTGGCAACATTCAGATTCTCTACCCTTCTCCCGAAGTGTAACATACTAGTGTACTATAGAATACTACGGTACTTACTATAGAATTCTGTAGCAAACTGTAGAATACTATACATTGTAGTATCCCTCAATCATGTGTAGTACCTACTATAGAATTTTGTAGTGTACTGTAGAATACTATAGTAAATACTACAGACTGATAAAACCTGGCACCATGCCTACGGTGAAGCATGGTGGTGGCAGCATCATGCTGTGGGGATATTTTTCAGTGGCAGTGACTGGAAGACTAGTCAGGATCGAGGGAAAGATTAACAGAGCAAAGTACAGAGAGATCATTGATGAAAACCTGCTCCAGAGTGCTTAGGACCTCACTGGGGCATAGGGTCACCTTCCAACAGGACAACAAGACAATGCAGGAATGGCTTTGGGCCAAGTCTCTAAATGTCTTTGAGTGGCTCAGCCAGAGGTGCTTCAACAAAGTACAGAGTAAAGGATCTGAATATTTATGTAAATGTGATATTTCAGTTTTTTGTATTTATTATTTGCTAAAATTTCTAAAAACCTGTTTTTGCTTTGTCATTATCGGATATTTTGTGTTGATTGACGAGGGGGGAAAAAAACAATTTAATACATTTTAGAATAAGGAAAAATGTGGAAAAAGTCAAGGGGTCTGAATACTTCCCGAATGCACTGTAAACCTGCTTGAAACTCTACGACAAGACCTGAAAATGGTTGTCTAGCAATGATCAACAAACAATTTGACAAAGCTTGAAAAGAATAATGGGCAAACGTTGCACAATCCAGGTGTGGAAAGCTCTTTCAGACTTACCCAGAAACACTCTTTAAAATCACTGCCAAAGGTGATTCTAACCTGTATTGACTCAGGGAGCTGAACACTATTCTAATCAAGATATACACTGAGTGAAAACCCCAGCAGCAACACTCAAACCGGTGCGCCTGACATCCACTACCATACCCTGTTCAAAAGCACTTAAATATTTTGTCTTGCCCATTCACCTTCCGAATGGCACACATACATATTCGGTGTCTCAATTGTCTCAATGCTTAAAATCCATCTAACCTGTCTCCTCCCCTTCATCTACACAGATTGACGTGGATTTAACAGGTGATGAGGGATCATAGCTTTCACCTGGTCATTCTATGTCAAGGAATGAGCAGGTGTCCTTAATGTTTTGTTAACTCAGTGTTTTTTTTTTTTTTAAATGTTAGAATATTCTTCCACTTTGACATTACAGAGTATTTTGTGTAGATTGTTGGCACAATGACAATTGAATCCTTTTTAATCCCACTTTGCAACACAACAAAATGTGG